>NC_134778.1:18010643-18023143 GCF_046742065.1 Oratosquilla oratoria | reverse complement strand
TATATATGCTAATAAGAACACGGGTACGTCTATGTATTCCTATCACTATGTACTTGTTGCACTGAAGATGTAATATACGAAAGCGCTCTGCTTCGTTAGTTTCTTTTTCCAAGTGGTCTACTTTGCATATATATATATGTATATAATATATATATATATATATATATATATGTATATGTATATATATATATATATTTTCTATGTTACGCACTAATGTGCGGTCGTCTGGATGCAGATTTCCGAGTAGGATACTGAAGTCCATGGTGTTTTCCTCTAGACGTCTTTCGGCTCTAATTAGCCATCTTCAGGAGGTGTTGTCTGGTTGAATTGTTGACAGAGAATCTGGATTCTGGATTCCAAGAAAAGACCACCTCGCTTGCGCGGGATCGGGTTTTGTGGGAGGGGAAGAATGTCTGTTAGAAAATGAAAAGATAGTAGTGTATAAAATTGCGAGCGATTAGGGGCTAGTATGTTGTCGTGGCTTTAGGAGAACTGGGCTAGGAACTTGGACGGTGGCGCCAATGCCGGGAGGAAGAGCATATTATATCACCAACGAAAGTTTGGAAAATGGTAGGAGACGTAGTAGGAGAGAAAGGGGGAAAAACGGAAAAATCTTTAGTGGGAGGTAAACTGAAATGAGAAGATGTAGTATAAGAGAAAGTGAGAAAGGAAGCGAATTTTAGTCGAAGAAAAAGGAAGTGTATATGTTTGTGCGTGGGATGCGGCTATGTTCGTGAGAGGTGTATGTGTGTAATTTACGGTTAGTGAGTAGATTTCACTTCCCGCGTGTAGAGGGCGTTCCTGATTAGCCCCAGGTAAGGCATGAGAATTCCTGTTTTACCCCAGGTCGGGTTTGAGTACCGATATTATTATTATTATTATTATTATCATTATTATTACCATTACTATTATTATTATTACATTATTGCGGTTATCACCAGTCAAGCTGGTGAAGGGGTGTGTTACTTGTTGGTGCGGTTATACACGTTTTATCGTGTACACCGCACGTGGGACGGGCGCAGCTGACAGATAGTCTGTACGGTGTGGTCTAGGTGTAATATGTTGTATCAGATGTTTGTGTTTGGCGTGCAGTTTTTCTAGGTGTCTTGAGTGAAGTTTGTGTTTGTGTTGGTTGAGTGGACGGATGTTGGAAATTTGGTGTAGAGACTCAGTGGTTCTGAAGTCGCTCCATCGCGAGCCCGTGATGAACTGGACAGCGGTATTCTGAACCTTCTGATGCTCGTAGTTATTGGTGGCACATGTCAGCTGGCTTAGTCCCGGGGACTGGCACAGAATCGGTCTGACGAGGGCTAGGTACAATCGACGTTTGGTTCTCAGTGTTGCAGTTTTGAAGCGTCTGAGCTTACCCAGCACAGCCCTAGCCTTCGCTCCCTGCTTGCGGAAGTGTGGGGTCCAGGTAAGGCCATTATCAAGTGTGCTACCCAGCACACGGGTATGGTCCTTCGCTGGGATGTTTGTGTTGTTTATTTTAAGAGGAGCGTTTGTGATTGTTCTGTTGGTTCGTTTGCAGCGGAAGTGTACAGCATTGCATTTCGACGCGTTGGTCTTAATGCGCCACTGTTGCTCCCACGCGTGTGCCCCGTCTAGGATGTTTTGCATTACGTGTAACGCTCTCTGCAGCGTTTTGTGTCTGCTTATGTGGTTAGTGTCGTCCGCATACGAAAGAGTTAGAGCCTGGTTGCGAGGATAAGCCGGCTCTGGCAGGTCATTCGTATATAGATTGTACAGAGTGGGGGCAAGGACTGACCCTTGCGGCACTCCAGCCTTCGGCACAAAAGGTTGGGACAGACAGCCCCGCCACTTTATTCTAATTGACCTGTCGTCCAGGTAGTTGCAGAGCAACCTTGTGAACGGCAGGGCAAAGTCGAAGTTGTGGTACAATTTGTACTTAAGACCTTCGTGCCAGACAGCATCGAATGCCTTCTCCACATCCTTACAAACCAAAAGAATGACGCGGTTTGATCGCGTGGCGGTATATATCGGCGGAGAGCGGAGTGCCCAAACGTCCGCCCGCCAATCAGCGCGCGGGGTGCATCCTCTGTCTTCTCGTTGGTAACGACGTTTCAGGTTGCTGTTGTATATTAATAGCGGGTTTTTGATTGTAAATTAGCTATTGAAGAAGAGATATTCTGGCAGCAGCACCATCCAAAACCAGAAATCTACGCAAGATACGTGGACGATATCTTCATCAGTGGCAACACAGAAGAAGAAGTCGTGAACTTAATTTCCAAGTTCAAAACAAATTCCTGTCTCAACTTCACCCACGAGATAGAACAACACAGCAAGCTCCCTTTCCTCGACATTTTGGTCCGTCGTGAAGCCGCTTCCTTTTCTACGGAAGTTTATACCAAATCCACCAATCTCGGATTTTGCCTTAACGGTGCAAGCGAGTGTCCTGAGCGGTATCGACGCAGCGTCATCAACGCCTTCGTCAAAAGAGCCCTCACCCACCGCTCAACATGGACCGCCACCAACGCAGAGCTCAAGAGAATAACCCAGCTTCTCAGCAACAACAATTACCCCATCCAAGAAATAGATAGTGTTATCCGGCATCGACTGAACACCTTTATGCACCAACAAGAACAACAGACAGTTACACAAAACATAAAACTCTTTTACAGTGCTACTATGTCTTCAGCCTACAAGGATGACGAGAAAGCCATCAAAAATATAATTTATAAGAATGTCACACCCACCGACCCTTCTTCAAAAATCGACCTCGTCATCTACTACAAAACAAGAAGGACATCCAAGTTAGTTGTCAAGAATAGCTGCCTCCCTAAGACAAGTGAAATACAGGAGGTGAACGTCGTGTACCAACATACTTGCTCGAGTGGTGACTGCAGTCGCCTAAATTCTCGGTACATTGGCGTCACCATTACAACACTGTCTAAGAGAATTTCAGCACATCTGCAGGACGGCGCCATAAGAAGACACTACTTGTACGAGCATGGACTAACACTTAAGAGACACCATATGGAAGGCACCACCGCCATCATTGAAAGAAATAATGACACCAGAAGACTAAAGATGACAGAAGCGGTGCTAATTTACAATCAAAAACCCGCTATTAATATACCACAGCAACCTGAAACGTCGTTACCAACGAGAAGACAGAGGATGCACCCCGCGCGCTGATTGGCGGGCGGACGTTTGGGCACTCCGCTCTCCGCCGATATATACCGCCACACGATCAAACCGCGTCATTCTCTGTCAACAATTCAACCAGACAACACCTCCTGAAGATGGCTAATTAGAGCCGAAAGACGTCTAGAGGAAAACACCATGGACTTCAGTATCCTACTCGGAAATCTGCATCCAGACGACCGCACATTAGTGCGTAACATAGAAAAGATATTCTATAAACAGAATAATGCTATCTCAGCTGTTGACTTTAACAACGCATGCATTATTAACGGCCTACTTCCAAAATATATATATATGTATATAATATATATATATATATTTATCTATGTGTATATATATATATACACATATATATATATATATATATATATATATATATATTTTTATATATATATATATATTCGCCTCTTTTTATGTGTTGAACGTGACCCTGATACTCAAACAACTGTACGTTCTTGTGAATAGACACATCTGGTCCATGCACACCGTGATCCTTTTGAAAAATAAAATTAACAACAATCATCATGGAGCCCATTGCATCACCCACACGCCGACGCCAGTCCTCGCGGTTTCTCCGAGCAAACTTCCATGCAGGCACCCTCCCATCCCATTCCAAATAACTCTCGACAGCATTGATCAACAGACACCAGCCATGGATTCTGTGGGCGTACCCTTCTTCGCCTCCTCTATCGAGGGCTGTCTCTTCTGGAGACAAGCGTGTGAGTGTTCTTGTTAGAAAATATTTAAAAAATTAGGTGACTTGTAAGTCAAATAGTATGTGCACGCGGACTGATTCTACCCTGGTTGGTATACAGTTAACCCATTCAACTCCGATGACAAGATGTCTTGTCATTTGGTCAAATAAAACAAAAAATCATAAAACACAAACATGTTTGATCAAACACCAGAAAAATATGACGTCAGTCCTCGCTTCGCTGCGAGCGAAGCGAGGATTGACGTCATATTTTTCTGGTGTTTGATCAAACATTTTGGTGTTTTATGATTTTTTGTTTTATTTGACCAAATGACAAGACATCTTGTCATCGGAGTTGAATGGGTTAAGAAATATTTCTCATTCATGTTCATACTTGTACGCGCATATATTTACAAACAAATACGTTTTAGGAGATTGTGTATATTTTCACAGATCAAACTTTATCGCCATTTGTCAATTGCAATAAGGTGTAGCCGGACAATACAGAAAAAATGAACGAGGCTCTAACTTGTAGCTAACAATGACGAAATAAAACAATTCATCATTAGGTACCTAAAAGAAAAGTATAAAATGAAAAAGACTTGGTGAAAATACCGTTTCGTTTTGCTACAATGAGTAGCCTTGTCGCCTTTATATCTAGCTTACGGCAAACCCAGCATCTGAACGCTGAAGAGTTGTACTTGTCCCTTTTTTTTTTTTCTTCTTCTTTTTTTCTTTTTTTTTATAGGAAAATGATGGGGGGTGTCACCAGACTTTTTTTTTAATTTGGGGTGATTTAAACTGGAAACGGAACTGCCTAGTGTAGGCCTTATGGTCTCTTGCAGTCTCCTTCATTTTTATGTTCTTATGTTTTTATGATACGCAGTTGACTTGAACGATCGTTTACTTGTATTGGTGAGAAAGCGTTATGGTCTACGTTCTCACTGTCTTGTATTTGAACGTTCCCCACGTTCTTTTGCCAAGACACTGTCCAAAGTTTTCACGATCTCGTACACGTTTTTCCACAAAGACACAGAAGCATCTGCCGTGTGGCAAATTTGGCACAAATGAACAAAGTCTTGTATACTTCTGTTAACGAGACTGTAGGTAGCAGACGCTCTTTCGACCACACGTACTTTAAGACGTTTTTAATACTCACATCTACAACTCGTCTCAAACAGCGCAGAAATTATGATTTCGACCAAAAGAAAGCGCCTCCTTTTTTTCTTTTTCTTCTATTTTTTTCCCCAATGGAGGATTCGGAATCCTTCTCTTCCCCTTCCCCATATATATATTTTTCTGTCACATTTTTCAAATCCTCATCGTCCTCATACCCGTGTTAAAAAAGATAGAGAATATTACCTGCACCAAAGAAAATGTTCCTTGTTGTCCTTTAAGCCACTGCTTCCAGAGTATCCGTTTTCTTTCTGAAGACCCTTAGTTCATCAGGGGTAGATGGGCATTATGTGCAGCCCTCGCAAAGTAGTTTTTCTCTTCCTCATTTTCTCTCCCTCTCTCTCTTTCTCTTTCCCGTTCTCTTTCTTGTTTATTTTTCTCCTCTTTTTTTCTTTTTCTCCTTCTTTTTTCTTTCTCTTTCTCTTTTCCGTTCTCTTTCTTGTTTATTTTTCTCCTCTTTTTTTCTTTTTCTCCTTTTTTCTTTCTCTTTCTCCTTTCTCTTCTTCTTTTTCTTTCTCTCGTTCTCTCTCTCTCTCTCTCTCTCTCTCTCTCTCTCTCTCTCTCTATCTATCTATCTATCTATCTATCTATTGATCTGTCTATCTCTCTCTCGTTTTTTTTTCTACCTTTTCTGGTAAATCGCGTGGTAAAATTCAAATTGAAAATGTCACAGGTATATGAATATACGGCTCGAAGCCCTCTCAGGTCAAAAGTGATTCCTACGGGAACTCACTCAGCAGAATCTATGATGCCAGCGTGACAAAGTGGCTGTAAACAAGACTATAACTTTTTCATCTAGACCACATTCAGGCAGAAAGTTCATCTTTCATCTGAAGAAATCCGCCTGGCGTTGGGCATAAAATAGTCCAGGGATAGCTTCTTCTTTTTCTTCGCGTTCTTCTTCTTCTTTGCGTTCTTCTTCTTCGCGTTCTTCTTCTTCGCGTTTTTTTTTTCTTCACGTTCTTCTTCTTCTTCGCGTTCGTCTTCTTCTTCTTCTTCTTCTTCTTCTTCTTCTTCTTCTTCTTCTTTGCGTTCTTCGCGTTCTTAGCGTTCTTCTTCGCGTTCTTCCTTTTCGCGTTCTTCTTTTTCGCGTTCTTCTTCTTCGCGTTCTTCTTCTTCGAGTTCTTCTTCCTCGCGTTCTTTCCTGTAGATGTTCACCCCTACGCGCCCTCAATAATTAGATCTATGTCGTCCCGGAAGAAACACAATTTGAGTTAGAGCGCCTTTGTTTCCTCTCTTCACATCGCTTATTGGCCCTTTTCAGGGAAGTGATAGGTCTCCCGGTTGACACCCATTGGATCTCCTGGTACCTTCCTTGTACCATAGTAGGGTGCGTAATTCTTCTATAGATATTGTGTGTGTGTGTGTGTGTGTGTGTGTGTGTGTGTGTGTGTGTGTGTGTGTGTGTGTGTGTGTGTGTGTGTGTGTGTGTGTGTGTGTGTGTGTGTGTGTGTGTGCATGTATATATATATATATATATATATATATATATATATATATATATATATATTGGTGAAGCGTGGCAGGAGATTCTCTCTGATGCATATTCTGTTAAAAACGACAGCAAAAGAATTATTAATTAACTTTTTCCGTGAGCTCTCAAGCTTGCGAAAAGTAGATTTCTGGTAGGGGGAAAGGGAGTAAATCAAATTTCCAAAACTCATAGGAAACAAAAGTTATAATGAACACAAAAAATACAGCACACAGTAAACTAAATACAAGAAAAGACAAAGAATACAGCAAAAAACAAAATACAAGCAGAACAAATTTCAAAACGTTTCGCAGATCTTTCTGCATCATCAGTTGATGTGAATAAGAATGGAAAAGGGAGCATACTTTAAATGAAGAGAAAAGAACGGGGAGAAGACACCGTGTAGAAACTGGGGGAAGTCACCCGTATTGCACGAACACTAGGAGAGATCACAGGTTGGCGGAAACAGTACTCGGAGAGGTCACTCCCGGGTTCGGCGCCAATCTGCTTCTCAGTCTTTGGGAACGACGAATGGCAGGATGTTCTTCACTTTGGCGGGGAATGGGAAGTCTCTGTAGAGGAGACCCCGAATTCTTGGAATTGCCCATCTGGCTCCTCCGAACAGGTTTCATGCTAGGGAGGAGGGCGAAGTCATTTACTTGCCTATTAACCCATTCAACTCCGATGACAAGAAGTCTTGTCATTTGGTCAAATAAAACAAAAAATCATAAAACCAAAATGTTTGATCAAACACCAGAAAAATATGACGTCAATCCTCGCTTCGCTCGCAGCGAAGCGAGGACTGTCGTCATATTTTTCTGGTGTTTGATCAATCATTTTTGTGTTTTATGATTTTTTGTTTTATTTGACCAAATGACAAGACATCTTGTCATCGGAGTTGTAATGGCAGGTAGCAGCTCCTTTATCCAGATGGCTTCCAAGATAGCCAAGAAGATTCACAGCGCTTGTATTTTTTTTTTTTTTGCTGTATTCTTTGTCTTTTCTTGTATTTAATTTACTGTGTGCTGTATTTTTTTATGTTCATTATAACTTTTGTTTCCTATAAGTTTTGGAAATTTGATTTACTCCCTTTCCCCCTGCCAGAAATCTACTTTTCGCAAGCTTGAGAGCTCACTGAAAAAGTTAATTAATAATTCTTTTGCTGTCGTTTTTAACAGAATATATATATATATTTATATATATATATATATATATATATATATATATATATATATATGTGTGTGTGTGTGTGTGTGTGTGTGTGTGTGTGTGTGTGTGTGTGTGTGTGTGTGTGTGTGTGTGTGTGTGTGTGTGTGTGTGTGTGTATACATACACACACACTCGCATATATGTATATACATATATAATATATATATTTCATATATATATATATTATATATATGTATATGTATGTATATATATATGCATGTATATATAATATATATATATGTTTCTAAACAGAAATGTAGTAGCACATTTGTAAATAACACAGGAAACCCACAGTTGGAGAAAATAAACTTCGAATAAAGAAGAATCCTATATTTCGGCTATCAAGTGTAGCCCTCTTCAGGAAAGTACATAAGAAAGAGTACAGAGGGGACTTATAAGCTACAGAGAAGAGAAGGGATGTGGACAGATGACCTCCCTCCTCCGCCACCCCAGTTTGTCCCGCGCCTGAGTGAGGTCATCTGTCCACATCCCTTCTCTTCTCTGTAGCTTATAAGTCCCCTCTGTACACTGTCTTATGTACTTTCCTGAAGAGGGCTACAGTTGACAGCCGAAATATAGGATTCTTCTTTATTCGAAGTTTATTTTCTCCGACTGTGGGTTTCCTGTGTGCTATATGAATATGTGTTTTACAGTAATTCACAAGGCACACGTGAAAATAATTTGCAGAAAATACACTGGGAAATAATAAACTAAGTGTTTTGGATATGTTATATATTTTTCTCAGCTCATTATCCAAAAATTCAGGGCTACATATCCTGTAAGCTCTAATAAACATAGAACTAAACACAGAAAGTTTTGTTTTTTGATGATGAGCCGAGTAAAAGTGGACATACTGTATGATGAGACATTAGTTGGTTTCCTATAAGCATCATGATTAAATTGTCTACCATTACGATGTTTCTTAGAGCTTACAGGATATTTAGCGCTGAATTTTGGAATGTTGAGCTGAGGAAAATATATAACATAGCTTCTGAGTTAAAATATCCAAAACACTTAGTAGACACTTCTCATTAAATTGTCTACCATTACGATGTTTCTTAGAGCTTACAGGATATTTAGCGCTGAAATTTGGAATGTTGAGCTGAGGAAAATATATAACAGAGCTTCTGAGTTAAAATATCCAAAACACTTAGTAGACACTTCTCATAAAATGGCTTACAAATCTTTCCATAACACCTCACATGAAAGAAAATTATTTTACAAAAAGAACCTTCTGTTTCTTCCTTACAATGAGAAATTAGTTGGACTATCTAATATTCTCAAACATTTTAATATTAACTTGGTTTTCAAAAACAACAATACTATAAAAAGTAAGCTAATTAAAAAAAATCACTTGAAGTAAATAATGGATGTGTTTACTCAATTCCATGCCTTAAATGAAACAAATTTTATATTGGCCAAACTGGCAAAGACTTACAAACAAGGATAAATCAACACAAGTAAAATGTAAGGAGTGGGCAAATTTCCAGTGGTCTTTTTCTTCATGTAAGAGACCAAAACCATCCTATTCACTGAGATAATTCAAAGAAAATAATTACTTGTAGGTTTTTATTAGAAAGAAACATCATCGAATCCAGTCATATTAAGCATATTTCTGATCAAAATATTAATTTGAGTTTAGGTTTGTATAAACTTGATGATTTTATCATTAAGATAATTATAAAAAATTATCCAAGTGTTACCAGGCCCGGGTGATTAACGTCATATGATCAAGTGTCCTTAAATGTAAACACTTCTCAACCTGGTTATGAAGCATCTTGTGTGCCCTTACCATGATTCCTATTACTTTATGTATATATATATATATATATATATATATATATATGTATATATATATATATATATATATATATATGTATATATATATGTATATATATATATATATATATAATATGTATTTATTCTTATATTTATGTACATATACATATATATATATGTATATGTATATATAACGGCGAGCCACAAAACTGATTCCAAATATCAAAAATAAATCATACGAAAATCGACTTAAGCACATGAATCTGTTTTCCCTAAAAAAGCGTAGACTCAGAGGTGACTTGATACAGGTCTTTAAGATTTTAAAGGGAATTGACAACATCAAAAGTGACCAAATTTTCACATTGAATGAGAATCAGACAAGAAACAATGGTCTCAAACTGTCCGGAAATAGATTCAATTTGGAAGTAGGTAGAAACAACTTTGCCAACCGTGTAGTTAATGAATGGAATAAACTTCCTGCACAGGTAGTGCAATGAAGTTCAGTTCGAAGCTTTAAGAATCATTTAGATAAATACCTAAGTAAGATGCTGTAATGATTATAATTTATCTTATATTATTTGTTTTTGTTTTATCATTTGTCTGTCTGATTTTCATTTATTATTAGTTATATGTCAATTTATTATTTACTATTTACCTGTTTGTTTATTATTTTAACTATACCTATGCAGTTATTTATGTATTTTATTTGTTATTTATATTATTATAGTTTTTTATTTGTCCTTTTATTGTTAATATGATTTTTTTTTCTTTTTGCATCCGACCTAGATATGGATCAAAAGGTCTCCTGTCGGCATGCTCTGCCTTTGTAACCCTTTGTAATCCTTATAAATATACATATATATATTTATGTATATTTACATATATATGTATATATGTATATATATATATATATATGTATATATGTATATATATATATGTATATGTATATACATATATATATATATATATATATATATATATATAAATATATGTATATATGTATATATATATATATATATATATATATATATGTATATGTCACCCATCTAGGGCGAACCAGGCATGTAAATGGCAATCAGCCAGTCACCGTAGAAAAGGATTGGAGCCCTTACTACGTATTTATCCAAGATTGAATATGGAGCAAAACCAAAGAGTAAATGAAGTGAACAGCGTGAATGGGAGTCTTTTTTTCCGTGAGAGAGAAATGACAGGGGAGAAAAATGGATAAGCTGGTGCATAGAACATCAACAAATAGTAATGAATACGTGGTTTAGGTAACATCCGCGAAGGCTATGGACATGGAAGGCACCAGGAGATACAGCAAGAAATCAAATAGACTTTTTTACTATCAACAGAAGATTTAGAAATGCAGTGATAAAGGTAAAAACATACCCAGGAGCAGATTGTAATAGTGATCATGTGCCAGTTGTTGCAGATATTAGAATAAAATTGAAGAAATTAAGAAAGGAGATGGGGAAACCGAGAAGAGAAGTGAGTGTGTTGAGAAAGGACGAAGACTTGAAACAGAGGTATTTGGTTACAGTAGAAAATAAATATGAAGTGCTGCGAGAAGAAGGGGATGTAAATGATCCGGGGTTTCAGTGGCAAAGGTTATGTGAAGCAATAGAAGAAGGAAATAAAAAGGTACTTCCTGAAAATAGAAGGAGGAGGAAAAACAAATGGATAACAGAGGAAATATTCGAACTAATGAATAAGAGAAGAGAAGCTAAAAATAAGGATAGAAATGAATATAGAGAACTTAATAGACAAATCAAAAAGAAGTGTATAGATGCCAAGGAGAGTTGGCTTGATGAACAATGTAGAGAAATTGAGGACCTTGAAAAAAGGGATTCTAAAATGATGTATGATAAGATTAGAGAAATTACCAAGAGAAAGGGGAGTAATGGGGGGGCAATCAAAGATAGAGAAGGAAAGGTTTTAATGGACGAGGAGGATATTAAACATAGATGGGAGGAGTATGTAAGGGACCTATTTGAGGACGACAGACAAGAAGGAGAAGAGGAAAATTATAGATATCTAGATGGGGAAGAAATAATGGAAGAGGAAGTGAAATTTGCAATGAAGAAAATGAAAAAAGGGAAAGCCATGGGTGAGGATGGTGTGATGATTGAAATGTTAGAGGCATTAGGGGATTTTGCAATAAGAAAACTCACTAGTCTAATAAACCAAATTTACGAAAAGGGTACAATAACGGAACATATGTGTAACTCGATTTTTATACCACTACCAAAGATAAACGGAACAATGGAATGTAGTAAACATCGCACAGTCAGTATCATGAGTCAAATAACCAAAATTATATTAAGGATAGTTTTAAATAGAATAAGAAATAAAGTGAGAGAACAAGTTTCATGGGAGCAATTTGGTTTCATAGAAGGGAAAGGAACAGCAAATGCAATTTTTATAATAAGAACGATTATGGAGAGGATGATAGAAAAACAACAAAATGTATATCTTTGCTTTGTTGACTACGAGAAGACGTTTGATAGGGTAAGACATGAGGATTTGATAAATATTTTGGAAAGAGTGGATATAAATAGCAAAGACGTGAGTATCATCAGAAATTTGTATTGGAAGCAAAGAGCAGCGGGGAGGGTACGGGGAGGAAGAACAGAATTTCAAGCTATAAAGAGGGGAGTGCGTTAAGGCTGTGTTATGTCTCCAGATTTATTTAATTTATATGGGGAGATGATCCTTAGGGAATTAGAGGGAATGGAAGGGATTAGAATTGGAGGATTTAATATAAATCATATCAGATATGCTGATGACACGGTATTGGTGGCTGACTCAGAAGAAAAACTGCAACATCTATTGAATGTAACCGTAAGAGCTAGTGAGGAGAAAGGTTTAAATGTAAATATGGATAAAACTAAAATACTAGTGGCCAGTAAAACAGATCCACCAAGAGTGCAAGTACAAATAGCAGGGAGAAGAATAGAACAAGTAACCAAATTTTTGTACTTGGGAAGCGTATTGACAGAA
>NC_134778.1:17978143-17988143 GCF_046742065.1 Oratosquilla oratoria | reverse complement strand
AAGTTACTTTGTGTTACTAATGCTTATATACCCTAATGACCTCACATTATGTGTAACATACAGGCTAAGCTTACAGTTGCTGGTGCAGAGAGGGGTTAGGTGGAAAGAAAGGAGTTTAGGGGTGAGGGGTTGGAGGATGGTGGACGCAATACGAAATTAGATCGGAAAATCGTATAGGTCATATCTGATTGCATATTGACTGATGGAGATTTTTCTCGAATAGATTCTGGAAATTACAATCTCCGGAAATCCTCGTTGCCGTTAGCGATTATTTACGTATTTTCCACGAACTCATCTCCACAAATGCCATGTCATTGTGCTATTGCTTTATGTAGTGTTTAATGGCTTCATCTCGCATCCGCATTGTTAAGCACCGGTTAAGACGACATTTCGTATGGCCTCTATGTATAGCTACAAGGCGCGCAGTCCTGAGTTTACAACGAAGTTCATACTCCTACATTTGCCACACACACACACACACACACACACACACACACACACACATATATATATATATATATGTGTGTGTGTGTGTGTGTGTGTGTGTGTGTGTGTGTGTGTGTGTGTGTGTGTGTGTGTGTGTGTGTGTGTGTGTGTGTGTGTGTGTGTGTGTGTGTGTATGTATATGTATATGTATATGTATATGTATATGTATATGTATATGTATATGTATATGTATATGTATATGTATATGTATATGCAAGTGGTATTACAATCGACATCATTTTGAGGGTTGATAATTCTTTGATTATCAACCGTCATAATACTGTTGATTATGATACCACTTGTATACAAGAAAATCTGCTCCTGTATAGGTATAGGTATAGGTATAGGTATAGGTAAAGGTATAGGTATAGGTATAGGTATAGGTATAGGTATAGGTATAGGTAAAGGTATAGGTATAGGTATAGGTATAGGTATAGGTATAGGTATAGGTATAGGTATAGGTATAGGTATAGGTATGGTTATAGGTATAGGTATAGGTATAGGTATAGGTATAGGTATAGGTATAGGTATAGGTATAGGTATAGGTATAGGTATAGGTATAGGTATAATGTATGAAGAAAGTATTCACTTCCTGTGCGAAAATTTTAGATAAATATGACCATATACGTCTTTATTTAAATCGAGAGGCTTCCAAATTTCTTAGGGTTTCTCATAAACTTCTACATAGAATTGAATATGAACAATATATTCATAAAGATACGATCGACGTCCAGGTTGGAGGGTAGTTTTTTCCCTTATTTTGTTTGACCTTCGTAGAATGTTGAGAAAATGGTTGGAGTATGAATGTACTTTTTCTGTCGTATTAGTAGAGGAATATGGCGTTCTTATCTGTTAGACAAATTTATAATCAAAGAAATATAGAGTCACTTTATGAATTGTATTGTCCATCTTAAACGTTTTGCAAAACAAATTCAACCCTTCGTTTTCTTTCCTCTTGCGTGGGGTTCAACTTCTTTTCATCTTTCAACTTTCTCCCACCTTTCTCCACTGTCATTCGTCACTTTCCCCTTTCTTCATTTTCACTTCTTATTACTATCTTTGTTTCATATATTTTAGTCAGTAGGCCCTGCTGCCTCCAATCAGAAACTAGGATAGTACATTCGACTGATTTCAATTTAGGACAGATACTAGATACTCTGGTTTTGTTTAGGAAAAATAGGAAATGTGAACTTCCTATGATACTATGAGTAACCTGGTTTATAGTGACAATTCTGTATCACAGACATATTTCTAACTAATGAAGCTTCACAAGGATTTTTCAATGCTTCGCGAAACACAAAAAGAAAAGCATAATCTTACAATAATTAATTAATGGCATTGTTTTATACAATGGCAAGTCTCCAGGTCTTCATGACTGACCAAGACACCAGGTTGCACAGGTTTCCAATCCCAGGCATGCACAATACGCAACAATATTATAAATTAAGTCTTCATCTGTAAAAATTGGCAGTATCAATGTGTAATTCAAAAATAATACTAATAATAGGATCCTTATACTCTTCAGAACTCAAAGTTTTCCCAATAGAATTTATACATGATGTTGTTTTCTATCCCACAAAAAGAGTTGTTGTTTTACAATTATCATCATTATCAAGTTCTATCCTAGTCCTTTTTAAATCATCTACATATCTAACTAACACTTCCCTAGTTTCTAATTGTAAGATCTTGTATTTATTTCTACCTGCAAAGTCAATTGTTCTATATGGACCGAAGTATCTTGATGGAAGTTTATTGCTGATTCTATGCATTTTGGTCATGATCAAATCTCCTATTTCTATTTTGTGTGCTTTTTTTATGTTGTTGCTTCTTCATATCTTGTGTACAATCTTTCATGTTTTCCCTAACTCTTTGATGTATGCCTTGAAATGTATGTATCCTATTCGAGATGTAATCATCTATGTTATACACTGGTTTCGGTTCTGCAATTAAGATTTCATGTGAGAGAAATTTGTCTTCCCCAAAAATAATGAAATGTGGAGTTTCTCCTGTAGCTGTGTTGATTTGGTTATTGAGTGCACATTCAACATAAGGAATCAAACTATCCCAAGTTATACTATGTAGGCTAATCGAACCTGTGATAGTTTTCTTATTCAACCTTTCTACAACTCCATTGCATATTATTTTCTTATCTTAAATAACCTACATAATTCTTCCAGATTTCGTTATTAAATTCAGTACCATTGTCTAAAACTAAGATCTTAGGAGAAGTGAAATAACATATTATCTGATCATAGATTACTGAAGCTATTGTTTCAGCTCTCTTATTTGGTATGGATTGTAAAATACAAAATCTTGAAATATAATCAATGGCAACAAATACATATCTATGTCCATTTTCAGACATTGGTAACTCTAGTATATCTAAGTGAACATTTTTCCAAGGTTTCTGTGGTATAGGATATGATAGCATAGGAGCAGATTTATATGTCTTTCATTTTACCTCAGCACATTTCAAGCAATTTTCAGTATGTAAGTAAATATTTCTCTTCATGCCTGGCCAAAAGTATTCAAGTTGTGCTTGTCTATAAGATTTATCCTTACCTGGATGACAACTACAATCACTTTCATGAAGTAAGTTCAATACCTCTGGTATAAGAGTTTGTGCAATTACCAACTGATTCACTGGGTCCCTAGAAATATCCTTCACACTTACAACTGTTTTTCTATACAAAAGTTCATTGCTCAAATGAATTTTTTTCTATCTTATACCCCTATGTTGGTTTTGGAGGAACACCTCACGGGTACATCAAATTCTGGGCCACTTTTTCCCAAGTCTTATCTCTTCTCTATTCCCTTATTATCATTTCTTCGTCTACGAGTACTAGCCCAGAATTTGATGAACTCATAATATTACTAGTTCACTGATACTACAGATGGAATTGATCAATCCTGTCGTTGGTTGGCTAATATTCCTAAATAGTATACCTGCTGCAGCGTTCTTCCTACCTGGAATATACTCAAACTTAAGCTCGTAACGTGCAGTAAACCCATGGTTGATCTGCCCCTATGATTATTATGTGTGAATAAGTTCTGAATAGCTCTAAGATCAATCCACACTCTCATTGGGTATCCCAGTATCATGCCTCTAAAATTCTCTAGTAAATATATCACTACTAATGTTTCTATTTCTGTAATGGAGTAGTTTTTCTTTGCACTATTACAAAGTCTTGATGTGAAACCTATTGGTTCTAATTTTCCATCAATATGTCTCCTAACCCTACGACGTACGCATCAGTACAAAGAAATCTCTTTATCATAATTAGGAAATACAATAACTGGGGAACTAGTAAGTTTACCTTTCAACATGTCAAAAATTTGTTATTATGCAGGTACCCAAATGAACTTTAAATATTTCCTCAACAAAAAACTTATCAATTAACTATGCATAACCCTCAATATGCCTTCAATAATACCCTGTCAATTCCAAGAAAATCCTAACTTTTTCTACATTGTATGGAACTAGATAGTTCTTTACTGCTTC
The DNA here is from genome assembly GCF_046742065.1 of Oratosquilla oratoria. Lineage (NCBI taxonomy): Eukaryota > Metazoa > Arthropoda > Malacostraca > Stomatopoda > Squillidae > Oratosquilla > Oratosquilla oratoria. Next base: position 17,984,155 of record NC_134778.1, on the reverse strand, counting down.
TACCTTTGAATTCACTGTACTAAGTCCATGTCTATCTATCTTATGTCCCAAATAAATGACACTGTCCTGCAAAAACTTACATTTTTCAAGTTTCATTTTCAACCCTGCTTCAACTAGTCTTGAGCATACCGAATCTAATTTCTTAAGATACTGAGTCATTGTTTAGGAAACTATTAAAATATCATCTAGAAATACACTGCCAGTGTTTTCTAACAATCTATCTAGTACTGTATTCATTAATTCCATATAAGTTAATGAACTATTACATAACCCAAATGGCATTTGTTTGAACGCATAGTGCCCTTTGTTGTAGAAAATGCTGTATAATCCCGTGAATCTTTATGTAACTCAATTTTTCAGGACGCAGATTTGATATTTATAGTACAAAATACCAATTCTCGGTTAAAAACTACGAAGTATATCTATTACCAGTAACGGTAGTTTATCAGGTATTGTTTGTTTATTCAATTCCCTATTGTCAATATCTGGACGCATGGTATCATTTGATTTTGGCACCAGAATCAATGGTATGTTCTATTCACTTTAACAGGGTTTTATGACATTCTGCGATAATTCCATGGAAAGATTGCAACAAATGCTAGTCTGATCAAGGATACATTTGTTAACAGTTTAAATTAGTCATGGATTGTACAAATTGGATAATTTCATTATTAAGAAAATTGTAGCCCAAAGTCTTCGGAATCTAAGTCCATAGGGCACTGCGAGACATCTACCCTTTGGTTATATATTCATAGACGAAAGCGCTCGGTCTCATTTCTGTTATTTTTTCCTCGTAGTTTTTCGTCATATATATAAACATATATACATACACACACACACACACACACACACACACACACACACACACATACACACAAACATATAAATATATATATATATATATATATATATATATTATGTAATGTATGTATGTATGTATGTATGTATGTATGTATGTATGTATGTATGTATGCATGCATCCACGTATGTATGACGTAAGTGGAGTAGGAAACACAGGAGTCTTTTCTCAGTTTATTCCTGACTAGTTTCACAGGTATGCGAAACTAGTCAGGAATAAACTCAAACTAAGACTCCTGTGGTTCCTACTCCACTTACGTCAGCCTGTCAGAATGTCTCAACATATAAATGTATGTAAGCATGTATGTATATATATATATATATATATATGTATGTATGTATGTATGTATGTATGTATGTATGTATGTATGTATGTATATATGTATGCATGTGTGCATGTATGCATGCATGTATGTATGTATGTATGTATGTATGTATGTATGTATGTATGTATGTATGAAAGTATGTATGTATGTATGAATGTATGTATGTATGTATGTATGTATGTATGTATGTATGTATGTACGTATGTATGTGTGTATGTATGTATGTATATACGTATGTATGTATGTATGTACGTATGTATGTATGTATGTATTTATGTATGTATATATGTATGTATGTATGTATGTATGTATGTATGTATGTATGTATGTATGCATGTTTATGTATGCATGTATGTATGTATGTATGTATGTATGTATGTATGTATGTATGTATGTATGTATGTATGCATGTATGTATGTATGTATGTATGTATGTATGTATGTATGTATGTATATATGTATGTATGTATGTATATATGTATGTATGTATGTATGTATGTATGTATGTATGTATGTATGTATGTATGTATGTATATATGTATGTATGTATGTATGTATGTATGTATGTATGTATGTATGTATGTATGTATGTATGTATGTATGTATACATATATTATACATATCCACATATGAGTTACAATGAGTTACAGCTATAAAATATGTCAACAAAAGACCTTCTGTTTCATAATGATGTGAAATATATGGAAGAATGCAACTTTGGTGCTTAGCTCAGTGAATTTTAAAACTGATCTACATTACATCTAATTGCCTCGACTGGAAACTCATCCTATTCATTGTCAATGACGTTGGAAAAAAGATCTACTTATTTTTAGGTTAAGGCTATGCACTATTTCTCTGTATATTCGTTTCCTTTTTTCGCCTAGGCCTGTGGTGGGGGAAAAGAATACTGCCACCCTGTTTGGTCTGCTGTCATTTACGCCTTAGAATCTGGCGATAATGCTACCTTGTCAAAATTGCCTGTACATCTGTCTCAATTCTCCTTGCAAGACAGTGTTCTCACTCATAACGTGAAAAAGTTTAAGCAACATGTGGCACAGTTAGTGATCCCTGAGTCCCTGTTGTTTTATCTCTTGTTCATGATTCCCCTAAAGCTAGTCACCCATGTCGTAAAAAACTCTGGCTATGGCTCTCAAGAAATATTATTGGCCTAGAATGCATTTAGATATTGCCACTCATGTAGCCCAGTGCAAGTCTTGTGCTCAGAACAAAGCTTCTACTCGCACTGCTCCTATTCTATTCTAGAGTATCATAATCCTCGCCCCTCCCTGTAGTCATTGAGATCTTGTATTCAACGCCCAGTGTGCGTTCTTGTATGCGTTGATCATTTTAGCAGTTTTGTGATATTGGCTCCCTTGCGTAATAAATCTGCTCCAGTTGTTGCCCATGTGCTAGTTTCCCGGTTTTTTTTTGTCCTTGCACTACTCCTTCAGTGTTGCTTAGCGACAATGGGACTGAGTTTAAGAATGAGGCCATAGCCAACACTTGCAAGCAATACATCATTCCTTCAAATAGGAAAAAACTTGACATTCTAAGGCGCGTTGCTAGTGATCTGCAGGAAACTTGGGAAGACTGGCTACCCCCTGCCAATAGCTGCATTAATAGCACTATCAATGTAGCAACGGGAAAGACTCCTCATTATGTCATTTATGGTTCAGAGAAAAGTCTTTCGTATCATTTTTTGGATCGTTCTATTCGTCCTCTCTACAATTCTGAAGATTACAGTCAACTTCAGTGTCATACATTACATACAATTTATGATTCTGTCAAAAGGAAACTTCAGAAGTATAGATCAAACATGACAAAGAAACAACATAGTAAGACTACACCTGTTTCCATCCAAGTGGGTGGTCATGTATTTAAACAAATGCCTGAGCGCCAGTCTAAACTAAACAACCAATTCACTGTTCCTTTTCTGGTGATGCAAAGGCTTCATTCCAATAAGTTCATGATTTCTGGCTAATGTCAGGGACTTAGTGAAATTCTGCATTCTGATAGGCTTCAGAAGACACAGGTGTCCATACTTGCATTTACCCGGCCTCCTCCAAGGCCCAGTATTACCACTGTGTCAACCCTTGTTCATCACTCGTATCATCTACGTTCAAAAGGTACAATGCCTTGATGGTCGAGTAAGACTATTATGTACATATATCTTGCTGTACAATGTTTTGTCATTGTACCGCTATCTATTAAGGTTGTAAATTATGTAAATAAGTATGTTTGGGGTGGAAAGGAAGTTGGGAGATAGGGTTGATAAGAGGGTATTGGCATGGTTTGGACACATGGAAAGAATGAGAGAAGAGAGATTAGTGAAAGAGGTGTAAAAGGCAGAGGTGGAGGAAGTGAACATGAGGGGGCGACCAAGGATGAGGTGGATGGATGGGGTAAAAGGGACACTGAGAAAGAGGAGAATGTCTGTTGAGGAAGGACGTGAGAAGAAAGAAGATATGGGTCACTGGAGAATGGTTGTGTATGGGTAATGCTGTGATGCATGGAAGGGAGTGGGGGGGATGGGTGAGAGAGTATGTGTGAATAATATTTTGATGCAGCATGAAGAGATTCTACCCATCTTTTCTTTTTCTGCATGAGCGGACGGAGAGGGGGGTTGCTGATTAAATGAAGCGGTCTTGCTGTGGATGTGCTGTGTCTTACCACTGCTTCTGACCCAGGGCAGTTGGCGAGATGCAGGGATGACTCGTCATCCAGGAGAAGTCAAGGAGGTGAATGGGAGTGGAGTATGTAGGGATGGAATGGGTGGGAGTGGATTTTATGCCTTTGTATTTTAGATACCTCCCTTGTAAGGAAGAAATAGCCATTGATGTAAGTCAATGTCCTAGCACCTAGAGGCCACTATTTTTCGTCCTGCTAGTATTTAGTGTGACAATATTTTAAAAACTGACATTACCAATTCAATTAAAGCATATTTTAAATTTCCTTGTGTCTCTTTTTTCTAAGAGAAAACAAGTTCAAACATTTGAAGTGGTTTTCAGTTGCCTTGACTCCTATATTCGGTATAAGTCCGGCGGCTCGCGGGGTGCCTATTTCAATCTCTTTAATGAGATCTGGAGACCACACGGAAACGGTATGTTCAAAGTGTGGGTGGACGCAAGATCTATGTAATTGGTTGATGATAGCTAAGCTTTAAAGTCAAAAGACCGTACTACCAATCCCAGTGCCTAATTTACTTTATCTGAGGCAGAAATACAATAATTAGGAAATTCTAAATCGTTAATGACAACCACACCATGATCCTTTTCATTCTCCACTATGATCAGACTTTTTCCAAATAACTTGCAGTCACACTTGACACTATTTCTACCCAAACCTATTCTTTCTCTAAACGTCTTTGAATATCCATTTGATTCGAGTGATTAATATTCCGTATAGCAAAGTATCGTCAAGGAATTCAGCGACATTAGACATTTGTCCACAGTCAGTATTGATGTGTACGAATATGCTATGAGCAGAATTAATCCCTGTTGAATTCCACTCTATACCTTCTTTACCATTCAGAACAAATCGCTGCTTACAATTATTCAACCAATTTCTGATCCAGCTCACCAAGTCACCTCTTGGTCCATGCAAAGCATGTTTAGTTAGTAATACCTCTCTCTCTCTCTCTCTCTCACACACACACACACACACACACACACACACACACAAACACACACACACACACACACACACACACACACACACACACACACACACACACACACACACACACACACACACACACACACACACACACACACACACACATACACACACACACACACACACACATACACACACACACACACACACACATACATATATATATATATATATATATATATACATATATATATATATATATACATATATATATATGTATATATATATGCATATATATGTATATATGTATATATATAATTATATATATATATACATATATATATAAATATATATATATATGTATATACATATATATATACATATACATAAACATATACATATACATATACATATACATATACATGTACATATGCATATGCATATGCATATGCATATGCATATACACATACGCATACACATACACATACACATACATATACATATACAGTACATATACATATAAATATACATATGCATACACATATACATATACAAATACATATACATATACATATACATATACATATACATATTCATGTACATATACATATACATATACATTATTTATATATATATATGTATATATATATATGCATATATATATATATGTGTGTGTGTGTGTGTGTGTGTGTGTGTGTGTGTGTGTGTGTGTGTGTGTGTGTGTGTGTGTGTGTGTGTGTGTGTGTGTGTGTGTGTGTGTGTGTGTGTGTGTGTGTGTGTGTGTGTGTGTGTGTGTGTGTGTGTGTGATTCTCATAGATATCCAGGACTGATTTTTCCACTCAAGGTTTCGAGTCCAAATTATCATTGTTTTTTCTTCCTGGCTGATAACTTAATTACTCAGGAGCCTGTGGCTGTCTTCCAAAATTTGGAACGCCTTCGAAGTGCTTGTCGCCCTTCTCGTTACTTCTACCAACGAAGTTTTACTTAGTTTATGTAATCACCCATGTCTCCCTCTTTGTCAGTTCCTCCCTCGGTTTCTTGGTGAAAATATTTAGTCTGGATGCGACATGGTTTCCTGAAAGGAAGAAAGAAACCTTTGCTAGAATTCTGGATTAACCCGGATGTCGAGGCAGATCTAATTTCATTTTCATTATTACACTGCATGAAATTGTATCTTTCTTTATAATAGGATACCATGATTATTGTACAAAA
>NC_134778.1:17968143-17973143 GCF_046742065.1 Oratosquilla oratoria | reverse complement strand
CCAACATGAATATTTCAAAGGGGCAATGGTCCCCGGACATAATGTCCGGACTCTTCATCTCCAACCTAGTGAAAGCTCATTTGCCTCCTGACCTCACATACGGAGTGAGAAGAGGGTAGAGATATCTTCCCATGTTCCCCTTTCTTTTGTCAAGGGTGCTACTTAAACAGTACGCCCTCTCTCTTATTTGTATCTACTGAAGAGGATTGCAGTTTGCAATCGAAATATATAGATTCCCCGTTTCCAGTCTTTTCTACTCCAACAGTGGTTTCTACGTTATATGTATGTATGTATATAATGTATATATATACATATATATGCATATATATACATACATATTTATACATTTATATATAACGTATATATATACATATATATATATATATACATATATATGTATATATATATACATATTTATATATGTATATATATATATATATATATATATATATGTGTGTGTGTGTGTGTGTGTGTGTGTGTGTGTGTGTGTGTGTGTGTGTGTGTGTGTGTGTGTGTGTGTGTGTGTGTGTGTGTGTGTGTGTGTGTGTGTGTGTGTGTGTGTGTGTGTGTGTGTGTGTTTCACACAAAAAACTTACAGTCGGAGGAAAAAAAATCGAATGAAAAAAATTCTATATTTCGGCTATCAACTGCAGCCTTCTTCAGGAAAGTACATAAGACATGTTTTTATATAATTTCCTGAAGAGGGCTACAGTTGGTAGCCGAAATATAGAATCTTCTTTTATTCGAAGTTTATTTTCTCCGACTATAGGTTTCTTGTGTGTTATTTACAAATGTGCTACTACATTTCTGTTTTGACATATGTGTATATAAATATATATATATATATATATACATATATATATATATATATATATATAATAATATAATATATAATGGATATATATGTATATGTATATATATAGATAGATAGATAGATAGATAGATAGATATAGATATATTTCATGCACTTGTCTGTTTATTTGGTTTCAATTTAAATTTTACTCCCTTATATCTAGAACCCGAATTGTTACACAGATATTGCATTTATTTGTATTTGCAATGCTAAGCTACATGGAAAACTGTCAAATATCAGGAGCGAGACAACGTACAATGTGAATTTGGAATCGAATTCCTTAAAATCCAAGAATGGTGACTGTGGTGGCTATGGTGGATGTGGTGGGATTATTGGTTGTGGTCATACTGATGGTGACGCTAACCATCAAAATAATTTTTTTCTTTATTTTCTTTCTTCTGGAAGAGATTAATTTTACAAAAGCTCATACAGCAGCTTTTGTCTAAGTAAATACTTCCACTCCATTGACCTACTTGTGCTGTGTTTTATTTTAATCCAGTTAAAAAATAATTCATTTTATTCTAGCAAGAGCTCAGACAATTTTATTCAGACGAGATTGAAGTTCCGCAGATGAACTAAGGTTGTTGATATTTACCTATTGATGTTCATGTCTTTAGACATTTTATCTTATTTATTCCGGACGACTTTATTCAGCTGAATACTAAGAATATGAGGCCATTTCGGCGTGAGTAAAGACTCCTAAGGCCGTGAGACTCTCAAGGACAAAGGACAAATATTCTCACGGGATATTTCGTCCAAGTCGTGAGATCTCACGACGATTCATGAATATGTTCACATCTCTGGATAATCGCCCAGTGGGCCTCACATCATGCAAGGCATGACGTAAATAGACACAGACACGCAATTCAAAGTCATTTCCTGGCAGATACAATTCACTTTAATTAGCAAATTCTTTATGAGGAATATGTTCCTGGATACGTGTGTGTGATTTGTCTGTGTGCGTGTTTGTGTGTGTTTGTATATCATTCTATATACCAAGAGCTTTCTCCCCCTTTTAAGGGGGGTAGCCAAGTCAGAGGCACGTACCTACTCCCATCCATTTCACTCCCATCCATCACTCTCTCCCCCCCTCTCATCTTAGCTCCTCATGGATGCCGGGTCATCCCTGCATCCCGCCTACTATCCTGGGTCAGAAGCAATGTAGCAAGACATAGTACATCCACAGCAAGGCCGCTTCACTTAATACAGTTAGATGAATACAGTAAGATAAATACACAGACATACATACAAAATAAAGAAGTTTGTTTGAGTGTCTGTGTATATACCTAACTGTATTTAGTTAATTGTGATATTCATTACAAGTACTATGCTCGTCGGTGTTCCGCTCATTTTGTTTGACTAGACTGTTTCTTCTTGCGTATTGTCCTGTGATTTAGTGCATCTGTATAGAAATATGTATTCTTATGTCCTTCACATACCTCGTCTCTCTCAGTTTCTTTCGCTGTCTACTTTTATTTTCTGTATCAAGAAGTTTTTTATATCCGTTTATTTGCTGAACGCTATCATATACCTTCTCTCTCTTCTTTATCTAATGTTGGCAGTTCGAGTAGCTTTAGTCTGTCTTCGTATGCTTTATGAACTAGATTACCCGCCATCTTTAAAAAAATTCTTGGAAATTTGACTATCTATCTTATACGTTTGATTTTTGTCTGAGGATCACACTAGCTCAGCTTACGTTAATCTAGAGCAAAGAAGATTTTCGTGTAGTAGAATGCAATATTCATGTTTTACAAGGAACACATTATCTACACCAACCCTCCCAGCTCTTTTTCCTCTTTGACATTTGTGAGTGTTTTGTTTCTCATCTTCTAGTGTAGTAATAACTTCTTTGTTTCATTTTGTCACCAACGTGTGTGTGTGTGTGTGTGTGTGTGTGTGTGTGTGTGTGTGTGTGTGTGTGTGTGTGTGTGTGTGTGTGTGTGTGTGTGTGTGTGTGTGTGTGTGTGTGTGTGTGTGTGTGTGTGTGTGTGTGTGTGTGTGCGTGTGTGTGTGTGTGCGTGTGTGTGTGTGTGTGTGTGTGTGTGTGTGTGTGTGTGCGTGTGTGTGTGTGTGCGTGTGTGTGTGTGTGTGTGTGTGTGTGTGTGTGTGTGTGTGTGTGTGTGTGTGTGTGTGTGTGTGTGTGTGTGTGTGTGTGTGTGTGTGTGTGTGTGTGTGTGTGTGTGTGTGTGTGTGTGTGTGTGTGTGTGTGTGTGTGTGTGTGTGTTTACCGAGTTGTATCTTACAGAATGGGGAGCTATGCCCGTGGTGCCCCGTCTTTGTATCTCACAGTGACTAGTTTGTTCTTAAATTCGTGAATGGTTTTTGCACCACGCACTATTGCTTCGTCCAATTTGTTCCACTGCTCTGTGTGGAAAGCTGTTTTTTCAGGTTTCTTCTACAATTGTCCTTTTCGAGTTTCTTTTCATGTCTCCTTGTATTTCTCGTATCCCCGTTTAGTAACTCCTCCCTATCAAGGACTTCCATGCCTTTCATGATTCTGTAAATGGTCAGCAGGTCACCTCTTTCTCTTCTTTGTTCCAGAGTCGATAAATCCAGTTTTGATCATATCTCTTCATATGACAGGTTTGAAAGTGTTGCGGTCACCTTCGTAGTTGCTCTCTGGATTTTTTTTTTTTTTTTTTTTTTTTTTTTTTTTTTTTTTTTTTTTTTTTTTTTTTTTTTTTTTTTTTTTTTTTTTTTTTTTTTTTTTTTACTGGATGGCCATAGTGTCGCAGCATACTCCAGTCTAGGCCCTATTAGTGTGACTAGTTTTTCTTTTCTTTTTTACCATCTCTTCGTCCAAATGAATAAAAGCCACCTTTATTGATCTTAACAAGTTTTAGGATTCTCCACCAATATCTCCACCAATTCTATGTATCTGTTTATCAGGGGCTATGTCGTTTGTGATGATTACTCACAGATCTTTTTCAGATTCCACTTTATTTACTTTCTTTGTTCCGATTTTATATTGTCCTGATATTCTTTATTTTTTCCGAATTCCATTATGCTACATTTCTTGATGTTGAAGTCTGTTTCCCACTTCTGACTCCATTTTCAAACTTTGTTCAGGTCTCTCTACAGTCACTCACAATCCGTTTCAGTATTCACTTTCCTCAGTAAATTGGCGTAGTCTGCAAAGAAGTTCACGTAACTTTCCACATCTTCATCCATGTCATTCACATAAATAGTAAACATTATTGGGGCCAATACTGATTCCTGTGGAACTCCACTAATCACCTCCTCCTAAGCTGAACTCTTTTCTCTGAGCATTATTTTCATATTCCTACCATGCAAAAAATCCTCCATCCAGTTTAGTAGTTTACTTTGTATTACTCCTATGTTTTTCATTATTATATATATATTTTTACGTGGCACTTTGTCGAAGGCTTTTTGTAAGTCTAGCAAAGCACAATCAGCCCGCTTGTGTCTCTTCATTATAGTTTTTCCTAATCATTTTTAAAGAATTTCTTAAGCTTCCCAAAGTCTGTTTTATTGTACATCAGTCTTCCTTTTCTGTATTTCCCTTTTCTCTATATATATGAATCCTCCTTTAGTTCAAATTCTATTAATATGTGATCACTCTTCCCAAATGATGTCTTGTATTCAACCTTATTCACAATTTCAGGTTCCGCTGTAAATATCAAATCTAGTATCGACAGTTCATTATTACTTCTATATCTGGTATTTTCTTTTACCCATTGTGTCATTGTATGTTCTATAGTCATGTCAAGTAATACATTTCCCATAGATCCTCTCCACTTTTCACTGTCATCTCTTTCCAACAGATTTCTTTGCAGTTGAAATATACCAAAAGGACCAGGTTACCTCCATTCTTCAGCATCTCGCCTAATGAATCCCTTGTGTCTTCTAACATTTTTTAATGCTCGCTCTCTTTCCAAGAGCCCATTTTTGGGGGCACATAAATCACTACAAACTTTCTACTTCTCATGTCGCTATCTTCAACTTTTATCATGATCATTTCCACATTGTTTATACCATCTATAACTTTTGTCACATTTAAGCTTTACTTGGCCAGAAATTTGACTCCTCGGCCCTGTTTCTCGTCTCTATTTTTAATCCATGTCCAACATTATTTGGTGTGTGTGTGTGTGTGTGTGTGTGTGTGTGTGTGTGTGTGTGTGTGTGT
>NC_134778.1:17953143-17963143 GCF_046742065.1 Oratosquilla oratoria | reverse complement strand
AGAGAAAAATATTAGGTATAAAGAAAAAACAAAAGAAGCAAAACAAAATATAAAAGAGGCAAAAAGGAGAACAGATGTAAAATGGGAGAGGAGTATGACAGACAATCTTGGAAGCAATAAAAGACGTTTTGAAAGGAAATTAAGAGATGAAGGGAAAGTGAGTCAAATACAGAATAATGTAAAAGGTACAGATGGACAGATGTTAACGGAAGAGGAGGCGGAAAGAAGATGGGCGGAGTATGTTAGAGAGCTATTGAATGTGGAGGAGGATAGAGAGGCGTTGATGATAGCATTGGAAAGCGATAAAATGACAGTGATAGGAGAGGAGAATGGAGGAGGAATAAGAAAAGTTGAGGCGCAAGTAGCTCTGAAAATGATAAAGGGTTAGATGGGTGTCATGCAGTGTCTGAAGAAGGGAGGTACAGTAACAGTACAAAGGATTACAAAGGATTATAAAAGGCGGAGCATGCCGACAGGAGACCTTTTGGTCCATATCTAGGTCGGATGCGAAAAAAAATCATATTAATGTTAAAATGATAAATAAAAACTATAATAATGTAAACAACAAATAGAATACATAAATAAATGCATAGGTATAGTTTAATAATAAACAGGTAAATAGTAAATAATAATAAATTGACATATAACTAATAATAAATGAAAATCAGACAGACAAATGATAACAAAAAAAAAACAAATAATATAAAATAAATTATAATCATTACAGCATCTTACTTAGGTATTTATCTAAATGATTCTTAAAGCTTCGAACTGAACTACATTGCACTACCTGTGCAGGAAGTTTATTCCATTCATTAACTACACGGTTGGCAAAGTTGTTTCTACCTACTTCCAAATTGAATCTATTTCCGGACAGTTTGAGACCATTGTTTCTTGTCGGATTCTCATTCAATGTGAAAATGTTGTCACCTTTGATGTTGTCAATTCCCTTTAGAATCTTAAATACCTGTATCAAGTCACCTCTGAGTCTACGCTTTTTTAGGGAAAACAGATTCATGTGTTTTAGTCGATTTTCGTATGATTTATTTTTTATATTTGGAATCAGTTTTGTGGCTCGCCGTTGTACTTTTTCCAGTCTGTCAATGTCTTTAATGAGATTCGGTGACCATACGGAAACAGCATATTCCAAATGTGGACGAACTAACGATTTATATAGCTTGTTAATGAGTGATGGACTTTTGAAATCAAAAGATCGCGCAATCAGTCCCAGAATCTTATTTGCTTTCTCAGAGGCTGAAATACACTGCTTGGATGATTTGAGGTCGTTACTGATAATTACGCCGAGATCTTTTTCACTATCCACTTTTGTTAACGAATTTCCAAATAACTTGTAATCGTACTTACTGTTATTTTTACCTATGTGCATTACCTTGCATTTACTTGTGTTAAATTTCATTAGCCACTTTTCAGACCATTGCTGTAATTTATCTAAATCTTCTTGAATATCTAATTGATTTGAGTGATCATTTGCCACTCCGCACAGTTTTGTATCATCAGCAAATTTGGAAATAGTAGATTTTAGTCCATGGTCTATATCATTTATATATACTATGAATAGAAGTGGCCCAAGAACGGAACCCTGAGGAACTCCACTTGCAACACTTTTCCATCCAGAAGTTTTTCCATTTAAAACAACTCTCTTGTTTTCGACCATTCAACCAATTACTAGTCCAACCTAATAGGCTACCACTTATTCCATGCAAAGCTAATTTAGTAAGTAGTCTTTCGTGTGGGACGGTATCAAAAGCTTTTGCAAAGTCTAGATACATTAAATCTATATTGTTTCTTTTGTCATAGTGAGGTTGTTTATTGTGTGTCTAATATAGGGTAGAGTACCGGAGGACTAGAAGAGTGCCTGTATAGTTACTCTTTACAAGAGAAAAGAGACAAATGTGAGTGTAGTAGATGGGAGGGGCAGGGGGATGGGGGTAGGAGATGCTTAAGTGTGAATAATATTTTGAAACACTCCGATAGGATTTCTCCTCGTCTTCTCTTTTTCTGTATGAGGGGACAGGGAGGGACTTTGCTGATTAAGTGAATCGGCTTTGCTGTGGATGTGTTGTGTCTTGCTACATTGCTTCTGCCCCAGGGCAATAGGCTGCAGAGATGACCCGTCATCCAAGAGGAGCTATGATGATAGGAGGGGAGTGGAATAGTTGGGAGTAGGTGCGTGCATTTGACTTGGCTACCTCTTTTGTAAGGGGGAAAATGTTCTTGGTGTATAGAATAGATAAGTAACTATTATTATTAGAATAGTCAAACAATATCACGACACTCCACCATAGATTCTTGTTGTGACCAAATCTCTTACGGGGCGGTTGTCCACATACATATTAACCATTTATTTATTTATCAATTCATTTAATATTATTAATATCTGTATGCATATATATATGAGTATTTCTGTATGTATTCATGCACATATATACAGGGTGTTTGGGATAAGTTTGATTATTTTTTAATCTTCTGTCATTTCACAACCATTTCGAGGGTTTAATAGCGATAAAGTGCAACGGATAGCTGATTCTGTGTACTATTGGTGAGTGTAAGAGCTAGGGAGCATGGACCAATGTAAAACACCGGAATATTGGAAAAGAGTGACCTGCATCATCATGATTCGCGCCGGATTCAAAAATTCGGAAAACTTAGTTCCAGCTCAATGCTCATTGAACACCATGAAGGCAGTGAGATGTAAGCTGAAGAAATTCCGACAGAGATGTAGAAGCAGTGGCTAGCAGGAAGGATCATAGCAAGCGTTCTGATTCTGTCCGCACAACAAAATTCGTCGAGGAGCTGCAAAAAAAGGTGCGGCAAGATCCAAGCAAGGCAATGCGACTATGAAGAAACCACTGAAAGTGGATCTTCGCACTCCTCATACAAGAGGCGCAAGAGCCAACTACTCACCGCAAAGGCCCAAGAGAACCGCCTTACGAAAGCCAAGAAACTACTCAATAAGGTCAAATACCCAGTTGAGCTGGGGATGCTCTGGTTCTTCTTAGACGAAAAGAACTTCTGCCACAACTCGCACGAAGACCCGCGCTTCATGAAGACCAAGTTCTCTCAGGCTGTGATGGTCTTTGGGTGTGTTTCCAGCGAAGGCCACGTCATGACGCCCCACATCTTTGAAGAGGGACTCAGACTCACTTCAGATGGCTATATTGAGTTGCTGTCCACTGTTGTCAAGTGCTGCCCCCCCCTCTCTCTCTCTCTCTCTCTCTCTCTCTCTCTCTCTCTCTCTCTCTCTCTCTCTCTCTCTCTCTCTCTCTCTCTCTCTCTCTCTCTCTCTCTCTCTCTCTCTCTCTCTCTCTCTCTCTTCTATCAAATTTTTTCTCCCTCTCTCTCGCTGTCTCTCTCAAATTCTCTCCCTCTATCTATCTATCTACCTGTCTAAATATCTATCTGTCTTTCTATCTCCTTCTTCGTCCAAGCTTTCATGTCATCCAGAATATCTCTTTGTCTTTTTTTTTTTTTTTGGGGGGGGGGGGCGTAGGGTAGAGAGGTAGGCGGCGCTACAAAACCCCGGGCCAAGTTTGCTTGATTCGACCGAAAGTCTCCCGTTCTTATCAGCTTGGACTTATTATCGCCTATGGCGGTGTACCTCGTAAATACTCTCTTCGTGACAGAAACCACTGATATAACTTCCTCTCTCCCACCCCTCTTCCCCCCTCCCCCCTTCCTTCCTCTCCTCCCCCCCTCTCCTCTTCCCCTCCCTACTCCTCCATCCGGCCCCAAGCCTTCCACTTTTCCACTTACCTTCCACCCCCCTCCTCCTACCGAGACAAAGTTAAGTTAATTTTGGTTGAAGAGGGATTAATCTTAAGTGAAGAATGAGTTCTCCTAGCCCAAGGTGTGTTAATCCCATTTGAAAATAAACTATTCTCATAGAAAGGCAAGTTCATAATAGATGAGCTTATCCTAGATGATGGTGTGGTAATTCTAGATGGAGGTGGGCTATTCTTAGATAGGCTGGAACAATTCTAGATGATGTTGTGCTCATCCTAGATATAATTTAAATAATCCTATGTGAATCTGGGTTAACCGTGGGCGGAAATGGATTAACCCTAGATTAATTTGTTCTAATAATATACGAAGGTGGGTTAATTATTTACGAAGGGTCTCTTGGAATCTTTAGCCTCGGGAGCCACATTGTGGAGTCTGTACATCACATCCTCGACATTCCTCGAGTACCACTTGGCACAGGCACTCCGCACTCAACTCCCCAACTCCTTAGCCTCTGTCCCTTACCACCACCTAACTCTCTCACTCTCACTCACTCTCACTCACTCTCACTCACTCACTCACTCTCACTCACTCTCACTCACTCACTCTCACTCACTCTCACTCACTCTCACTCACTCTCACTCACTCTCACTCCCTTTCACTCACTCTCACTCACTCTCACTCTCACTCACTCTCACTCACTCTCACTCACTCTCACTCACTCTCACTCACTCTCACTCACTCTCACTCACTCTCACTCACTCTCACTCACTCTCACTCACTCTCACTCACTCTCACTCACTCTCACTCACTCTCACTCACTCTCACTCACTCTCACTCACTCTCACGCATTCTCACTCACTCTCACTCACTCTCACTCACTCTCGCTCTCTCTCTCTCTCTCTCTCTCTCTCTCTCTCTCTCTCTCTCTCTCTCTCTCTCTCTCTCTCTCTCTCTCTCTCTCTCTCTCTCTCTCTCTCTCTCTCTCCCTCCCTCTCTCCACCTTCTCCAACAGTGTGGACGAGAGAATTAGTTTCCCGACTTTGGTCGTAGCTCTAAACGGGGAAATGATGGAGGTGACAGAAGATGAGGAGGAGGGAGATGAGGAGGAGGGAGAAGAGGAGGAGGGAGATGAGGAGGCGGAAGAAGAGGAGGAGGCAAATGAAAAGGAGGGGGTGAAGTAGGAGGGAAAGGAAGTGGAGTAGGAGTAAGAGAAAGGGTAGAAAAAGGAGGAAGAGGAGGAGGAAAAAGAAGATGGAATGAAAAAGGTGAAGGAGATGTAAGAGGAGGAAACAAAAGGAGGAGGGAAAGGAAATGGAGGAGGAGTAAGAGAAAGGGAAGACAAAGGAGGAAGAGGAAGAGGAGGAGGAAAAAGAAGATGGAAAGAAAAAGGTAAGGGAGGAGTAGGAGGAGAAACAAAAGGAGGAAGAGAAAGTGGAAGAGGTGAACGAGGAAGAGGAGGAAGAAGGAAGAAGGAATAGAAGAAGGAGGACAAGTAAGCAATGGCGTATTGAGGAGGAAGTGGAAGAGAAGGAAGGGATAAATTGGAAGGAGAGTGACGAAGAATAGAGAGACGAACAACTAAAGAAAGAAAATTAAAAACAAAGGAGAGGAAGAGAATTGTAGAGGTGCAAGGGAAGCAAGAGGCAAAAAGTGGTGATAAATAGGAGGAAAGGGAAGAGAAAGCATAATAGATTGTGGCACAGGAAGAGGAGAAGGAAATGATGGATGAGGAAGAGAAGGAAATGATGGAAGAGGAAGAGAAGGAGGAGGAGGCGGTGATGGAAGAAGAGGAGGAGGTAATGGAAGAGGAAGTGGGAGAGGTAGTGTAGAATGAAAAGATGAAAAAGGCTCAAAAGGGTGAAAAGTAAGGCACAGGAAGGAGAGTATTAGAGAGAAAGAGAGATTCAAAGAGAAGAAGAGGAAGAGAAAGAGATATAGAGGATGAGAGAGAAAGAGAGTTTCAAAGAGAAAAAGAGGAAGAGAAAGAGTCATAGAGGAAGAGAGAGAAAGGAAGAACCAGGTAAGGTAGAATAAAAGAGGAGAAGGAAGAGGAAAGAGAGCGTGAAGAAGAGAGGATAAATGAGAATAGGTGAAATGGAGGAAAATAAGAAAGGAAAAATTGTTTCCAGGTAATAGCTTCTAACCTTGAGATCACACACATCAAATTAATTCTAAGCATTTTTCTTCGAGTCCCCAAACGTCCAAAGCACGAAAAATGATATGATTTTTTATTGAAATATGTACAGTTTTGCCTCTTCTATTGTTTGGTTTATACATTCGTACATTCCATAAGAATAGGCAAGCGAAAGTACGAGCTCGACTTGGTTGTATTATTCTGCATCCTACATACTTAGCAAAAAAAAGAATTGGAATCACAGTCGTGGTTTGAAGTTCAAGATTAAAGTCGCAGGACAAAAAAATCGGAATCTCTGGTTTAGAAGGAAACAGATGGACACTGAATGAAGTTGAGGTGTGAAAAATGAAGAGTTGATAAATAAAGAATGAGAAAGAGGTGACGGTTGCAAAGACAGGAGGAACAACACAAGAACATAAGAATGAAGGAGACTGCAAGAGACCATAAGGCCTACACTAGGCAGCTCCGTATCCATTACCATCTGTCATCCCCATCCATAAAGTTGTCTAATCGTTTCTTAAAACAACTGATAGTTTCAGCGCTTACTACATGGTTACTAATTTTATTCCATTCGTCGACCACCCTATTAGTAAACCAATTCTTGCCTATTTCCTTTTTAAATCTAAATTTGTCCAGTTTATAACCATTACTGCGAGTCCTGCCCTAAAGAAAAAACAGAAAAGGACGGAGGGCTTTATCCGTCCTGAATAAAATCGTCTGATGTCGTGAGCCAGAACAAGTGGAGTAAAGTATTAGAATAAAAGAAATTTTGGAAAATAAAAGATAAAGGTTTTCAGTTACCTCAATAGCTGAGAGTGAGATTTTGTCGTTCGTAAAGAACAAATTGTTCAGCTCCAGAGAAGAAAACAACAGCAACTACTACTACTACTACAGCTACAACAACAACAATTACAACTACAACAATAATTACAACAATTACAAACATTACAACAATTACAACAATAATTATAACAATTACTACAACAACAATTACACAAATTACAGCAATCACAACAATAACAACAACTACAGCTACAACAACTACAACAACAACAATTACAACTACAACAACAACAATTACAACTACAACAAGAATTACAAAAATTACAACAATTACAACTACAGCAATAATTACAACAATTACTACAACAACAACTACACAAAATTACAACAATAACAACAACTACAACAATAATTACAAAAATTACTACAACAACAACTACACAAAATTACAACAATAACAACAACTACAACATTAACAACACCTACAACAATAACAACTACAGCAACAACTATAATAACAATAACAACTACAATAACAATAACAACAGCAACAACAAAAACAGCAGCAATAACCATAACAATAACTGCAACAATAACAATATCCTGCAAAATGTTAATATCAGAACAATAACCACGGAAACCAAGGAAAAAAAGTCTCCACCAAAAGCTTAAAAAAAAAAAAATCGGATAAAAAAATTAACAAAACTACTTTACCAAAAAACGAAATTGAAGTAGACGAAGAGGACGAGTGGAGAGGGAAGAGGGAGGAAGAGGAGGAGGAGGAGGAGTGTGAAGGAGTACAACCTCTCGAGGACATA
The DNA here is from genome assembly GCF_046742065.1 of Oratosquilla oratoria. Taxonomy (NCBI): domain Eukaryota; kingdom Metazoa; phylum Arthropoda; class Malacostraca; order Stomatopoda; family Squillidae; genus Oratosquilla; species Oratosquilla oratoria. The sequence continues at coordinate 17,955,664 of NC_134778.1, read as the reverse complement.
CAGAAGGACCACCTCAGAATCTCTCATTCAAAGAAAGCGAAGCCTCAACACAAGACAAGAATCGTCTGATATTAGCCAGAATAAAACCCATAAAGTTCGTCATTTTCCCACAAGGAGTTAGTGTGTAAGCAACACCCCCACCCGCCTCCACTATGCCTTCACTCCATTCATCTGAATAAAATCGTCTGTTAATCAGTAGAGTGCCTTAATCAAACAAAAATAGTTGACATCATACTAAGGTCATCATATTAAGACAACAGGACGGCTCTCAGTGATGGATTTAAATCGGATAAATCTAGATTTAAGAAGGAAATAGGCAAGAGCTGGTTTACTAATAAGATGGTCAACGTAAGGAATAGGTTTAGTAACCAAGTAGTCAGCGCTGAAACTCTATGTTGTTTTAAAAAACGGTTAGACAATTCTATGGATAGGGGATGACAGGTGGTAATGGACATGGAACTGACCAATGTAGGCCTTATGGTCTCTTGTAGTCTCCTTCATTCTTATGTTCTTCTGTTATATTCTTATCTTTGTCTCCGAGGACTAGTAATTGGTTGAATGGTCGAAAACAGAGAGTTGTTTTAAATGGAAAACTTCTGGATGGATAAATGTTACAAGTGGAGTTCCTCAGGGTTCCGTTCTTGGGCCACTTCTATTCATAGTATATATAAATGATATAGACCATGGACTAAAATCTACTGTTTCCAAATTTGCTGATGATACAAAACTGTGCGGAGTGGCAAATGATCACTCAAACCAATTAGATATTCAAGAAGATTTAGATCAATTACAGCAATGGTCTGAAAAGTGGCTAATGAAATTTAACACAAGTAAATGCAAGGTAATGCACATAGGTAAAAATAACAGTAAGTACGATTACAAGTTATTTGGAAATTTGTTAACAAAAGTGGATAGTGAAAAAGATCTCGGCGTAATTATCAGTAACGACCTCAAATCATCCAAGCAGTGTATTTCAGCCTCTGAGAAAGCAAATAAGATTCTGGGACTGATTGCGCGATCTTTTGATTTCAAAAGTCCATCACTCATTAACAAGCTATATAAATCGTTAGTTCGTCCACATTTGGAATATGCTGTTTCCGTATGGTCACCGAATCTCATTAAAGACATTGACAGACTGGAAAAAGTACAACGGCGAGCCACAAAACTGATTCCAAATATCAAAAATAAATCATACGAAAATCGACTAAAACACATGAATCTGTTTTCCCTAAAAAAGCGTAGACTCAGAGGTGACTTGATACAGGTCTTTAAGATTCTAAAGGGAATTGACAACATCAAAAGTGACAATATTTTCACATTGAATGAGAATCAGACAAGAAACAATGGTCTCAAACTGTCCGGAAATAGATTCAATTTGGAAGTAGGTAGAAACAACTTTGCCAACCGTGTAGTTAATGAATGGAATAAACTTCCTGCACAGGTAGTGCAATGTAGTTCAGTTCGTAGCTTTAAGAATCATTTAGATAAATACCTAAGTAAGATGCTGTAATGATTATAATTTATCTTATACTATTTGTTTCTGTTTTGTCATCTTTTGTCTATGATTTTCATTTGCTATTAGTTATATGTCAATTTATTATTATTTATTATTTACCTGTTTGTTTATTATTTAACTATACCTATGCATTTATTTATGTATTTTATTTGTTATTTACATTATTATAGTTTTTATTTATTATCTTATTATCAATATGATTTTTTTTCGCATCCGACCTAGATATGGATCAAAAGGTCTCCTGTCGGTATGCTCCGCCTTTGTAATCCTTTGTAATCCCTTTGTAAGTACCACGGAAATGAATAAGATCGTCTTGTGGCATTCAGAATACGATATAAGAAAAAAAAATCCACCAGGTACAGAAGGCTGTGATGTTAACCATAAAAAATTGGCTATCGAGGAGACATGTGAGTGAACAGAATTGCTTAGCGCCATCAAAATTAGATGGAAAAAGTATCACCTGACACGAAAGTTGTCAGTGTTTTTTTATTATTTTTTTTTATGAAGACTCAAGCGGATTAGGAGCAATTTAGACTCAAGGAAGCTTTCTTTTTCATAAATGTTTTATATCACTACAGTAAGATGTCAATGCTTTGGAGTAATAACTCAGCAAACATTTCTGAAAGAAATCTGTACGAAATATGTTAACATGCGTAGGTATAAGAACACTGAAATTCTGTTTTTTTTTTTTTTTTTTTCAAATGCCTTGCTAATGAAACCAACATTTCTCTGCAACGTTCAACATTAATGCAAAAAAATATTACATTGTAAGTATTGCTGTCCACTTTTCTATAAATTAACCCTTATAACAATATATAAAAATTCTTAAAATGTTAGCAATATCAACTGCTTTTGTCTACAACATAACTATAACAACAATGTATTAAATGTTACATTTTTAGCAACATCATTAGTCTTCGTACGCAACATTTCGACATGTTTCCAACAAAAGTGTAACGGTGGCCACTCATCTCTCATTTCTCACACGTCTTATTTCTGGACAAA
>NC_134778.1:17938143-17945643 GCF_046742065.1 Oratosquilla oratoria | reverse complement strand
AATTCTCTTCCAGCATTCCTCCTCCTCCACCTCCGCTTCTTATTCTACCTCTCTTCTCTCTAACTTTTTTTTTCCTCCTTTTCTCTATTCTCCTTTCGTACGGTCCTCTCCCCACTTCTCTCCTCCTCTCTTCCTTTCTTCCTTCGTTCCTACTTTCCTTCTTTCCTTGCTTCCTTCTTTCCTTCTTTCCTTATTTCCTTCCTTTCGTCTTTCCTTATTTCATTCCTTCCTTCCTTCTTTCCTTCCTTACATCGCTTACTTTCTTACTCGCTTTTTTCCATCATTCATTCATTCATTCATTCATTCATTCATTCATTCATTCATTCATTCATTCATTCATTCATTCATTCAATCAATCATTCATTCATTCATTCATTCAGATATTCATTCATTCATTCATTCATTCATTCACTCACTCACTCATTCATTCATTCATTTATTAATTTATTCATTCATTAATTCATTCATTCATTCATTCATTCATTCATTCATTCATTCATTCTGACAAATACTTGTTTTCGTTTTACTGCCTCCATTCTGTGCTCTTCTTTCTTTACATTCCTCTTTAAATGTCCCTCATCCTCACGCTCTCTCTCTTACTCTCAACCTTATCTTCCTCTTCCTCCTTATCTTCCTCTTCCTCTTCTTTCTCTTCTTCTCAGCCTTATTCTTCCTTTTCAACTTTCTCTTCCTTTCACTTCTATTCTTCCTCATCCTCTTCTTTCTTTCCTCCTCTTCCTCCACCTCTTCTTCCTCCTTTTCCTTACTCCCCTATTTCTCTTCCTCTTCCTCTTTCTCTTCTTCCTCCTGTTTATTCCTCTTTCTCTTCCGTCATTTTTTCTCTTCCTCTCCACACCTCCTCCTTTACTTTGTCCTCCTTTTCCTCTTCTTTCATTTCCTCCTCCTTTTCTTCCCCTTCTACTCCTCTTCCTCTCTATTCCACTTCCTATTCCTCCCTCTCCTCCTCTTCTCCCTCCCCCTCCTCCTCGCCCCCCTCTTCTTTCCCTTATACTCCTCTTCCTCTCTATTCCACTTCCTATTCCACCCTCTCCTCCTCCTCTCCCCTCCTCCTCGTCCTCCTCTTCTTCCCCTTCTACTCCTCTTCCTCTCTATTCCACTTCCTATTCCTCCCTCTCCTCCTCCTCTCCCTCCCCCTCCTCCTCGTCCTCCTTTTCTTCCCCTTACACTCCTCTTCCTCTCAATTCCACTTCCTATTCCTACCTCTCCTCCTCCTCTCCCCCTCCTCCTCGCCCCCCTCTTCTTCCCCTTCTACTCCTCTTCCTCTCTATTCCACTTCCTATTCCTCCCTCTCCTCCTCCTATTCCTCCCTCTCCTCCTCGTCCTCCTCTTCTTCCTCTTCTACTCCTCTTCCTCTCTATTCCACTTCCTATTCCACCCTCTCCTCCCCCTCTCCCCCTCTTCCTCGTCCTCCTCTTCTTCCCCTTCTACTCCCCTTCCTCTCAATTCCACTTCCTATTCCTCCCTCTCCTCTTCCTCTCCCTCCCCCTCCTCCTCGTCCTCCTCTTCTCCCCCTTCTACTCCTCTTCCTCTCTATTCCACTTCCTATTCCTCCCCCTCCTCCTCGTCCTCCTCTTCTTCCCCTTCTACTCCTCTTCCTCTCTATTCCACTTCCTATTCCTCCCTCTCCTCCTCCTCTCCCTCCCCCTCCTCCTCGCCCTCCTCTTCTTCCCCTTCTACTCCTCTTCCTCTCTATTCTACTTCCTATTCCTCCATCTCCTCCTCCTCTCCCTCCCCCTCCTCCTCGTCATCCTCTTCTTCCCCTTCTACTCCTCTTCCTCTCTATTCCACTTCCTATTCCTCTCTCTCCTCCTCCTCTCCCTCCCCCTCCTCCTCGTCCTCCTCTTCTTCCCCTTCCACTCCTCTTCCTCTCTATTCCACTTCCTATTCCTCCCTCTCCTCCTCTTCTCCCTCCCCTCCTCCTCGTCCTCCTCTCCTTTCTTCATTTCTTCTCCTTTTCCTCCCCCCATGGGATGGACGCACGCCAAGGATAATACCAACTTTGGTATACGATTGATTGACGCTATATCTAATCACTGTCATAACATCTTTTCATTTGTCTAATAATAACTTTGTCCGTACTCTTTACCAACAAAAGTTCTATCAACGATTGATTTTGACGGTAGAGGCAAAAGATAGTCGTCTATGGAAGCCTCACAGCCTACACGGAGGAGGTACAGGTCTAATGGCCTTCCTATACTGGGACTGAGAAGTCCAGTTCGGCAGCCGCCTGCGTTACCTGAGCAGCCTGTTTTAGGATCCACTTTGCTCACCCCGCATGAGGAAGGAGCTGGAATAGGTGCAATTATCTTCCTTCTCCTGGGTGTGGAACCACCCCCACCAAGGTCACCTAATCTGTTGCCACAATAATGATACATTGTAAACAAAAGTGGAAAGGAAGGAACAGAAAATTTCCTTGACCTAAAGAAGTTCCCATGTTGTATCCCTGTCCCTCTTTTAGTACACAATCACCAATAGAGCTATGACCACACACACACACACACAGACACACACACACACACACACACACACACACACAGAATTAATTGATCTGATAACGCTGCAGCTTCTCCAATACCAAACTTACCTGGTCCTTTGGTCATCATCTCAACCCATACCGATACGAAGGTTACTGAACCCCGATTAGGAACTACCCCAGATTTTTTGGTCCTTAATACGGATTCCATTCATCTCTTCCTTTGTCCTGCTCTTGGTTTTATCCCCCGTAGTATCCATACCAATGCTGGCTTTAGAAGCATCATCGCCCATTTTCAGCACATGTTCATCCCAATGTATTAATTCTATTTCGATAATGCTGTCGATATCTATTCCTACTCTAAAATCTATATTTCTTAACCTGTCATCTAGTGATTCCCTCGACTGTCATGTTTTCATTTCTGTTCATATTCACGCTAGAAAAATCTGATGAAATCCTAGTCACAACGTTTACTGAAGCCTCTTTGTTGTTCACCATTCATCACTCTTGTCTTACCTTGGATACACTGTCGAAAAACCAAGTGTCCCCTGTCATCGCCCGACAAGTCCTTCCCACTAGTCCACTCATTACCCTACCATCGACATCTACATATACAAGTCCTTATCTGACAACAGAATGGGCTGTGCAGTAATGTCTTCCATAGATAAAACAAGATATTGCGCACAGGGATAGAAGAGCTGGTAAGCTACAGTTGGTGAATGTCCCTCAGACAAAGAGTTAGAACTTTGCCCCACCTCATATCCTTTGCTTCAATCTTAACCACCGAATTTTCTGCTATTTTTTGCAACCTTGTACATTATTTCTTACCAACCCTTCATTCCTCATGATACTCCTGACTCTTGTATTGCCCTAAAATCTCTTTCCCTACTCCACACTCGCCACCTATTGATCCACGAAATCCACTCTTGGTTCATTTGAATTTCCTTCCACCTCAAATGTCCTTTTCCTAGGTGCCATCTCATGTTGGCATCTTCGGCAACGAACGAGCCGACAAAGTTACTCAGGATACAGTATCAACGTTTCAGTGGTTCCATCCTGCTGTTGCAAGAGACCTGTTCCCCACCCTCCAACTAACACTGCAAATTCTATATAAAAAATGCTAAGAAGAACACCCGACAAAATATTCAAAGTCTATCACACCTTATGCACTCCCATGATTCTCTTCAGCATAACCAACACTTTGAGAAAACAATGACACGCTCAAGAACAGAATATCCAGATCTCACACCTGATTCCTTAAACATTTGATGTCCTCCACCCACCTTTCCTTGTGGTGGTTCCCTCACTATATAATACACTCTAATTGAATGCCCTACCTACTCAATTCCTTCCAACAACTTCCTACCTTTTCACCTTTCCTTTCAAACGACAAAATTAATAGATTCTAGTTCAGGAGAATCAACACCAGTACCCCTATCTTCTCTCCACGTTTTCCTTCGAGAGATGAACCCTCTTTCCAAAGATGCCACCTCTTTCTAAACACACCATCTGACATGACACCACTTTTCTGCAGTTAGGAATATCACGCTCCCATATACATATATATAATATATATATATATATATATATATATATGTATATATATAGATATATACATGTGTATATATATATATATATATATTTATGTATATATATATATATATGAAAAAAAAAAATATATATATATATATACTAACCACAATACACTTTAATTCTAGCCCATCAACATCGAGAGAGACTCGAGGAGGCCAACATGTAGAAATTGAAACGTGGCATGGCCAAGGACTTGCTCTTGATGCTCAATCGGTTAAGTCACTAACACTTGTCATGTGCTAGCCCGGGTTTGAGTCCTTGGCCGTACCATGTTTCAATTTCTGCATGTTGGCCTCCTCGAGTCTCTCTCGATGTTGATGGCTTAGAATTAAAGAGTATTGTGGTCGATATAAAAGTACATCTGTTCACTGGGACCCATTCAGTGTCGTACATGTGTATATATACATATATATATATATATATTATATATATATTATATATTATATTATATATAGTATATATATATATAATATATATACATATATATATATATTATACATTCATATATATATATATATATATATATGTATGTATGTATGTATGTATTCATGTATGTATGTATGTATGTATGTATGTATATATCCAGACCCCCCTCGCGGACCCTTCCTCCCGTATGGAATATTGACACCATAAATTTTATGCAGTCAATATTCTAGGGATTTTAGTGACATATCTATGGACCTGAGTCGAGTATTATTCTCTTATGAATGGAGGTTATTCTCCATTCATGAGAAAATGGTGATCACTTAGGTACCTTCTTCACCACTCCCCTGATTCTTCTGTGTAATATTTTCCTCGAGGATCGAAGTGCTGGTTATACCTGAGAAAACACTACTACTACGAGTACTTGACCCAGACATCCCACCTGAATCTACAAACTCAAAGATAGTACCACATAGCAACGCAATGTTGTCCTTAAGGGTGGAAACTGGTTAATTGCCGGCGACGAAATATAATATAATCCCCCTCTTCATTCACGTCTCCTCCTCTTCCTCTTCCTCTTCCTCTTCCTCTTCCTCTTCCTCTTCCTCTTCCTCTTCCTTCTCTCCCTCTTCCTCCTCCTCTTCCTCTTCCTCCCCTCCTCTTCCTCCTCCTCCCCTCCTCTTCCTCCTCCTCCCCTCCTCTTCCTCCTCCTCTTCCTCCTCCCCTCTTCCTCCTCTTTCCCTTCTCCTCCTCCTCCTCTTCCTCCTCCTCCTCTTCCTCCTCCTCCCCTCCTCTTCCTCCTCCTCTTCCTCCTCCCCTCTTCCTCCTCTTTCCCTCCTCCTCCTCCTCTTCTTCCTCCTCCTCCTCTTCCTCCTCCTCCTCTTCCTCCTCCTTCTCCTGTTCTACTTCTTCTTCCTCATCTTCCTCCTCCTCCTCTTCCTCTTTTTCCTTCTTTTCCTCCCCTTCCTCCTTCTCCTCTTCCTCCTCTTCCTCCTCTTCTTCTTCTTCCTCCTCTTTCTCCTCTTCCTCCTCTAGTTCTTCTTCGTCCTCTTCCTTTTTCTTCCTACTCTTCCTCCTCTTCTTCCTCTTCCTCTTCCTCCTTCCCTTCCTTTTCCTCCTCCTCCCAGACCCTCTCCTTCTCCTCCTGCTTATCAAAATTGTAATCATGTTGTTCCTGCCTTTACTCCAGCGCCTACTTCCACTCCTATTCTTACTTCTACACCCTACTCCCTCTCCGACTCCTGTACCTACTCTTATCCTATCCTCTTCTACCCCTACTCGTACTCATACGTATACTCATACTCATACTCATACTCATACTCATACTCATACTCATACTCATACCTATACTCATACTCATACCCATACTCATACTCATACTCATACTCATAATCATACTCATACTTATGTAGCATCTAGACCTCCTAGAAGACGTAATCTACCACCAAAATCTCCTAGACATTCATCTACCACCTCTGCTTATACTATCGGCACGACACCGATGCATTTCGGTGCAGTCAGAGTAGCCTGGTACTCGACCTGACATCTTCGCGCACCTGGTCACTACGGGTCAGGTCGCTATTGTCCAGGCAGACACCTCACGCGCAGTTGGACGTCTCGCCAACCCTAAAGGATTGCCACCAAGCCAAGCATTGATACACATTATATTTAAATCCCTTTCCTACGGGATATGTCTATCCTGTCCAACCTCGGACAACTGTATGTCATTTGTAAATATGTATATGCAATATATAAGGTAGTTAAAACCTATCCTGATCTCTAATATTTACTAAAACTGCATCTTGTAAATAAATATTATCTCGTCGGCAACCTAACCACGAGCCATGTATATAAGCACCTCCTGTCACCAAATAAAGAGGAGAAAGACCACAGAGAGAGACAGAGCTACACGTTGCTCTGCTGTTTTTTATTCAAAGTCCGAACACCGCTCAACTACGACCACGTACTACCACAACTCATATGTTGAGATACCATCCAACATTATACTCATATTCATACTCATAATCATACTTATATTCATACTCATATCCCTTCGCCTACTCTTACACCTACTCCTAACCCTAATCCTATTGCGTTTTCTCCTTTCTCTCTTTTCGCCATTGCTTCCTATTCCTCTTCCTTCTCCTTCTCCTCCTCTTCCTTCTCCTTCTCCTCCCCTTCTTCCTTTTCCTCCTTCTCCTACTCTTCCTTCTCCTCATCTTTCTTCTCTTCCTCCTCCTCTTCATTCTCCTCTTCCTCTTCCTACTCCTCCTCTTCCTCTTCATTGTCCTTAATTTTTTCCTCCTATGACCCCTATTCGTTGTCCATTTTATTCTTCCTTCCTTCCTTGGCCCCGTCCATTGATCAATACCTCCAGTTTTATTTGCTTAACTGCATCGGTCCCTTTTTGCCTTCCAAAAGTCCCATTTTCTATTCTCTGTTCTTTTCTCTCTCTTCCCTTTTTCGCCTTCCGCCTCTCGCTCCTTCCATGGTGTTCGTGTCTCTCGTGTATTTATTCGTCATTCCCCAGCACTCCGCGCCATCTCCACGCCGGAGCCAATTAAGATGTACAGGTGCATTAACTAAACAAAGGACAACAGAGGCGTTTTGGATGCGGCTGCACTTGAGGTGGTTGCAGGGAATCTATTGTGGTGCAGTTGTTCCGAGTGTGTGGCTGGCAGCCATTAAGGAAGTCAAGTGCGCGTTTTCTTCTTTTTTTTCCGGCCGCGTTTTTTTTTTTTTTTTTTTTTACGCCCTACCCTTGAACAAGAGAGTTCGTACCATGGAACGTGAACCAACCCTCGTGTACTTGAGGCAATTGGACAGTTCATTTCCTTTCCTCGTCTGACTTGTATTTTTTCGTTCTGGCTACCGACAGGCAAGTCTATTCAACTGTGCGTCAGGCTTTCACCACCGGAAAGCTTCAAATTATTACAATTGCGCCTAACAAGTTTTCTTTGTGTTAATTTCACAACGTGTGACCCTTATTT
>NC_134778.1:17900643-17928143 GCF_046742065.1 Oratosquilla oratoria | reverse complement strand
AAATGAATCAATTAACTGATCAATTAATAATTAATCAATAAATAGTCATCTTGAGGAACATTTAGTGATCAACTTCCCCATTGTAATCTGCCCTACGATCAGTATGTTGCTGTGACGCTTTTGTTCAGATCTCTCCTCGTCTGAAGAGGCTCGTATTCAACTTACCTTAGTACTACGAGCACACAGGGCAAAGGTGATAGTTTTGATCACAATTAGCCGCCTCCTAGTGTAACTCCCCACCTCCCCACCAAATATAGGAAGCAGTTTGTGCGACTTGAAGACAGCCGGGATAAGTGGCAGTGACCAGACACCCCTTGGAAATCGAGCTCGCGTTTTCGTACCGTAGCTAGGAGGTTTCCTCAGCCCCTGGTGTGTCAGAACGACATACTGAACGTGGTTATAAAGATAACTCACTGTGTACGGCGGCACATTTGGGAGTCTGTTACACGCCATTATGAAGATGTATGATGCGGACGCGGGGCGTAGTGGAGCTTATTAAGGGTGAATTGAGCTCACCTAAAGCTCAATAAAGATGACTATCTGAGCTCATGAGGGGCACTAAAGCAGTAGGCACTAAGAGCTTTATGCCACGCCATTTGGAGTTGGTCCCTTCAAACCCTCAACGTCCTCGTGGGGTCTTACTTAGACCGAAGAAAATCCTCTGACGTAACGTATAATAAATCACTGAGAAACCCCTAACCCCCTTCAGTACGAAGCCAAATACCCGTGGGTTTACTTTTCAGCTAAATGAATTCCCCTGGTGACATTCAGAAAGGATATGAAGAATAGTTTCCCACCCCCGAGTCTTAATATAGGGCGGCTTCTGCGGCTTCCAGTTAAGCTTGATTTAGATCATAATTTGCCTAAATTGCGGCTCTTCGAGTTGAAGTAATTAAGGCTGGGGATGGAATGACCCTCATTCACGCTCATTTTGTTTTGTCAGTTGGTTCTGTTGTGCTCGGAGTGCTGCCCTCCGACTTGGCTCCATCATAGCGTTTAGTGGCCCATTCAACCCTATCACGATGGCGACGTACTCTGTAGATTTCCATCTGGTAACACCACAAGCATTTTCTTCTTCTTTTTTTTCAGGAATGTCCCCTTTTGGGGCTACAGGTAGTAGGACTCCTAATCTCATCCCCCGTCCCGTTTTTTGTTTTTTCGCCTTTTACAATTCAAGTGGAAAGACTTGGTGGTAGCATTCTCTTCCCCCCACCACAGGGTCAAGTGGGAATATATAGGAAATGGAATGGGTGGGAGTGGTTTCTATACCTTTTTTCTTTTTGGTTACCCCTCGTGTAGGGGGAAAAAGCCTTTGGTATATGTATGTATATGTAACACCACAAGATTTCTCCCACCCCGGAACCCAGGGAAAGAGACCTCTGGTCAAACGAGACCACATGTTTGTCCTTGTGATAAATAGATTTGTTCTCTGATGGCCAGAATAAATTTTTGAACGTGCTGTCATTCCATCGAAGGAGTTGATGGTTGGTGTACGATAATGACTCTACGTCAACTCCCCAATTGAATAAAATCACCTGGCGGCGGCCAGATTAAACTTTATCATATAGGTTATTTTATTGTAGATATCAACTGGAGCATCTTTAATCCTTTTGATACGGTGGTGTTCCCTATGTCTGTATTTGACACCAACTAGTATGAATTCTATGGCGAGTGTCATTGCGCAAGAGATCCTTAGGACTTGGCAAGCACAATAGGAAAAAGATTAAGAAACTCCGAAGTTTCAGAAATATTTTGACTTACCGTTCTCTTCGAGACTTCGTGAGTTTCTCAAGAGGTTGGGTAGCCGAAACTTTGAATAATTAAACTCGTACTCTTGCAGAAGAAAATAAGGTGAAATGTTAGACTTTTTTTTTTTTTTTTTTTTTTTTGAGATAGTAATCCAAGATTTTTCTCCGACCAACACCGCGTGTAAACCTTTGTTCGTCTTTCTCATCCTGTCTTATTTGACATCTGGACACATTTTCGGGAACGGCCCAATTCAATGTCGCCGTTTCAGCGTCGATGTTTCAGCCCCGACGCTTCAGCACCGCCAGACTATTCGGTGCCACCCATTCAGCGCCACCAAATAAATAATTTATTCAGGAAATTACACTTTTAAAATTTTAAATATTTTAAATCAGGGCCACCAAATAAATGGTTTATTCAAGGAATCACACTTTTAGATTTTAAAACGTTTAAAATCAGCGCCACCAAATATTTTATTCAAGGAATTGCACTTTTAAAATTTAAAACATTAATCGCTTAAAAGAGGGTATAATCTTAGTATGATAAATTGTGCATAATTGCACGTAGATATTCTACTTCATTTCTATGCCCATATTCAGAAACAACTTTTTATATTCTTTCATCTACTTTTCTGTATTTTAGTAATCTGATTTGAGGTTCATGTCCAGCTGAAAGTTTCTTGAAATGTTCATCTCGTCCCTTTTGTTGGACTCATTTAAGAGCATGGAGAAAGTTCTATATTAATGGATTCAACATTCCTAGTTCGCTTCGTAGTTGTCAGTTTACTGTTTCATCATGACTATTGTTTTTATCTTCTCCTTGTAAAGGAGGTGCCAAGACAAGAGGGAGGGAGGAGGGTGGAGAGGAGTGGAATATATAGGAAATGGAATGGGTGGGAGTGGTTTCTATGCCTTTTTCTGTGGCCCATTCAAGATAATGCAAATGATTTTTTATGTAAGCTTAATAATTTGGTCAGTTCCATTAAGTTCACGGTGGAGATAGAGAGTGAAGGTATTTTGCCTTTCCTTGATTGTAATATCTACCGCCGTGAAAGTGAGTTGAAGTTTAGTGTATATCGCAAACCAACCAATGTTTGTTCATATATACACTATTATTCCTCACACCCTGATGGCGTAAAGATATCTGTTTTTTCGTCGATGTACCTCAGGGTCCTACGCATTTGCAGCCCAGAGTACATCGATGATGAAATAAGATGTATTTACGACATTGGTACTAAGCTACAATACCCCACACATGTTCTTGACACAGGTTACAATCGTGCTAAAAGGACATTTTATAACCTTAGGTCAACTCAAACTTTCAATATGAATAATTTGCTAATTCTACCGTACCAAGAGAACCTGCAAAATATTCCAAATATATTACGTAAATTTAACATTAATGTAGTTTTTAACAATAAGAACACCGTAAGACAACTGCTCATAAATAATTCTGTCAATAGTGATAAAGGGTGTGTGTACAAAATACCTTGCAAATCATGTAATCAGCTTTATGTTGGTCAGACGGCTAAAACACACACAACACGAATCAATCAACACAAGAAATACGTTAGAGAGGGAAACCAATCTAGCGGTATATTCAACCACATGAACCATTTTAACCACCCAATGGACTGGGATAACGCTAAAGTCATCACATACAACAACAACATAACAGAAAGAAATTTAATTGAATGCAGTTTGATCAAATCTAGTAAGGGGATAAATGTTAATCTTCATCAAGGTTTGTACAAATTAGATAGTTTTATTTCTCATGAAATTTCAATTTTTTTTAAATTGTAATATAAATTGAGCAGTTGTCCCATACTTGTTGGTTACCAGGACGGTCCAAACGTCCGTTGCGTGTACTTCTTCCACTACCTCTCCGAATGCCCTCTTCACTATGTCATACATTCTGTACCTTGTTTCTTCATTTTATAATTCCTTCTTTGTATCTGCACTGAAGATGTAATTATACGAAAGCGCTCTGCTTCGTTAGTTTACTTTTCCTAGTGGTTACTTACGCATATACGAATATATATTGGGAGTATGGCACGATACCTGTTATGAACTTTAGTAGGAGTTAAGGACGGGGGGTTAAAGTCATAAATTTATGGGGTGTACATAAGTAGGTATAATGGCATGCTCATATGTTCACCAAGGGATAATAGATTTTAGAATGGGATGACCAACTCCAGTTTTCTTTAAAATCAGTACAAACTTGGTTCCACCTATTTCCACTTCTCTCTTTTCTGGGAGATCGTTTGAAATGTTGTGTCAGTTAGTCCTTATGTGGTGTAATTAGATTCCTTTCTGTGAGCTGCACTTTGTCCACTGTCACTGGTGGAAAAGGAACTCTTTTCTTTGAGGTAACACTTTGTCTACTATAACTGGAGGAAAAGGAGCTCTTTCTGTGAGTTGACACTTTGTCTACTATCACTGGTGAAAAAGGGGATATTTTCTATGAGTTAACACTTTGTCTATTATCACTGGTGAGAAAAGGACTCTTTTCTGTGAGTTAACACTTTTGGAGTGGTAATAAGTATGAGGGATGAAAGATTTTAAAATCTCTTGGTGAGGCATGTTCCCTTGTTTTACATGTGTTACATTTCGTATTTGAATTTTAACCTAATGAAGGTCACCATGAATATACTTTGGTGATACTTAATTCCAGGATATACTATCTATTATGTGTGTGTGTGTGGGCGGGGTGTTATGGTCTTATCCTGCGCGAAGGATCGCGTAGACGTATACTAGTCTACCAATGAGGAGAAACGGGACTATTAGGGCGAGGGAACTGAGGGATATATCGATTGATGAGAGCGTGGGTGTGGAGAATTGCAGTGCGTCTATTATGTCTGATTGGGTTGTGTTTAGCCAAGCTACATAGCTCTGTTGGTTTATTGAGGGAGGTAAGGATTTTGGGGGGTTAGGAGTATTAGGAGGGGTGTGATAGGGTCGAGGGTGGAGCTGAGATTGTAAGAATGTTGTGGTGGTGGTTGGGGTGGAAGCTTGTGTCGTCATAATATTTTTTGCATTAGTCGAGGATCGGGACGGGTCCACTGATTGATTACTGCCAAGTTCAGGGACTGTCTTCACAGATTACTGAAATGAGGGTGGTTCGTGGAAAGAATAGATAATGGTCCATGTTAATGTGTGTGTGTGTGTTGAGTGTTGTGGGGTTTACCTTTTTGTACTGTTGTAATGGTAGCTGTCCAGTGTGCTGGCGTTGGGTGTTATAATTTGGTTTATGCATGAAGGTCTAGTGGTGTGATAGAAACGGAAGAGGTGGGTGGGGCAAACATGGAATTTAGTAACAGCAGATTTGCATAGAGGGAGGTCAGAGGAGGGAGTGTAGGAGTACCATTGGCCATCTTCCGATTTGATAACGGTGGTGGGATGAATATCGAGGGCAATTGTTGACGTCTTGTAGATATATGGGAATGGGGTTATATTCCAGCCTGATCATTTCCTTTGTGGGTCAAGGGGTGATGTGTGCATAGATCGCATCTGTATTTAGCGTTGTTTCAAAGAGGGGGTAATACTTGTGTAGTTGTTCGGTGGGAAAATGCTTTTTAGGTGGAGATTTCTCAATGCGATGGAGAGTGCAGTTTTTAGTTTAACTAAAGGGAGGAGACTTGGGGTGACCGTATTGTTGGCTGTGTCAACGAGTTCGAGCAGAAACACATAGCAGTACAACCTAACTATGTCTATGTGTTTGCTTATTTCATTGAGGTTGTCAGTGTAGTATGTGAACATTTCTAGGTCATGAAATCGGGAGGATTGAGCGAGAGAATATCCGTGAAGTTTTGCGACACGATCTAGGAGAGTATTGTATTATGCATCTGAATGTATACCTGTTTTAGTTTCGAGTATATGGGAGGATGTAAGAGTGCATGATTCTGCCATGGTGAACACGATCCGATGTAAAGCAGAGAAGATTTTTGTATAGTGGGAATTACTTTGGTGAATAGGGATCGTGATCACATTCACTTAGATAAGCATGGCGTCCTGCAACCTAAGGGAGGAAGGATCTGGCTTTGTTATAGAGAATTTCTGTCTGAAGCGTAGTGACATGTGAAAGGTAGGGAGTTGAGACTTCTTGAATTCGAATGAGTGATGTTGGATGGTAGGTGAAGGTCGGTTTGATAGGAAACCTTATTTGTCTGCATGGTATTGGTATCGAGTGTTGATTTGATTGGTTTTAGTTTATCTCCATGTGCTGTGATGAGGGTGTCGTCGGACTGTTCTATAAGGTGTTAGTTGTTGTTGCCTAGGGTTTCTGCTACTACAAGGGGGCCAAAGATTTTTGTGTAAGTTTGTTTGGTCTGTTATGGTGTTTAAGGATGACAATGTCACCTGGAGTGAAAGTCAAGGATCGAAAGTGTTTATGTCGTCTCATCCGAGTCTGTTGTTTTTTCCTGTTTGAGTTTTTTTTTTTTTTTTTTTAAGTGCATGGCGAGTTCTACGCGCTTTGCACAATCTTCTATGATGTATAGGGGGGGAGGGGGTTTCTCCAGTATATCATAGCCTAATACTAATTATTGTAAGCGTACTAATTTTATTTCAATGTCTAAATAAGGGCCCAAAGCAAACCTGTAATCAATTATGTATAACTAATAATCATTAGAATTAATTATAATTAATTAGATTTATTTTAATCAATAATTATTAGAACTGGGTTATCCGGTGTGGTTTTTCTCTAAAGTACTCAGAAAGCAGACAGCTTTTACAGTTCTTCCAACTCCAACACCAATTATAATTGGGATAACAAAAGTATTGAATTACCCTACAATAAGTCAACCACCGCTATATCCAAACTGCTAGACAATTATATTAAAGTTACCTTTATTTACCCCCAACAGTATCTTTAGAAAGGTAATAAATGTCCATCGAGGTCCCAAGATGGATAATGGACCCGGGTTATAAAAATTACTTTGCCAAGACTGCGATAAAGTATATTGGGGTCAAACGGAGTGTGATGTACCTACAATAATAGAAATATATATAAAAAATTCATCAGATACAGTGCTTCTTCACACCAGTAAGGTGGATCGTCGCATTGACTGGAAAAACGCTGCTATTATTTTCAAATCCACCTGTAGCTTTAAGAGAAAAAATCACAAAAATTTCACTAATTAAACACTTTCCCAATGTCAACACTTTCAAAGGTCAAAGATCACCAGATTTAATTACTTGGATGGCAATTAATAGATCAGTCTCTAAAGTCTAAAGATATTGGACCTGAATATAACGCCGGTCAAACATGAGTTCGACCTCGTCAAAGGCATGTGTCATGACTCATTATTAATATCATTATTATTATTATTATTATTATTATTATTATTATTATTATTATTATTATTATTATTATTATTATTATTATTATTATTATTATTATTATTATTATTATTATTATTATTATTATTATTATTATTATTATTATTATTATTATTATTATTATTATTATTATTATTATTATTATTATTATTATTATTATTATTATTATTATTATTATTATTATTATTATTATTATTATTATTATTATTATTATTATTATTATTATTATTATTATTATTATTATTATTATTATTATTATTATTATTATTATTATTATTATTATTATTATTATTATTATTATTATTATTATTATTATTATTATTATTATTATTATTATTATTATTATTATTATTATTATTGGTGTTATTATTATTATTATCATTATTATTATTATTATTATCATTATTACTATTATAATTATTTATTATTATTATTATTATTATTATTATTAATATTATTATTATTATTATCATTATTTTGATCATTATTATTGTTATAATTATCATTGTTATTGTTATTATTACCATTACTATTATTGTTATTATTATTATTATCAATATTATTATTATTATTATTATTATTATCATTATTATTATTATAATTATTATTATTATTATTATTATTATTATCATTATCATTATTATTATTATTATTATTATTACCGGTATTATCAGTATTATTATTATTATTATTATTATTATTATTATTATTATTATTATTACCGGTATTATCAGTATTATTATTATTATTATTATTATTATTATTATTATTATTATTATTATTATTACTATTATTATTATTATTATTATTATCATTATTATTATTATTATTATTATTATTATTATTATTATTACTATTTTATTGTCATTATTAGTATCATTACTGTTATCATTATTAATATTATTATAATTATTATTATTATTATTATTATTATTATTATTATTACTATTATTATTATCATTACTGTTATCATTATTAATATTATTATAATTATTGTTGTTGTTGTTGTAGTTGTTGTTGTTGTTGTTGTTGTTGTTGTTGTTATCATTATTATTATTATGATTATGATTATGATTATTATTATTATCATCATTATTATTATTATTATTATTATTATTATTACTATTTTATTGTTATCATTATTATCATTATTGTTATTATTATT
Organism: Oratosquilla oratoria; assembly: GCF_046742065.1. NCBI lineage: Eukaryota > Metazoa > Arthropoda > Malacostraca > Stomatopoda > Squillidae > Oratosquilla > Oratosquilla oratoria. The sequence goes on along the minus strand of NC_134778.1, from coordinate 17,919,893 downwards.
ATTATTATTATTATTATTATTATTATTATTATTATTATTATTATTATTATTATTATTGTTGTTGTTGTTGTTGTTGTTGTTGTTGTTGTTGTTGTTGTTGTTGTTGTTGTTGTTGTTGTTGTTGTTGTTGTCATTATTATTATTATGATTATGATTATGATTATTATTATTATCATCATTATTATTATTATTATTCTCTACATAATATACTTATCTGCGTGGCACACACGCGCAAGCAGATCGTAGACAAGAAACACGGCAACTTGCACAAACATCTCAGTACGCTTTTTCTCCTAAACATTTCATTTCTAACTTTCTTACTGCATCTTCTCATTTCAGTTTGCCGTCCACTAAAAATGTTTCCATCATTCTAACGGTCCCTACGACTTAGTCTACGACCCCTGTCCTAACTTTATGGGTTGAGATTTTGTTTCATAAACATCCCAAGAAAATTATTATTTTTATTATTATAGGTTTATTCAACAATATTAAATACAATTAGACATACATATATACATTTTTTTTTTTTTACAAAATTGGTAGTTGAAAAGGGAGAGCGAGAAGCAAAGCTTATGGGGAGTTGCTCTCCCTTAAGGAAAAAATTATTTTTATCTATTTATTTTTGTCACATGTTAGTATGGTACATACACATCTACACACATATATACACACATACATGCATACACATATATACACACACACAATGACATGCGTCACGACGTTCGCTAACTCCGACCTCACGTAGAAATCGGGGGCACGAGCGACCATCGCAACTTGTGGGGGTCAGGTGAGAGGTGAGAGGTCAGGTCGATTGTTGACGGGACGATAATTGCTTAATGCGCAGATCTGGGTCACCGTGACCTGCTGGAATAGAAAAAAAAGAGCGGCAGACTTGGGCAGTGCATGACAGTTTCTCCATGAATACAACCATGAAATGGACCTGAAGTGTTCAATATACTAATACTTATAGATTAAAGACTTTTTTCAGTATCGTTTGAATGATGATAAACATTTTGTCTTAGGTAAATCCTTTTCCAGTTTATTCCATGTGTTAACACCTATAATAGATAAGCATTGGCTTTTTTTGGTTGTTCTGTATTGAGTTTTAAAGAAGTCGTTTGTTTGCCTAGTCGCATAGCGAGTTTCGTAGGTTGAGTAAAATTTCAATATGTTTTGATTCATGTGTTTATTGTAGATTTGGTGCATAACAATGGCAGTTTTGTACTTTATTAAGTCATTGAATTTGAGTAGATTTAGTTTTTTAAATAAATTATTTGTATGTTCCAAACGACCTACATTGCAGATTATACGCAGTGCCCTTTTTTGAGAGGTAATTATGCGTTGAAGATTAGTTTGATAAGTATTACCCCAAATTTCTGAACAATAGTTTAAGTATGGTAGTAGTAGACTACAATAAATGGTACGTAGGGTATTTTCATTGAGGATATTTCTCATTTTATGCATAATTCCTAAAGTTTTGGATATCTTATTTATCACGTGATTTATATGATGTTTCCAATTAAGTTGATCGTCTAAATACACGCCTAGGAATTTACTGACGGACGCTTTTTCAATAATTTCGTTGTTTATTTTGATCGGCTTAGTACTTTCATTATTTTTGTAGAAAAGCAGGTAGTTAGTTTTTGATACGTTTAAGGATAGCTTATTGGCTGAAAACCAGTTGGATAGTTGACATAATCCTTCATTAATTGTCTTGATCAGTTTGTCGGAATTTGTATCGGAGCATAGAATGGTGGTATCGTCGGCGAACAGTATAAATTTCATAAGGTTGGATACATTTGTAATGTCATTAATGTATAGTAAGAATAGTTTGGGTCCTAGAACTGAACCTTGAGGTACTCCGCATGTAACTGGTAGAATGTGTGATCTTTCTTCCTCAATGGCCACATATTGTTTCCTGTTTTTTAGATAACTTTTTAACCAGTCATTAACTTTACCTCTTAGCCCATAGTATTCGGCCTTTCGAATTAGGATTTCATGATTTACTGTGTCAAATGCCTTTTTAAGATCAATAAATATGCCGGCTGTCTTTTTCTTTTGTTCTATATTGTTAGTTATCTCTTCAATTAATTCCATTACTGCTGTTGACGTTGAAAGATTTCGTTGAAATCCATATTGACTATGGTAAATGACGTCATTTCTTTTTAGAAATGAGTCAAGGCGAATTGTGAATAACTTTTCAAGAATTTTGGAAAACTGTGGTAATAGTGAAATTGGTCTATAGTTATTATAACTTGATTTGTCGGCTGATTTGAATATCGGTATTACTTTTGCTATTTTCATTGCATCTGGAAATATCCCTTGTTCAAATGATTTATTGCATATTGTCAGAAAATGATCTTTGATGATAGGCATAATTTGTTTTACGAGGTTCATATTGATTCCTGTGCAATCGAGTGATTTCTTGTTCTGCATTGATTTTACTGTGTTCATAAGTTCGTTTTCCGTGACGGGTTTTAAAAACATAGTGTTATTTATTCGGTGTTTCAAAAATGTCTCGTAAGTTTGATGTGTTGTCTTTATTTGTTTCGCGAGGTTAAGTCCTACATGGGAGAAAAATTCATTAAATTCGTTTGCCACTTCTTTTTTAGTTTTTCCTTTTTTAATAATGTCTATGAATTCATTGGTGTTATTAATTTTGTGCCTAGTTAAGTTGTTTATTACTTCCCATGTCTTTTTTATATTACCTTTATAACCTTCAAGCAGTGTGTCATAGTATTTTTTTTCACAGTTGCGTAAAATTGTTGTAAGTTTGTTTTTGTACACTTTGTATTTGTTTTCGTCTGTCAAGGACTTGCTTTGAATTGATTTCTTGTAAAGTTGGTTTTTCTTTCGACACGCGTTCTTAAGACCGTTTGTAAACCATGGTTTTGAGTTTACGTTACGTGGTTTTATTTCTACTTCTCTCTCTTGGCAGCATTTGTTTACATTACTCATGATAATGCTTACAAATTCGTTATATGATAGATTGGCATTTTCTGACTCGTAAACCTGATCCCAATTTTCTTCTTTTAAGCATTGATTTAATTTTGCAATATCTTTTTCGTCAATTTTACGTTTAAGTACAATTCTGGGTTTTGTTATGCAGTGCATTTCTTTTGGACTGATAGTGAATACCGGTAGATGGTCACTTATATCACTTATTATTGGTGAAAATGTTATCTATCAATGTTTCACTTGTATTTGTTATTCGGGTTGGTTTATTTATCAAAGGATATATACCTAAAGAGAAAATCATATCTGTAAAGTGTCTTGTTTGTTCGTGAGTCTCATACTTAAGTAAATCTATGTTGAAGTCACCACAGAGATATAGATTTTTATTTCTAAATGGAGTTATGATTTCTTCAAGCATATTTGTGAACTCGTTGATGTTTGTGCCTGGCTTTCTGTATATACTTGTTATGACGATATTCTTTTTAGTTTTACTGAAAATCTCAACAGCTACGCAATCAAATAGGTTTTCATACGAATTAGTGGATTGATTTATTAGTTTGCATGAAATTGATTTTTTTTATGAAGATAGAGACTCCGCCGCCTTTTTGGATCTGTCTATTAGCACTGTAAGGAGTATAGTCTTGTAAGAAGTTTACTAGACATCCTGGGTCAATCCATGTTTCGCTTATCACTATAACGTCAAAGCTTTTATTGAGTAACTTGAGATAACAGTCAATTTTCTGATAATTGGCGTTTAGGCTCCTTGCATTGATGTGAATTAGTGTGAAACCATCAATATCACGAAATACCGTGTCAAATTGTGTATCACTATAGTAATCGCTGTCTTTTGTTAGTTTTGAGTAACAATTTAATTCGGGGTCGATTTGGGTATTATTGTGATTAAATATCGAAAATTCCTTTTCTGATATTTTGTCTATTTCTTTATACTTCTTAATGGCGGTATATACATCTGGGTTTTTTGATGCGAGATTTGGCGCGGAAAACAAAATATTAATTTCTGTGTTTGAGATGGCATGATAGGGAAATGTTTTTGAGCAGTCTAGGCAGAACCAGTTATTGAAAATATTGGGGTTATTTTTTGCAGTATTTACGGGTATATTTGCACACATGAAATGATATAAATGTTTGCATAATGTACATTTGAGGTGATTGGTAGGGACAAGGGTATGGCATGAAGAACAGTTTTTTGATATGTTTGTTTTAGTTTTTGTGTTAGTTGTAGTGTTCATGGTTATGTTTGTGTTAGAAGATTAAGGAATGTGAACTATTGAAATTCAACTAATTGTTCAAGATTACTTACTTGATGTACTTTTTCATCCTTGCACTTGATATACACCTTGCAGTCTCTCGTCCATGTCGAGATGATCTTCCCTTGTTTCCTCATGTCGCGTGCTGTTTTGGCAATCTCTCCGGTTCGTTTTGTCAGGTGTTCATTCACGTAGACGCCCGTCCCCTTCAATTTCTTGGCGTTTTTCAGCACGTTCACCTTCGACTTTCTTGAAACGAATCTCACGATCACATTTTGGGTACCGTCCTGTTTTCTTTTTCCCAGTGTATGGCAAGCTGATATCTCTGTGTCTCTGATCTGTATTCCCTTGTTACTTAGAGAATGGATCACTTGATTTTCTATAATGTTCTGACCACTGTTATCTGCACTATAGTCGGAGTCACCTTTCACAGCTTCCGAATACGTTTTCACAATCTTTAAACCACTGATGATTATATCTTCTCTCCTCATGTACTGCTCTAGGTCTTCCACTCTAGCTTGGAGATTAACTACAGTCGATTTGAGATATTGTATCTCCTGTCTTTGTTGTTTAACTATCTCTTTCAACTCGCTTAGGAACTGTTGGTCTTCTTTCCTTGCTTGCATCAGGAACTGTCTGTCCTCTTCTCTTGCTTTCACAAGACTCTCCACCATATCTTCAAGTTTCTTGGAGCTGTTGCTGTTTCTGGTATGTGCCATGTTGAATTACTTCACAAAGTACTTCACAAAGTACTTCGAGAGCCGAGCACAAATGCGAGTCTACTTAACCACGCATAAACTTCCCGAACCACAACCAAAGAGCTTATTGGCAATAGCGGCTTTTTCATCTCACACAGACCGTTCTTCAGCTCCCAAAAAATCATATCCTTCGAAAGCGGGTGATCTTTTCTTGACAGTCCATATCCATATCCATACCCATCAATTGAAGAGGACCCCAGATTATGGTCGAAATATACGGATGCCTCTGTACTTCTGCTCTGCTCTTATTTTCCTCCGATAGTTGGTTGCAATTTTGTATGTATATATACTATATATATATATATATATATATATATATATATATATACAGTATATATATATATATATATATATATATATATATATATACATATATATACATATATATATACCTATATACATACATACATTTATACATACGTACATACATACATGTATACATACATACATACATACATACATACATACATACATACATACATACATACATACATACATACATATATACATGCAAACATACATACATACGTATATACATACGTACATATATACTATACATACATACAAACATAAATACATAAATACATTCATACATACATACATACATACATACATACATACATACATACATACATACATACATACATACATACATACATACATACATACATACATACATACATACATACATACATATATACATACATACATGCATACATATATACATACATACATACTCTTACATACATACATACAAACACACATACATACATACCTACATACATACATACATACATACATACATACATACATACATACATACATACATACATACATACATAAATACATACATACATACATACATAAATACATACATACATACATACATACATACATACATACATACATACATACATACATACATAAATACATACATACATACATACATACATACACCAAAACCTAGTCTTGAAATGTTTGTTTTATATTTGTTAAGTTTCATAATTTTCACTGCTATTATGATTGACATATAATTACTCTGAAAGCTTTGTAGTGTCTGGGAAATATATCTTCCATTGCAGCTTTTCTGTATTACCTGATATACATATCTTCATATCAGATGCCTTTGAGTATTCGTCCCTTTCATGAATTAAATTGCAATTATGTAATGCTAACGATAAATAAGATTTGCTTTACACATATCAGGAGGAAATTGTCAGAACTATTGCAAGTGATTATGCATATAAAGGATTTTGTTTCAAAAACAGAATATGTTCCACAAGAATGACCCAAATAATACGATGAAGAATATTATTTCAAAAAAAAGAAAATTTCCCAGAGGAGCAATCCAAGTCTTGAAGCAAATTGGTTTAATTAAAATGAAAGAAAAATTCTTCTTCAGATAAAGAGATCCATGTTTTGTTTGGGCTAACTCGGTAGACGCAGAGAAAAATAAGTCCATTTAGGGTATAAAGCCTAAGATAATTGCCACTTAAAACACTAAGATTTTAGCCTTTTTTTACTTTCATACTAATGGTATTGAAAAAAATGTGAAAGGATAATAAATTTCGTTGTATTTTTATATTAATCATCTTTAACATTTTTTCAGTACTTTCCACCAAGTCTAATCTAACCTGACCTAATATAGCCTAATATAACCTAGCATAACCTAACCTAACTTAACCGAACGTAAGTAACCTAACTCAGCCTAACCTAAGCCAACGTAACCTAAGCTTAATTAACCTAATCAAACCTAGCCTTTCCTAATTCAAACTAGCCCAGTCTAACTTAATCCAACTTAACTTTGCCAATCCTAACTCAACTATGTCTAAGGGAAGTAGTGCGACGAGAAACATCAGTATTAGGCTCACGAGGATAATGTAGTGGAATTCTAGTGGATGGAAGATTAGATAAACACCTAAGCAAGATGCTGTAATGATTATAATTCATTTCATATTATTTGTTTTTGTTTTATTATCATTTGTCTGTTTTGATTTTCATTTATTATTAGTTATATGTCAATTCATCATTATTTACTATTTACCTGTTTGTTTATCAACTAACTATACCTATGCATTTATTTATGCATTTTATTTGTTATTTACATTATTATAGTTTTTATTTATTAATTTATTATTATGATTTTTTTCGCATCCGACCTAGATATGGACCAAAAGGTCTCCTGTCGGCATGCTCCGCCTTTGTAATCCTTTGTAATAAAAATGGAGCGTGGGAGGGACAGGGAACACAGAGGAGAGGAGGAGAAAGGTAGGGGAAAGGGATAGGGACGGTATTGTAGACCCAATGGCAGCAGGGAGAAGTGACTTTACGATCCGTCGTTGAGTAAAGAGAGGTCACCCGGGGTCAAGAGATACGAAAAGAGAGGTCACCCGGGGTCAAGAGATACGAAAAGAGAGGTCACCCGGGGTCAAGAGATACGAAAAGAGAGGTCACCCGGGGTCAAGAGATACGAAAAGAGAGGTCACCCGGGGTCAAGAGATACGAAAAGAGAGGTCACCCGGGGTCAAGATATGCGAATCCACATCTTCCTGGTCGGCACAGGGAATTACTTATTCGTGACAGGATGATACATAAACATACTAATACACATACACATGTGCACATACACAGACATACACATACAAATACAAATATTTATATTTATAAATCTACATTTTCACAAATAATAAAATCCAGCAGTCGCGTAGCCTCGAACTTGGCCATCAAGAATAGGAGTCCAGTTAGACTAGATTTATGTAGTCCCGATTCGAGTCTCCGTGACTGCTAGATTTATTTGTAATATCATTACAATTAGTGATTTATTCCTTGATTATATCTATAAATATACTTACCTGTACATATACTGTTGAGATATTCTGATATGTTGACGTGGGTGGGAAGAGGATACACATGAGTCTTAATATGAATTTATTTTTATTGTCTTAGACATATACATATACGCACACACACACACACACACACACACACACACACACACACACACACACACACACACACATACATATATATATACATATATGTGTGTGTGTGTGTATGTGTGTGTGTGTGTGTGTGTGTGTGTGTGTGTGTGTGTGTGTGTGTGTGTGTGTGTGTGTGTGTGTGTGTGTGTGTGTGTGTGTGTGTGTGTGTGTGTGTGTGTGTGTGTGTGTGTGTGTGTGTGTGTGTGTGTGTGTGTGTGTGTGTGTATTCACTTGGTCTTTGGATCACGTGTTGGACTCGTGATCGACAGCTATTTCCCTCCTGGAAGAGAGCTCTGAGCTCGTAGGTCCGATCTATGGGTAATGCTATGACCTTGCACACACACACACCCCCAACTCCCCGCCCACGAGAGTTGGAGTAACACCCCTCAGCGCTGCGATACTGATATTATTTCAGCCCCGGGCGAGAGTCGAACCCGGACCTCCGTAGTGGCAGGCCAGAGCTCTAACCACAGCGCCATGTGTGTGTGTGTGTGTGTGTGTGTGTGTGTGTGTGTGTGTGTGTGTGTGTGTGTGTGTGTGTGTGTGTGTGTGTGTGTGTGTGTGTGTGCGTGCGTGTGTGTGTGTGTGTGTGTGTGTGTGTGTGTGTGTGTGTGTGTGTGTGTGTGTGTGTGTGTGTGTGTGTGTGTGTGTGTGTGTGTGTGTGTGTATGTGCGTGCACATATATAGTTACATATACATATACATATACATATACATATACATATACATATACATACACATATACACATACATATACATATACATATACATATACATATACATATCCATGTCCATCTACATGTTCTTGTCCATATACATACACATATATATAACATATGCTGCTCTCAACAAGACTGATCGTAAAATAAATAAACAAATGAATAAATAAATAAATAAATGAATAAATATGTGCGGCAGACAAATGCCAACACAACATTAGTTAGTTAGTTAGTTAGTTAATGTTTATTCAATAATATAAAATACAATTTAGACATACATATATACAATTTTTTTTACAAAATTAGTTGTTGAAAAGGGAGAGCGTGAAGCAAAGCTTATGGGGAGTTGCTCTCCCTTAAGGAAAAAAAATATTTTTATTTATTTATTTTTGTTACATGTTAGTATGATTCATACATACACATATACACACATATATACATATATATACATACATACACTCATACATACACATATACACACACACACATACACACACACACACACACACAATGAGATGCGACACGACGCCCGCTAACTCCGACCTCACGTAGGAATCGGGGTCACGTGCGAGCATCGCATCTTGTGGGGGTCAGGTGAGAGGTGAGAGGTCAGGTCGATTGATGACGGGACGATAATTGCTTACTGCGCGGATCCGGGTCACCGTCACCTGCAGGAACAAGAAAAAAAGAGCGGCAGACTTGGGCGGTACATGACAGTTTCTCCATGAATACAATCATGAAATGTACCTGAAATGTTCAATATACTAATAATAATTATAGATTAAAGACTTTTTTAAATACCGTTTGAATGTTGATAAACATTTTGTCTTAGGTAATTCCTTTTCAGGTTTATTCCATGTGTTAACACCTATAATAGATAAGCATTGGCCTTTTTTGGTTGTTCTGTATTGAGTTTTAAAGAAGTCGTTTGTATGCCTAGTCGCATAGCGAGTTTCGTAAGTTGAGTAAAATTTCAATGTTTTGATTCATTTGTTTCTTGTAGATTTGGTGCATAACAATGGCAGTTTTGTACTTTATTAGGTCCTTGAATTTCAGTAGATTTAGTTTTTTTAAATAAATTATTTGTATGTTCTAAACGGCCTACATTGCAGATTATACGCAGTGCCTTTTTTTGAGAGGTAATTATGCGTTGAGGATTAGTGTGATAAGTATTACCCCAAATTTCTGAACAATAGTTTAAGTATGGTAGTAGTAGACTACAGTAAATGGTACGTAGGGTATTTTCATTGCGGATATTTTTCATTCTATGCATTATTCCTAAAGTTTTGGACATCTTATTTATCACGTGATTTATATGATGTTTCCAATTAAGTTGATCGTCTAAATACACGCCTAGGAATTTACTGACGGACCATTTTTCAATAATTGCGTTGTTTATTTTGATCGGCTTAGTGCTTTCATCATTTTTGTGGAAAAGCAGGTTGTTAGTTTTTGATACGTTTAAGGATATTTTATTGGCTGAAAACCAGTTGGATAGCTGACATAATCCTTCATTAATTGTCTTGATCAGTTTGTCGGAATTTATATCGCAGAATAGAATGGCCGTATCGTCGGCGAACAGTATAAATTTCATAAGATTGGATACATTTGTAATGTCATTAATGTATAGTAAGAATAGTTTGGGTCCTAGAACTGAACCTTGAGGTACTCCGCATGTAACTGGTAGAATATGTGATCTTTCTTCCTCAATGGCTACATATTGTTTCCTGTTTTTTAGATAACTTTTTAACCAGTCATTAACTTGACCTCTTAGCCCATAGTATTCGGCCTTTCGAATTAGGATTTCATGATTTACTGTGTCAAATGCCTTTTTTAGATCAATAAATATGCCGGCTGTCTTTTTCTTTTGTTCTATATTGTTAGTTATCTCTTCAATTAATTCCATTACTGCTGTTGACGTTGAAAGATTTCGTTGAAATCCATATTGCCTATGGTAAATGACGTCATTTCTTTTTAGAAATGAGTCAAGGCGAATTGTGAATAACTTCTCAAGAATTTTGGAAAACTGTGGTAATAGTGAAATTGGTCTATAGTTATTATAACTTGATTTGTCGGCTGATTTGAATATCGGTATTACTTTTGCTATTTTCATTGCATCTGGAAATATTCCTTGTTCAAATGATTTATTGCATATTGTCAGAAAATGTTTTTTGATGATAGGCATAATTTGTTTTACGAGGTTCATATTGATTCCTGTGCAATCGAGTGATTTCTTGTTCTGCATTGATTTTACTGTGTTCATAAGTTTGTTTTCCGTGACGGGTTTTAAAAACATAGTGTTATTTATTCGGTATTTCAAAAGGGTCTCATAAGTTTGATGTGTTGTCTTTATTTGTTTCGCGAGGTTAGGTCATACACGGGAGAAAAATTCATTAAATTCGTTTGCCACTTCTTTTTTAGTTTTTCCGTTTTTAATAATGTCTATGAATTCATCGGTGTTATCATTTTTGTGCCTAGTTAAGTTATTTATTACTTCCCATGTCTTTTTTATATTACCTTTATAATTTTCAAGCAGTGTGTCATAGTATTTTTTTCGCAGTTGCGTAAAATTGTTGTAAGTTTGTTTTTGTGCACTTTGTATTTGTTTTCATCTGTCAAGGACTTGCTTTTAATAGATTTCTTGTAAAGTTGGTTTTTCTTTCGACACGCGTTCTTAAGACCGTTTGTAAACCATGGTTTTAAGTTTACGTTACATGGTTTTATTTCTACTTCTCTCTCTGGGCAGCATTTGTTTACATGCCTCATGATAATGCTTACAAATTCGTTATATGATAGATTGGCATTTTCTGACTCGTAAACCTGATCCCAATTTTCTTCTTTTAAGCATTGATTTAATTTTGCAATACTTTTTTCGTCTATTTTACGTTTTAGTACAATTCTGGGTTTTGTTATGCAGTGCATTTCTTTTGGGTTGATAGTGAATACCGGTAGATGGTCACTTATATCACTTATTAAGATACCACTATGAATCTTGGAGTTTACAATATTGGTGAAAATGTTATCTATCATTGTTTCACTTGTATTTGTTATTTGGGTTGGTTTATTTATCAAAGGATATATACCTAAAGAGAAAATCATATCTGTAAAGTGTCTTGTTTGTTTGTGAGTCTCATACTTAAGTAAATCTATGTTAAAGTCACCACAGAGATATAGGTTTTCATTTCTAAATGGAATTATGATTTCTTCAAGCATATTTGTGAACTCATTGATGCTTGAGCCTGGCTTTCTATAAATACTTGTTATGACGGTTTTATTTTTTATTTTTTTTACTGAAAATCTCAACAGCTACGCAATCAAATAGGTTTTCATGCAAATTAGTGGATTGATTTATTAGTTTGCATGAAATTTATTTTTTCATTAAGATAGAGACTCCGCCGCCTTTTTGGATCTGTCTATTAACACTATAGGGAGTATAGTCTTGTAGGAAGTTTACTAGACATCCTGGGTCAATCCACGTTTCGCTTATCACTATAACGTCAAAGCTTTTATTGAGTAACTTGAGATAACAGTCAATTTTCTGATAATTAGCGTTTTGGCTCCTTGCATTAATGTGAATTAGTGTGAAACCATCAATATCACGAAATACTGTGTCAAATTGTGCATCACTATAGTAATCGCTGTCTTTTGTTAGTTTTGAGTAGAAATTTAATTCGGGGTCGATTTGGGTATTATTGTGATTAAATATCGAAAATTCCTTTTCTGATATTTTGTCTATTTCTTTATACTTCTTAATGGCGGTATATACTTCTGGTTTTTTTTATGCGAGATTTGGCGCGCAAAACAAAAAATTAATTTCTGTGTTTGAGATGGCATGATAGGGAAATGTTTTTGAGCAGTCTGTGCAGAACCAGTTTTTGAAAATATTGGGGTTATTTTTGGCAGTATTTACGGGTATATTTGCACACATGAAATGATGTAAATGTTTGCATAATGTACATTTGAGGTGATTGGTAGGGACAAGGGTATGGCATGAAGAACAGTTTTTTGTTATGTTTGTTTTAGTTTTTGTGTTAGTTGTAGTGTTCATGGTTATGTTTGTGTTAGAAGATTAAGGAATGTGAACTATTGAAATTCAACTAATTGTTCAAGATTACTTACTTGATGTACTTTTTCATCCTTGCACTTGATATACACCTTGCAGTCTCTTGTCCATGTCGAGATGATCTTCCCTTGTTTCCTCATGTCGCGTGCTGTTTTGGCAATCTCTCCGGTTCGTTTTGTCAGGTGTTCATTCACGTAGATGCCCGTCCCCTTCAATTTCTTGGCGTTTTTCAGCACGTTCACCTTCGACTTTCTTGATACGAATCTCACGATCACATTTTGGGTACCGTCCTGTTTTCTTTTTCCCAGTGTATGGCAAGCTGATATCTCTGTGTCTCTGATCTGTATTCCCTTGTTACTTAGAGAATGGATCACTTGAGTTTCTACAATGTTCTATCCACTGTTATCCACACTATAGTCGGAATCACCTTTCACAGCTTCCGAATACATAAACTTGTATGCATTTACATACACATCCACATGTGCTAATAAATTGAAGGAGTCAAAAATATTTTCGACACTACAGAGCCTTCTCTCTCAGATTATCTATATCGCTGGCTGTAGGTTGGAGTTTCAAGGAAACATATTCCATTTTGCTTATGCTTAGAGAACCAATTCAACATTAACATCTATCAGACGATTAAGGTTATTTAGTTTTTATATAAATTGAACCCAGTCTCATTCGACCAACCAATACCAAAATAATTTTCCTCTAAAGTAAGCCTTTGTGCATTTATCTATTTATTTTATTCATATATTTATGAATTATCTATTTATCTTTATTTATCAATCTATATATTTATTTATTTATTCATTTATTCACTGCTTTTTTTGTATGTACTTATTGATCTTATTTGTCTTATTTATTTATTAACATATTAACATGTTTATTCGTTGATTCATCTACTTATCTATTTATTTACTTGTTAACTTATCTATTCATTTATCTAAATATACATTCATTATTGTTTCTATATGTTTATAAATTTGCTTATCTATTCATATATCTGTTTATCTATCAGGTTATTTATTTATTATTATATTTATTTATATGTTCATTTATCTATTCATTACTTAATTGACTGAGTTTTATCTATTTATTTACGTATTTATATTTTTTTTATTCTATGTGATAATTTACTTATTCATTTATTTATTCATAATTTCTTATTAATTTATTTTCATTCATTTATTGTAACCCGAGGTTCCCTCTTCAGAAGCTACTCCAAAAAGACTCAAAGCCTTTAAGCACTTGAGGACTTGTCTTTATAGTGTAGGCCTTATGGTCTCTAGCAGTCTCCTTCATTCTTATGTTCTTATACGATTAGACAACTTTATGGATGGGGATGACAGGTGGTGATGGATACGGAGCTGCCTAGTGTAGGTCTTATGGTCTCTTGCAGTCTCCTTCATTCTTATATTCTTATACGATTAGACAACTTTATGGATGGGGATGACAGGTGGTGATGGATATGGAGCTACCTTATGGTCTCTTGCAGTCTCCTTCATTATTATGTTCTTATGTTCTTATGATATCACCTGGCGAGAACTAGAACAAAAATATAAGACAATCTCCAGTCGGACATAAAGGATCTGAACTCCACAATAGCGTACCCAGAACAAGATTAGTCGCTCTCCTCGTGAACACAAAGGATCAAAGTCGAAGTTTCCTAATTACTGCACAACGAAAAGCCAGCCGGCTCGCCCTGCCTGGGATTATCATCAACACTTCTTTAACGAGAGAGACACGAATCAATTAGAAGGAGCTGGAGTTGACGAAGAATCAACAAGTGGTCTCCTGCAAAGGGCCTTGGGTTCAAAGAGCAAAGTCAGAGATCTTTGCGCACAAAGGTGAAGAACATCGGTTGGTGTGATCCATAACAAAAGCACCCAATGTTTTTTTAAGTAATTTGTTAATTTGTTCATTCATATTCTACTTAAAATCGTCTAGTGTTAGCCAGTGTATAAAGAAGTTAAATAAGATTATCTTAACCCTTTGGTACTATGTTGATTCTTAAGCTAAATAAGATCGCCTGAAGCTAGCCAGGATGAAGTGTGCAAAGACCGCCGATGTTAAGATTGGAGTAAGAAGTCAATCAAGAGAATGTAGCTGCGAAGTAAATAGGATGACGTCAGCTAGAGCAACAACTAAAAAAGTCTTAGAAATGACAGAGTGGATCTCAGGAGGTTGACCAAGATAGGTTCCTCCACCCCCCTTTTTTTTTTTTTTTTTTAAGGTATGACAAGCACCGGCTTCGTCGCCAGGGGTGCTTGGCCTGCGGCGCACTCACCGGGCTATAGTTTATCAGCCCGGAGGCAGTGAGCGAAGCGAGGGTGCCGCTCTACCCAGGTATACTTGGCGTGAAGCTCTTTTGGCTAAGGCACCTACGAGGTCCAAGGACAAAATGTTAAAATGGTTTATTTCATTCTTCTTTCATACGATTTTTCTTTGAAGGAGATTTAATGTCCTCTTCCTCCTTCTACTCCTCCTCCTCCTCCTCCTGATCCTACAAATTGGTAACATATATAGATATAACTTAGCTAAGTCTCACATTTTTCCGAGAGGACTTAACCTAACCTAACCTAACCTAACCTAACCTAACCTAACACGCTACGAGAGGGTCCGAGGACCATTACAGGCTTGATGAGGGGCTGCACGGTTCCACCAGTTGAAATTCGAGCCAATGGTCATCAAAACTTACCTCCTCCCACTTAAAAAAAGGCTCCCTGGCTCTCATTAAAAGAGTAAGAGTGAGTCAACTCTCCTATTTGTTTGCCGCTGACCTATGTAATCAATCGTACCAGAAGTATCCGAGGAGAGAAAAAATGGAGGGGAGGGCGATGCCCGCGCAGAATGTGTATGTGGATGGAAAAGAAAAAGTAAGGTTATATGATATCCAGGTATTCCCCCATTCCCTCTCCTCTCTCACCTCTCTCCGTCTCCCCTCCTTCCACTCTCCCACCTCTCACTCTCCCACCTCTCACTCTCCCCCCCTCCCCCTGTTGACTAACGAGCTCTCTTCGTGTTCCTGTTTGAGAAGTATGTTCTGTTCTCTCTTTCTTGGAGGACAGCAATCTATTCTTTATGTTGGCAATAGAATTCTTTACCAGGGAATATGACTATCATAAAATGAACCTTATAGCCTCAATGTATACAGATGTTAATTCCATCTTCCGGGTTTTTCGTGGACATGGAGTGTTCTCAAATGAATTAAATCACCTGGCGACAAAAGGAATAAGATTTTGAAATTCAGAAAAATAGATAAACGCAAGGAAACGGACCTGGACATCTTTTTATCACTGTACGATATTTAATTACTCCTCAAATATACCAGGCATCCCTGACGAATGAAATTTTCTGGAATCACTGCAATATGAATTATTTCAAGGAACTCCTTTACACTGACGACACGGCCTTAGTTCTAAACTCCGACGATGCCTTGAGCGTGATACTAAGCCGCTTTAACCGCGCTTCCCCGATGTTCGTCCTTGAAATCAACACTGATAAGACAGAAGTGGTTTTCCAGCCAACACCATCTGGATCCTTTGAAGACCCAAGCTTTGCTGTTGGTGGTACTGAACTGAAATTGAAATTGTTTACCTTGGCAGCTCTGTGACCAATACCAACTCATTGGACCTGGAGGTGACAAAGGGAATCCAGGATGCATATGCAGCTTTTGGAAAACTTCCCAACGATTTTTGGAACACCCACAACCTAAAACTTAAATAAATTGTCATTGTGCCGAGCTGTTGTAGTCTCAACCCTTCTCTATGCCATGGAAGCCGCTTTCTGTATAGGCAACACGAAAAACTGCTGAGCTCTGAACAGCGATGGCGACTGCGACAACTTCTATACTTAACATGGGTGGACCGCGTGACAAGCGTCAAGGCTCTTGACAAGGCTAAGATCCCGGACATCAAAGCCCTTCTGGATTCAGCTAACAGGAGACTGCCCGGACATGTGGTCAGATTGGAGGATGGTCGCATACTCAAAGCTGTGATGTATAGAGAGCTGTGTGATGGCATGCATTCAATTAGTGGCCAAAAGCTGCACTTCAAAGATGTCCTCAAACGTTAATTAAAGGCCGCCTCAATCGCAGTTGATAACTGGGAAGACTTGTCCAGTGACAGAAAGTACTACAGGACCCTGTTCAAGAGGGCAGAGAGCTAGTTGAGCGAAATCAACGAGAATCATATCAAATAACAAAAGAGAGGAGACACAACTCACCTAAGCCAGCCTCCGCGGTTATCTGTTCTAACAGAAAGATTTCCAGTGTTTTTCAATCCAACTGAAGATGCAGAACGATCTGCGAAACGTCTTGTTGTTTTTTTTCTACTGTTTTAATATAAGTTACCAAAGTCAATTGGAAATTTGCTTCTTCCCCTCTCTTTTCCACGGGAGTCTACTTTCCGAAAGTAGGAGGGGGGGAATGGTTTCATGATGACACCTGTCACCAGCTGCCCAGGATGTAACACTTCACCCCATACCATACAACACATAATGGAAGACTACATTATACACAATCATGCACGCAAACAACACAACATACGCTCTATAAAGGATTTGTGGGAAAACCCAGTTTCGGCTATGGCATTCCTTGGGGAGACGGGACTGCTCGGACAGACAGTCTAGGGAACGACAACAACAACAACAACGTGTCAAATTTAGAATGACAATGAACTTGAGCTATGGTCACTTCAAAATATGAAGAATTGCTGACAGGTTTAGATGAACAATTCCCAAAAGATTGATTATCCAAGAGCGAAACACTGGGAAAGAGTAAACTCACACACACACACACACACACACACACACACAGGTGAAAATGTCTGAATAGACGAAAGCGCTCGGTCTCATCTCTTTCATTTTCCTAGTGGTTTGTCTGCATACTAGTATATATATATATATATATGTATATATTTATACTTATATATATATACATATATATATATGTATGTATATATATACACACATATATATATATATACATATATGTATGCATATGTATATATATATATGTATATATATATATATTTATATACATATATATATATATGTGTGTGTGTGTGTGTGTGTGTGTGTGTGTGTGTATGTGTATGTGTGTGTGTGTGTGTGTGTGTGTGTGTGTGTGTGTGTGTGTGTGTGTGTGTGTGTGTGTGTGTGTGTGTGTGTGTGTGTGTGTGTGTGTGTGTGTGTGTGTGTGTGGGTTTGGCCAGAAGTTCAAATTTGAACACAACGAAATATCGAGAAAAAATTATAATACAAATGTTTTTGTACTTTTTTCATTCGTTTTTATTATTTTTTTTTTCCTTATTTCCAATTTCATACCACTTATACCAGTCAATTAAAAGTTTGCTGAGGTTGGAGCAGATCTCTTGGAGCTATATCAAACTTCCACAAACTTCGCTCCGACCGAGTTCCCTGAATTCAGAATAATCTAATAAACCATGTTCACAATTAAACACCTATAGCTTGTGTGTGTGTTGGAATGTGCGTGTGTGTGTGTGCGTGTGTGTGTGTGTGTGTGTGTGTGTGTGTGTGTGTGTGTGTGTGTGTGTGTGTGTGTGTGTGTGTGTGTGTGTGTGTGTGTGTGTGTGTGTGTGTGTGTGTGTGTGTGTGTGTGTGTGTGTGTGTGTGTGTGTTTACCTATTTACCTAATTCTAGTGTATGTATAACTATAGTATATACATATATAGTATATATTAATACATAGACACGCACATATACATACATACACACACAAACATACACACACACACACACACACACACACACACACACACACACACACACACACACACACACACACACACGTACACGCACTGTCCCCTTGCTCAAAGGGGAGAGTAACAGGTTGCAGTATCTATGAACGCTTTTCACTCCGGGAGCGCGTTGCCACCATGGGACCTCGATCGCAGGACTCTGGAATTCTCCCCATGAAACCACCAAGACGACTTCCTTCAGCATTGGCCGAAGTAGTTCTCCATGTCCTGTGAGCTTTCAAACTCAAAGAACCAGACGGACAAATGTAAAACGCCTGGAGAGACGGGGAAGGCATTTCCTTATGAGATTCTGTTTCACCTCAAAGTGTGCGTGTAGTCACCGCGATACAAGGGTCAGGTCAAGTTTGAGGCTAAACTAGGTCAAGGACCCTTTTTCGGAAATAGGCTTATTACGACGCCACTCGGGAATCAACGAGGTCGTAAAAGTTTGTGTTACGATGTCGTTACGCGATATGTCGTCCTACCCCACT
Source organism: Oratosquilla oratoria (assembly GCF_046742065.1). NCBI lineage: Eukaryota > Metazoa > Arthropoda > Malacostraca > Stomatopoda > Squillidae > Oratosquilla > Oratosquilla oratoria. The sequence continues at coordinate 17,900,896 of NC_134778.1, read as the reverse complement.
CCCTCACCCTTTGATAACAGCGACAGCTGCAAACACGAAAGGAATATTGTATAGGAACCTTTACCCAAGCTGTTCTCAGAGTCCACTTCCTTCTCCTCGCCTTCTTCCCCCTCCTCCTTTTCCTCCTCCTCTTACTCCTCCTACTCTCCCTCCTCTTTCACTTATTCTTCCTCTTATGCCTCCTCCTCTTCCTCTTCCTCCTCTCCCTCCAATTTTCCCCTCCTCCTCTTCCTCCTCCTCCTCCTCTTAGTCC
>NC_134778.1:17885643-17890643 GCF_046742065.1 Oratosquilla oratoria | reverse complement strand
AGGTAAACTCGGATTTGATGATGGACGTCTGACGAGAGCCCCAATCAATCCCTATTCCCTGGCCTAAGGGGACGGGTGAATGGAAGGCCGTATTCTCCCCTGAACCACAACTGGGACAAAAAAATCGGCGAGGATCACCCCACCCCTCCACTTGTCTCCAAAGACAATTAATACCCTTTTCTCCACCTCACTATCGTAACCCCAGAATATACTCAGCCTCCAGACCAAACACAAAAAAAATTATTATACAGAATGTATATATTTCTTCCACCTTTTTCTTTGCTGAAGGAAAGTTGAAAGTCGGTGACTAATCTTTCCTTTTTTTTTATCACTCTGCTTTAACGTGGAACCAGCCACACGCTTGCACATCACAGAGTTCGATACTTTCCTCCTGTGAAGGATTAATGGGCACAAGAACTGTTGCCGGTTGTCATGGGGCTGTGTATAACTGAAAGCTAACGTAGTGGTGATTTATATAATTCATTTATTGACATATCTATATTTTCACATTATATTTTTATATGATATATATATGTATGTATATGTATATATATATATATATATACATATATATATATATATATATATACATATGTATATATATATGTATGTATAAAGGGAATACATTCCTGTTCCACAGCGTCTTTGTGAAGACCCACCTTTGGGTCCTTCCTAAATCTTCACGCATCATTCTGATGTTGAACACCAACCGCATTGGGTACCACACTCAACTGAAAAAAACACCTGATACCAGCCAGAATAAAGTATATAAACCGTGTCCACTCACTGATGGGTTTAATCGAGAGGAACTTAACTAAGACATGAATGTGTTCAGCTCGTCGGCGGCCACGCGAGCGAGATATGCTAGGCCTAACGTCGGGCCTCACAACTGATTATTGTCTGATGTGGCATGCCCGCAGGCGGGCAGTCTCATCCATTTTCCAAGAATCTGATCACAAGTTTTGAAGAAGTTGGTGATTTATGAATTTGATCAAATTGATGCATTTGGTGATAATTTTAGGTTTTTAATGTGTGTTATAAGTATAGTATTGCCCCTGTCGTCATGACAACGCTGAAATGCTTCCATGTTGTCCGTATTAGCTCTTGCTATAAACAATTAGATGCTGAAGATGAGTGTTGTTTTTCTATGCGAGCTCAAAGTATGCACTTTCTGTGTTTTTTTTTTCATAAATTTGATCAAGATTTTAGTTTTTGAAATATGTGTTATATGTATAACTTTCCCTCGGTAGTCGTGAAATACTTCCATGTTATCCATATTTGCCCTTGATATAAACCTTTAGATACTAAAAATTAGTGTTTTTTTCAATGAGAACTCAAACCGTGTTTTTTTTTTTTTTTTTTTTTTTTTTTACCAAAACAGAAAGGGATTAAAATATACAGCAACAACTGTATCAGTTTTATAATGCTCATTTTTTCTTTAATTTTTGAAAAGATGATAGGTAATACAATACCCGGCAACGTTTATACATATATACACATATTTACACATATACACATACATATATCAAAGACTTTTTTCATAAAATCGATGAAAATAATTAAAAAGTCTATAGAAAAACAAAGTAGGCTAAGCAGCCATGGCAAGAAGACATGTCTAATGTGCTGGCGATTCAGATCATCAATTATTTATGCTATAATGGATGATGTCATATTCACTTACGTAATAATCAATGATTTCATAATCATCAACCAATCTCTTGAAAGCATCAAGTGCCACCTATTGGAAAAAACAAACATGTAAACATTCATTCTGTAACAAACCGCCAAGTCAAGATAATATGCGAAACGTGCTGAGTATCCTACACGCTATGGCAAGCCATGGCAAGAATAGATGCCAAACGTTGAGAGAGGACACCTGTCCCTAAGTCGTTTCATGTTAGCCAAAGCAAAGTCTTTAAAGTACGTTATGTTACGGAACGGGGTACACGGTTCCGGGATTTGGCCCCTCAACAGCTACCGATAACGTGCACTTGTGCTAGTTGTCCGAGTACTTATGGCAAAGGTGGTGGGTGCAGACAAGACTAAAATATCCTTGGCTCGCCTCATTTTAAAGTTTCTCGCTGTTGAATAAAATCGCCTGGACATACACCACCGCTTCTATCCTTGATGATGATGTCACACATTAGTCGTTGTTGGTGAAGGGGCGAAAGGAACGACAGGATGTATGGAAAAAGAAATAGAATAGATTGAGCTGGATTGTGGCGAATGGAAAGGATTAGAAAGGATTGATGGATCAACCCCAAAACGGTTGAATAGAAAATCTGAGACCGTGAAAGGTATTGTCATCGTTCGATCTATTTGAATGTGTGAGAGTGTGTGTGTGTGTGTGTGTGTGTGTGTGTGTGTGTGTGTGTGTGTGTGTGTGTGTGTGTGTGTGTGTGTGTGTGTGTGTGTGTGTGTGTGTGTGTGTGTGTGTGTGTGTGTGTGTGTGTGTGTGTGTGTGTGTGTGTGTGTGTGTGTGTGTGTGTGTGTGTGTGTGTGTGTGTGTGTGTGTGTGTGTGAGTGTGTGTGTGTGTGTGTGTGTGTGTGTGTGTGTGTGTGTGTGTGTGTGTGTGTGTGTGTGTGTGTGTGTGTGTGTGTGTGTGTGTGTGTGTGTATCTGCGTGTGTGTGTGTGTGTGTGTGTATGTACGGATGTGTGTGTGTGTGTGTGTGTGTGTGTGTGTGTGTGTGTGTGTGTGTGTGTGTGTGTGTGTGTGTGTGTGTGTGTGTGTGTGTGTGTGTGTGTGTGTGTGTGTGTGTGTCTGAGGTGTGTGTGTGTGTGTGTGTGTGTGTGTGTGTGTGTGTGTGTGTGTGTGTGTGTGTGTGTGTGTGTGTGTGTGTGTGTGTGTGTGTGTGTGTGTGTGTGTGTGTGTGTGTGTGTGTGTGTGTGTGTGTGTGTGTGTGTGTGTGTGTGTGTGTGTGTGTGTGTGTGTGTGTGTGTGTGTGTGTGTGTGTGTGTGTGTGTGTGTGTGTGTGTGTGTGTGTGTGTGTGTGTGTGTGTGTGTGTGTGTGTGTGTGTGTGTGTATCTGCGTGTATGTGTGTATCCGCGTGTATGTACGGATGAGGTGTGTCTGCTTAATATCATTTCCCTAGCTGTAGTTTGCAGTAAAAAGAATACACTCGTGGTGTCCCGTCTGCCTGTCAAACTTAGCTTTATTCCAAGAGCTGATACATCTGTATAGAAAGTTATATTTCTTTATACCTTACTAGCATCTTTTTCATATTCTCTTTTCTTTGAGATTTTGTCACTCTCCCATTCGAGACAAATGTATCCTAATTCTCAAATTTGTCCATTCCTTTCTTTGTTCTGAACACAGCAATAATGGCATATTCCTTATTTCTTCTAACGATATTTTTCATCACTGTTATCATTATGTGGTCCTCTTGCTGGGGTGGCTTCCATTTTGGTAACTTCTTTGTATTCTCTTGGTCTTATGCATATCTTTCCTCTTTTTGTGTGTATGTGAGTAGGGATCACAACATTTTTGTTCCGGTTCTTTGTATTCTATTATTCCCTCTCTCTTTCTCTCTTTCTCTCTTTCTCTCTCTCTCTCTCTCTCTCTCTCTCTCTCTCTCTCTCTCTCTCTCTCTCTCTCTCTCTCTCTCTCTCCCTCTCTCTCTCTCTCTCTCTCTTTTTTTTTTTTTGGGGGGGGGACATACCGCTGCTGTATATTCCATCCAAGAGAGGATTAGGTTCTGTATTATTCTTTTCTTTTCATCTTTATCCATGAAGTAAAACGACAATCTTATGTTTATGTGCAGGAAAAAGTTATCTGTACTTTTGAACTTTTCCAATATTTTTGCACTTCTTGTCATTGGAAAGAATATCCCGCACTTGGCTCTAACTGTAAATTCTATTCAATATTTTTGTCGAATATTTTGCAATCTTCCATGTCATCTATTGTCCTCACAGTATTTGTGTCGTCTGGAAACAGATTTGTGTAGTTTGTCGTTCCTTACGTAAATAAGAACATAAGAACATAAGAATAAAGGAGATTGCAAGAGACCATAAGGCCTATAGTAGGTAGCTCCGTATCCATCACCACCTGTCATCCCCATCCATAAAGTTGTCTAATCGTTTTTTAAAACAACTGATAGTTTCAGCGCTTACTACATGGTTACTAAGTTTATTCCATTCATCGACCACCCTATTAGTAAACCACGAAAAATTATGGGTACGAATGATGATCCTTGTGGAACTCCACTAGTTACTTCCCTCCATCCAAAGATTCTCTTGTTTAACACTGTTTCCATTACTCTTCTTTGGAATATTCTCTCATTCACTTAAAAACCTTTCTCTAGATCAGTGGTTCTTAACCTGTGGGGAATTCCCCACTGGTGGGGAATGGCGGAGTTGCCAAGTGGGGAATGACCGGTCGGACAGAAGAACCAGTCTTTTTTTTTTTTTTTAATCGATGTGTTTTTGTTTCTTTTTGTTTGTTTCTGGTGTCTTCTTGTTGTCACCGATGCTGTGGTGGGAAATGGAGAGTTGGCTCACTAAAAAGTGGGGAATTGGAGAAAAAAGGTTAAGAACCCCTGCTCTAGATCTCATCGCATACAGTTTGCCTATTCATCTCTTCCAGTGCGTCGAGTGTCCTTGAGTAAAAGTTTTAAAGATTTAAGACACATAATTTCCCATTAATGAATTTAAATTAGCTGTTAGTTAATTTTTTTACTATAGATATCTATTCCATCTACCTTTCACAATTTTTTCACACAATTTAGGTTTCATGCTAGTAAGTGACATAATTCTGTAATCCAGGGGTTTTTCTTTGTGTTTTTCTATATAGATTGGTGCCACATTGACCATTTTTCAATCCTGAAATTCTTTATTTTCTTCTAATGAACTCAGAATTACAGTAAGCAGTGAATCTTAGCCACCAATTTTTCTCTGTATTCCTTAAATGTCTGGTTAAAAAATAAAATCAGGTTTTTCCTTATATTTAGTTTTTCTTTTATTACATATATTTACTTCTTTTCCATATTCATATATTCTAA
>NC_134778.1:17858143-17873143 GCF_046742065.1 Oratosquilla oratoria | reverse complement strand
TTCCGTCTATCTCTTATCCAATAGATTCACACGTCCTCTAGAATAAATACTCATAATTTTTTTTTCATTATGTCTATTAAATTTTCAATGCTCTCTACCTAGTTGATATCAACCTTTCTACTAATCCTCTATTTCTGTTTTGCTTATGTTATCTTCGACTACAGTCACCATCATCTCGACTTCCATCTACCAGTTTCCTTTCTTGGTCAGAGCAATCTTCAACTACCTCTCCTAGTCTTAATTGGCTTGTTAATTACTAAGTACAACTACGAGCAATTATCTAGTTTTCCCACAGTTTCCAGATAATAGTGGTTCGTTCCACCTCTCCCTGCAACCCTTCTCCTTCAACGCCTCTTCCCTCTCCCCCTCCCCTCTCCTCCCTCCACCTCTCCCCCTCTCCCTAGTTCTCCCCCTATCCCCTCCACGCGTCCTACTTCTTCTCCTCCCGAAGTGTGATCGAGAGCTTGTGGGTGAGAGTTCCAATACCTAAGCAAATGTAAGCCTGTAACAACTCTCTCTTTGGTGTCATCCTCTCCTGTGCTCACTTTCAAGTATACTGACAGTCTGTAATTACATCCGCGACCGCGTTCGCTTGCTCCCACGCCCGTAACGCTAAGATAACTCCGCCCATTTGTTCATACCCGTACACCTGGTGAACGTTGTTTTACTTGTTAGAGTCTGTGACGTCCCTTAAGCCTTCATATTAGCCAGTTTCCTGTTTATTCAACGTTACAGTCCCGTCAAGAACATTAAGTTCCAGATAATACACCATTAAACTCCTGTCATTACATCTTTAACTAAACGTCAGCTCACTCATAGGATCCCGTCATCACACTGTAAACGTAACAGAACCCTCAGACATCCAACTGTATATCCAAGACTTATTTGAGTCCACTTGTAGACTTCGGATACTATCCTCATGAACGCACACTAATAATATCCCGAGATAAACACACCCGACCGACAACGACCAGCACCCAAGCACCTGCGCTGGTGTAGGCACCATGACTGATTTTGAGGACTACCCATCCGTCGCTGTAGCTAGTTCCTCCCCGGCTTCCGCGTCCGGGTTTGAAGACTTAGAGACGATTATCCCAAGGGAGGAACTCGCCGCCCTGACGCCGAACCTCACCAACCTCACCAAGGAGCAGACCAGCATCCTCCTCAGAGTCCTGAATGCCCTCAACGAGAGTTCACCCTCCAGGCAACAACACAATATGTGCGACGTCGGCTTCAGAGACACCTACAAGGTAATGTCCGTATCTATGGTTGAGTAAGGAAGACAGCCGATCGTAGTGTGGTAATGGCTGTGTGAAGAGGATTCTCTCTCTCTCTCTCTCTCTCTCTCTCTCTCTCTCTCTCTCTCTCTCTCTCTCTCTCTCTCTCTCTCTCTCTCTCTCTCTCTCTCTCTCTCTATGTGCACACACGCACACATATACATACACACACACACACACACACACACACATATATATATATATATATATATATGTGTGTGTGTGTGTGTGTGTGTGTGTGTGTGTGTGTGTGTGTGTGTGTGTGTGTGTGTGTGTGTGTGTGGGGGTGTGTGTGTGTGTGTGTGTGTGTGTGTGTGTATATATATATATACTGAAGGAATACTCACTGGCCGAGTGGGTTATGGCGTCGCTACTTGCGACAGAGGTTAAGGTGGTGGCGGTTCGAACCCTGACATCGGTGAGTTGAACCAAGGGCATGTTTTATCAAATTCCACGGTACGAAGTCCTATGTAAGGGGACACCGTCCAGAGGTATATTGGAGAAAGTGAAAATGAGATTTAAAGCAGGTAGGAGAACGGAGAGATAGTAGACATTTTTTCTCCTTCTTGTCACAAATGTCCCTAAATTATTGACAACAAAAAACATGTAGTCAGTGTCCCATAATGGATATGTATGTAAGTACATCATATGTAGATATATATACATGTGTATTTACATATGTGTATGTATCTAGTTGTAGTATATGAGACTGGAGCTGTGCTGTGAAGTGTCATCTGTCTCGATTTATCCAATTTTGTCTTAAATCCATATTTGTTGATGGCCTTGGTTATATACCTTCTTCAAACTTATTCCACAAATTAATGCATCTGTGTGGAAAACCCGTGCCTCCTAACATATTTCAAGCAATCTTTCTTATATATTTATGTACATATTTTTTGTCATAAAATTTTGTTTTTTCATCCTTTTCTAAGAATTCATCCTCTCTATCTAATCTTCTATTCCCTATTTCCTATCTAAATATTATTATCATATCATCTTTCCCTCTTTCCTCTTCTAATCTGGACAGAGCCTCTCTCTCTCTCTCTCTCTCTCCCTCTCTCTCTCTCTCTCTCTCTCTCTCTCTCTCTCTCTCTCTCTCTCTCTCTCTCTCTCTCTCTCTCTCTCTCTCTCTCTCTCTCTCTCTCTCTCTCTCTCTCTCTCTCTCTCTCTCTCTCTTTCTCTCTCTCCCTCGATCTCCCTTTCCCTTCCCCCTCCCATTCCCTCACTCCCTCACTCTCCCTCTCCCTTTCCTTCCTTTATTCTCTCTCTCCCTCTCCTTCTTCTTACCTCCCCCTCCCTCCCTCCCTCCCTCCCTTCCTCCCTTCCTCACTCCCTCTCGATCTCCCTTTCCACGCTCCCTCCCCTCCCTCTCCCCCTCCCTCATTCTCTCTCTCCCTCTCCCTCTTCCTCTCCCTACCTCCCCCTCCCTCATTCCCTCCCTCTCCCTCTCCCTCTCCCTCCCTCATTTACTCCCTCCCTCCCTCCCTCTCTCCCTCATTCTCTCTCTCCCTCTCCCTCTCCCTCCCTCTCTCTTTCTCGCTTTCTCCCTCCCTACTTCCCTGCCTCCCTCCTTCTCTCCCTCCCTCCCTATCTCTCTTCCTCTCTCCCTCTCCATATCCCTCTTCCTTCCTCTCCCTCCCTCATTCCCTCACCCTCCCTCTCCCTCCCTCATTCTCCCTCTCTCTCTCCCTCTCCCTCTCCCTCTCCCTCTCCCTCCCTTCCTATTTCTCTCTCCTCTTAGATTGTGTCAGCTAATCCTTGGATCGTTTTCTTTGCCAATCTTTGCGGTCCTCATTTCTGACACATTTCTTTTTGCGTCGTGACCACACCACGGCACCATATTCCAATCTGGAGCTAATTTGATATTTATCTTATCATGTTCTCAGCTATGTGACAAAATGCCACCCTTTTGCAATTCATAAGTCTCTCTCTCCCTTATTCTTTGAATGCGGTCTTCCAGGAACAAATTAAATGTTTGTGGTTGAAATTCCTGAATTCTTTTCTCCTTTGCCTTTGTAATAAGTTTGTTTTTCAATGCATAATTTCTCGACACCCTCCGGTTGCTCTGTCCTATTTCCAATATTTTACATTTCATGCGTTGAATCTCATCTTCTATTTTTTATTTCGTTTAGAAACCTTAGCTAGGTCTTTCTGTAACAGATTGCAATCCTCTTCATCTTTTATAGAATTCGTGATTATGGTATCATTTATAAATAAGTCTGCGTAGCCGTCTATTCCATCATACAGTAAAGAGTTTACTAGTACAAGAACGAATCCTTGTGTTTCTCTATTTATAATTTCTCCTTCAATTCAACACCTCATATTTCATTTCTGTTCATGCCTCTTATTAAATGATTATTATACCCATTCCAATGTACATTACTCCCTTTAAGTCCTTATACATTTGCAAATTTCCATATTGGTCTTGTATATAACTTTGTGGAAACATTATTTTCCAAGCCCAGGAGTATATGCAATCTACCCAACCATCTCTCTCGTATGATAACATCAACCACTCTATCAGGTTGGTTACACATAGCATTCTTTTCTCAACCCAAATTGATTGCCAGCTGAGGTTCCTTTTACCTTCAACCGATTGATCCTCTTCTATTTTCATATATTTTGGCTGCCGCGCCGATCAATGACACTTTTGAATAATGTTACCAAATTAGAAGATGTCCACTCCAATGGTACCTTCATTTCTTCCAGAGAACATGAAATGTATATATGTATTATGTATACATGCATGTGCGTATGTATATATGTATTTATGTATACATGAATGTATGTATGAATGTATGTATGTATATATGTATGTATGTATGTATGTATGTATGTATGTATGTATGTATGTATGTATGTATGTATGTATGTATGTATGTATGTATGTATGTATGTATGTATGTAGGTAGGTAGGTAGGTAGGTAGGTAGGTAGGTAGGTAGGTAGGTAGGTATGCATGCATGCATGCATGTATGTATGTATGTAATTATGTATGTATGTATGTATGTATGTATGTATGTATGTATGTATGTATGTATGTATGTATGTATGTATGTATGTATGTATGTATGTATGTATGTATGTACGTACGTACGTATGTATGTATGTATATATGTATGTAGGTAGGTAGATAGGTAGGTAGGTAGGTATGAATGTATGTATGTATGTATGTATGTATGTATGTATGTATGTATGTATGTATTTATGTATGTATGTATGTATGTATGTATGTATGTATGTATGCATATACTGTATATGTATGTATGTATGTATGTATGTATGTATGTATGTATGTATGTATGTATGTATGTATGTATGTATGTATGCATGCATGTATGTATGTATTTATGTATACATGTATGTATGCATGCATGTATGTATGTATTTATGTATACATGTATGTATGCATGCATGTATGTATGTATGCATGTACTGTATGTACTTATGTATATATGTATGTATGTATATATTTATGTATGTATGTATGTATGTATGTATGTATGTATGTATGTATGTATGTATGTATGTATGTATGTATGTATGTATGTATGTATGTATTTATGTATGTATGTATGTATGTATGTATGTATGTATGTATGTATGTATGTATGTATGTATTTATGTATGCATGCATGCATGCATCCATGTATGTACGTATGTATATATGCATGTATGTATATATTTATGTATGTATGTATGTATGTATGTATGTATGTAGCATGTATGTATGTATGTAGTATGTATGTATGTATGTATGTATGTATGTACGTACGTACGTATGTATGTATGTATATATGTATGTAGGTAGGTAGATAGGTAGGTAGGTAGGTATGAATGTATGTATGTATGTATGTATGTATGTATGTATGTATGTATGTATGTATGTATGTATGCATATACTGTATATGTATATGTGTGTGTATGTATGTATGTGTGTATATGTGTGTGTATGCATGTATGTATGTGTGTGTGTATGTATGTATGCATGCATGTATGTATGTATTTTAGGTATGTATGTATGTATGCATGCATGTATGTATGTATGTATGTATGTATGTATGTATGTATGTATGTATGTATGTATGTATGTATGTATGTATGTATGTATGTATGTTTTTTATGTATGCATGCATGTACTGTATGTACTTATGTATATATGTATGTATGTATATATTTATGTATGTATGTATGTATGTATGTATGTATGCATGTATGTATGTATGTATGTATGTATGTATGTATGTATGTATGTATGTATGTATGTATGTATGTATGTATTTATGTATGTATGTATGTATGTATGTATGTATGTATGTATGTATGTATGTATGTATGTATGTATGTATTTATGTATGCATGCATGCATGCATCCATGTATGTACGTATGTATGTATGTATGTATGTATGTATGTATGTATGCATGTGTGTACGTATGTCTGTATGTATGTATGTATGTATGTATGTATGTATGTATGTATGCATGTATGTTTGTGTATATGTATAAGTGTGTGTATATGTGTGTATGTGTGCATGTATGCATGTATGTATGTACGTATGCATATGTATGTACGTATGTATGTATGTATGTATGTATGTATGTATGTATGTATGTATGTATGTATGCATGCATGCATGCATGTATGTATGTATGTATATATGTATGTATGTATGTATGTATGTATGTATGTATGTATGTATGTATGTATATGTATGTATGTATGTATGTATGTATGTATGTATGTATGTATGTATATATGTATGTATGTATGTATGTATGTATGTATGTATGTATGAATGTATGTATGTATGTATGTATGTATGTATGTATGTATGTATGTATATATGTATGTATGTATGTATGTATGTATGTATGTATGTATGTATGTATGTATGTATGTATGTATGTATGTATGTATGTATGTATGTATGTATGTATGCATGTCCATCTCACAGAACCACTACTTACAGGCACCATCGTTAATCTGTGTACGTATCAAATATACAAAGGATTACAAAGGCGGAGCATGCCAACAGGAGACCTTTTGGTCCATATGTAGGTCGGATGCGAAAAAAATCATAATAATAATAATAAATATATAAACAAAAACTACAATAATCTAAATATCAAATAAGATACATAAATAAATGCATAGGTACAGTTAAATGATAAACAAACAGGTAAATAGTAATTAATAATAAATTGACATATAACTGATAATAAATGAGAATCAAACAAACAAATGATAACAAAACAAAAACAAATAATATAGAATAAATGATATTCGCATATCTACATACGTACATATGTACGTGTTTGCATGTATGCACACGTACATATGTATGTGTTTGCATGTATACATATCTCTATTTACCTAAATATATGCACATTATACCCCGACACATATCAATATACTTATGTAAAAGTATTTAGCGTTTATAAGCTTCGGAAACGACATTGTGTCTTCATTTCCATGACACATTTGTACCTTTTGTTTGCCTTTGAAGAAGAAATCAAAGGTCTGTGCCCAATACGTTCACAAACGCTGGCAGTTCCGAACGCGAAAATAAAAACGCTAATTTTAAACACAGAGTGTGATTTGACGTTTCTTTATACATCTACGAGAAAAGACACCAATAAACTGTAACCCTCTCTCCATAAATGCGTATCTTCTTTCTATGGGTAAGGGTTATACAAAAGCCTCAAAACACGTAAATATTGGAAATTAAATGCCTTTTCTTCAAGATCAGATGGTGTAGTGAGCGTCAGAGTAAATAGAAATATCGTCCTTAGGGACTGCGCCAAATCAGGAATTTGACAGAAACATGAATTCCAAATTAGATGTCGCGAAATTCAATTTCCCATGTTTACAACGGAGTAGCCAGGGTCAGGCTAAAGGTCTCTTGGTTGGCGTGTGTGAACACGTGTGTGTGTGTGTGTGTGTGTGTGTGTGTGTGTGTGTGTGTGTGTGTGTGTGTGTGTGTGTGTGTGTGTGTGTGTGTGTGTGTGTGTGTGTGTGTGTGTGTGTGTGTGTGTGTGTGTGTGTGTGTGTGTGTGTGTGTGTGATTCACCATGGTCTTGAATCACGTGTTGGACTCGTGATCGACAGTTATTAACCTCACGGATGAGAGCTCAGAGCTCGTGTGACCGATCTATGGGTAATGCTATGACCTTACACGCACACATATCCCCAACTCCCCGCCCACGAGAGTTGGAGTAACAACCCGCATCGCAGCGATACTGAGATTATTTCAGCCCCGGGTGGGATTCGAACCCGGACCGCTGTAGTGGCAGGCGAGAACTCTAACCACCGCGCCACGAGGTGTGTGTGTTGTGTGTGTTGTGTGTGTGTGTGTGTGTGTGTGTGTGTGTGTGTGTGTGTGTGTGTGTGTGTGTGTGTGTGTGTGTGTGTGTGTGTGTGTGTGTGTGTGTGTGTGTGTGTGTGCGCTCTCGCGCGCGTTTAGGTGAAGATGTGAGAGTGAGTGGGAGGGATGATACGGATACGTATGTGTTTATGTATACGTGTGTGTAGTTCATTACGATCTTGGACCACGTGCTGGGCTCCTGATTGACAGCTGTAACCCTCCTAGAGGTGGAAAATTGTAAAATGTAACGAGAGAGCTAAGACAACCCTGTGAGTTCATAAAAATAGATATTTCCTTTGACGGGCTGAATGTAAAGTATGTGACCAATAATGTAGTAAAAAAGGTAAAACTAAGATCAAATGAAAAAATTGCTGAAAAGGATACGTTAGAAGTAAACAAAATAATGAACAGATGAATAGATTTTCTACAATAACCTTTTGATATTTATTTCTGGATATATTCAAATTATTTTGTTCAATTTGAGAGTAGCGTATCCTTCGATCAAAGGGATTATACGATTTTTTTTATCATTAATGTTTATCAAAAGCCATTCAAAGAGACGCGATATTCTATTTTTTCAAAAGAGACCTTGTATGGCCGAAGAAATTCACTCTTTTTTTTATTTCAGTAGATCCATTGGATGAATAGAATAATTCCCTTTGATTTCTATTTCTACTAACGGGTTGTCAAACACACTATGCTTTCCTTTGATGGAACTTACAAAGATGTAGTCAGGATGGATCCAGCACCCTTGTTTACATTCTCACAGTCACTCCGAAACCTTCTCATCTTCTAATTCAAACGCTTTTAGATCTTAATTCATAACACGGTCTTGGACGCAGATACGTTTGAGTTCGCTTTCCAGAGACCTTCGAGTCGGAGTTCGTAATCCGAACACATTTACGAGTTCGTAAGTCGAAGGCTAAGTTCGGAAGTCGAGTACATAATCCGAACACTTTTATAAGTGCATAAGCTGAACACCTCCATGCCTGAGTTCGTGAGTCGACCACCTTCCAAGTCGAGTTTGTAATCCGAACACTTTTGTGAGTTTGTACGACGAAGACTTCGATGCCTGAGTTCGGAAGTCGAGTACCTTCTAAGTCGAGTTTATAATCCGATCACATTAAAACGCTTCCATATCTGGGTTCCTGAATCGAGCAACTTCCAAGTCGAGTTTGTAATCAGAACATTTATGTAAGTTCGTGCGTCGAAGACTTCCATGTCTGAGTCTAGAAGTCGGACACCTTCACCCCCTAAAACTCCCCCTCTTCTTGTCTTTAGGTCCCCTCGTATTAGGGGCACCCAGGTCGCCCTTTTCTCAACACTCTCACCCTTCACACTCAGCCAATACGCCCCCTCCCTAGCTAGATCCTAAACGACCCCTACGACTGTTATGAACACGAAAGGTTGTTTGTCTTTTCGGAACTGTAGAGGGACGACTTCATCAATTACCGTGTGATCTTCTCTTCTAAATGGCGACAATGACCTTTCAGAGTTCGATGTCGGAGCAGATGCGGAGAAAGAAGTGAAGTTTCGAATCTAAAACTCAATTCAGATGAAACTTTTTTAGGAGGGGGGGTGAAGAGCGTGCCTCTATAAAACAAGGTTTTATCGCGAGTTGAAATGCACTTTCCTTTTAAAACGTTTGTCCACATTTTCCTTTATGAACCAACAGCTTTATGTATCAGGAATGCCCAAAAGGCGAGGGAAAAAAACACGGCTTTAGTTTGTTTGAATAACCCATCAGCCATGATCGCGTTCAGCAGCTATTTACGGTGAATGGTGGTGTTTTCGTAACGGCAATGTACAGTATCTTTTTATGATCATTCTTGTTATGTATATACTTTGGAAATGACTGAGCTGAGGTCCTCTACCTGCCTCCGAGAGACGACACCGTGCCGTCCCACCGCAAGAAAACCGCAAAGACAATCTGACACACTCGCTGCGTTCTGGCTTTCCCTAGGCATACACTGAACTATGACTTCATATCATAGTTTTTTCATGGATGGGGAGAGACGTTGTCATTGTTTCAATGGACTCCCAAAAATGTGTGTGCGTGTGTGTGTGTGTGTGTGTGTGTGTGTGTGTGTGTGTGTGTGTGTGTGTGTGTGTGTGTGTGTGTGTGTGTGTGTGTGTGTGTGTGTGTGTGTGTGTCTGTGTGCGTGTGTGTGTGTGTGTGTGTGTGTGTGTGTGTGTGTGTGTGTGTGTGTGTGTGTGTGTGTGTGTGTGTGTGTGTGTGTGTGTGTGTGTGTGTGTGTGTGTGTGTGTGTGTGTGTGTGTGAGAGAGAGAGAGAGAGAGATTCACCATGATCGAATGCTATTTCCCTCCCGGAAGAGAGCTCAGAGCTCGTATGACCGATCTATGGGTAATGCTGTGATCTTACACGCACACACACACCGAACTCCGCGCCCACGAGAGTTGGAGTAACAACCCACAGCGCAGCGATACTGAAATTATTTCAGCCCTGTGCGGGATTCGAACCCGGACCGCCGTAGTGACAGCCGGGAACTCTCCCAACTGTGTGTGCGGGGGGGGGGAGGGGGGACATACATCAGAGAGAATTATCTCCCTCCCGTCCGACTTAATCTGTTAACATTTTCACCTCAGTCTGGAGGTGCAGCCCTGAAGGGTTGGCACACGGTTCCCAGACGGAGCCCAAGAGCCCTGCCAACTTTGTATTTCTTCTACCTTCTTGAATGAGAAGAGATCACAACCAGGATTTACTCCTTTCCTAGTACTGTTGCTATTGTAATTCTCATTCTTCTCATTGTTGTTATTGTCGTCGTCATCATCATCATCATCATCATCATCATCATCATCATCATCATCATCATCATCATCATCATCATCATCATCATCATCATCATCATCATCATCATCATCAACATCAACATCAACATCATCATCATCATCATCATCATCATCATCATCATCATCATCATCATCATCATCATCGTTGTCGTCGTTGTCGTCGTTGTCGTCGTCGTCATCATCATCACCATTACCCTCACCACCATCACACCATCATTTTACCATCAGCACCACATCACCATTACCTTCACCACCACCATCATCATCATCATCGTCACCATCATCACCAACATCACCCATTACCAAAAAGAGGGAACGAGAGAAGCAGGACCCGCGTCGTATTTCGCCCGGGTCAAACTGGAGGTCAAACTAGGGCGGGGTGGGGGCGGGTGGTGGTGGTGGGGGGTTGTGGGGGGGGTTACGACCCCGGTATCCGACCACTTGTGCAATAATGACTCGTTTTGCAAAAGAGAAAAAGGACGAAATAAAAAGAGAATGGAGGAATCAAAACACGAAAATTGGATTTCGAATTAAATTAAAGAGGCTGGGCTTGGTTCGTCACGTAAAGCACTGTCTGGCAACTCTCGTACAATGGCGTCACAATTTTTTTTTTTTTTTTTTTTTTTTTTAACCCTGTGACTCTAGTACCTACCACTCTATATTATCAGATTTTTTCAATTTTTCTATCTCATTTTCGGGATTGCTTCGTAAAAAAAAAAAATAATAATAAAAAAATAACTAGCACTTGCAATGGCTTCCCGAGCAAAGAGGTCAAAGGTCAGGATTTTAAACACACCTAAGCGTCTCCTGGCGTGGTCTCCAGTCGATTTTATTCAGCAGCAGAGGAGACGAGCCCTCTTCTTTGACTGAATTAATGGCTTTATTCTGGCTCACGACGGACGATTTTATTCAGCTTTAGAGAATTCTTTGTACCATGGAGGCTTAGTGGATATGATTTGTGGTTGTGGTGTTGTGGTTGTGGTGTGGTCGTAGTGGTGTGGTGTGTTTGTTGCCCAACGCTGTGTTTCGTCACTATCAACTCATCAATTCTTCTATCGCGAAGAAAAAATGGAGGCATAATGGCCTAGGAGAGATAACAAATCATCCGTTATTTATCTATCTATTTTTTTTATCTATGTAGCTATCTATTCGTTCCTTCATCTGTCTATTTATTTATTTTCTTATTTTATTAAATTATTTATCAATTAATCTATTTTTTATTCACGTGCCTATCTGTTCGTTTCTTTATATGTCTATTTATATATTTATTTATCTTATTAAACTCTTCCTTAATCCATCTGTTTACTTATTCATATATTTATTCATTTATTTATTTATTTATTTTTTCTCGTATTTATTTATTCGTTTATGTATTCATTCGTTTATTTAGTTAACTGTTTATTTTTCTATTTATCTATCTGTTTATTTATTCATTTGTTTATTCTAATCTACTTTAAATTATTCCTTCATTTGTTAATTTCTTCTTTTTTGTAGTAGAGTGTGACTTTGGTCCGTAGGGGTATCACTAAGTCATCCCTTATAATACTGACTGCATAAATCCTATAGACTATATGTATACACACACATACACACACACACACACACACGTACACACAAGCTGAACTCAGAGAAAAGAGTTCAGCCCGGGAGGAGGTGATTAGTGGAGTTCCACAGGGATCGGTATTGGCTCCAATGATGTTCACTATTTATGTGAATGACATGGATGAAGATGTGGATTGTTACATAAGCTTTTTTCAGATGATGCTAAGTTGCTGAGGAAAGTGAATACTGAAACGTATTGTGAATCACTACAGAGAGACCTAAACAAGATTTTGAAATGAAGCCAGAAGTGGGAAGTAGACTTCAACATTAAGAAATGTATCATAATAGAGTTCGGGAAAAGTACAAATAAATGAATAAATATATAAATAGATAATATCACGACAATATGAAATTAGAACAAAGGAAGTAAAGGAAGTAGGATCTGAAAAAGACCTGGGAGTAATCTCAATGATATGTCCCCTGATGAACAGATAAACAAAATTGTCGGGGAATCTTACAACTTGCTAAGATCAATAAAGGTGGCTTTTACCTATTTTGATGAGGAAATGGTTAGAAAAATATTACTCACACTAAAAAGGCCTAGACTAGAGTATGCTGCGACAATATGGTCACCCAGTACTAAGAAGAATATAAAGAAAATTGAACAAATCCAGAAAGCAGCCACGAAAATGGCCACAACACTTTCAAACCTGTCATATGAGGAGAGACTGGCTAAATTGTGAAATCCCGACTTTGGAACAAAGAAGAGAAAGAGGTGACCTATTGGCTATTTACAGAATCATGAAAGGTACAGAAGTCCTTGATAGAGAGGACTTACTAAATTTGAATAAGAGAAATACAAGAGGACATGACAAGAAAGTCAAAAAGGATAGTTATAGAGGAGACTTAACAAAAAAAATCCACACAGAGTGGTGGATTTCTGGAACAAATTGGATAAAACAATAGTGTGTACAAAATAATACACGAATTTAAGAGCAAAGTAGACACTGTGAGATACAACTAGGTAAATACAACTAGGTAAATACACACACACACACACAATCACACATGTATCAATATATGAATGTTAAAGTTCCACTGGTAGAGCTTCTTAATCCCTCTGTGTGTATGCTATCTCTTCGTAAGATGATTCCATCTGTCCGCCGATCTGTATAGGAAACCATAGAATAGGATTTCTTTGAACACCATCCTCTTACGCTGTGATCCATCGTCGGCCTGTCCGTTGGAGAAGCGATACAGACGCAATACTTCATCGCGGTACAAACGCAGTACTTCATCACGGTGGCTTGATCCGGATTAGGAAAACTGTATGAATGGTGTCAAGTACATCATGCAATGTGAATTCCTATTATCTAGACGGAATCGTTTCGCTTTCTTTTTCTGTCGGAGACACTTTCCCCTTCTTTCTGTGAGTGAAGGGAATCCCAGCGTTGTTTTTTTTTGTTTTTGTTTTTTTTAACTGCGGAAGAAAAGGATCTACGTCGACACGACATTTTTCTTTTTATTTTCGACAGCGACATATTTCAAACTTGGTTTGATATATTGAATTTGCGTGTGTGTGTGTGTGTATGTGTGTGTGTGTATTCACCTTGGTCTTTGGATCACGTGTTGGACTCGTGATCGACAGCTATTTTCCTCCCGGAAGAGAGCTAAGAGCTCGTATGACCGATCTATGGGTAATGCTATGACCTTTCACACACACACACCCCCAACTCCCCGCCCATGAGAGTCAGAGTAACGACCCGAAGCACAGCGATACCGAAATAATTTCGGCCCTGGGCAGGATTCGAACTGGGTACTGCAAGCACTATCGTACTTCCCAGTCCAGCGCTCTACCAACAGTGCCACCGAGTCGTGTGTGTGTATGTGTGTGTGCGCGCGTGTCCGTACAACAAGAGACCAAGCGGTTCGTCCATCAAGGTATCTCCAGAATACACAGAGAAAGGAAAAGCAGTCACGTGAATACAACGAAGGTAACTGCATCAACCAAAGTGTTCATCAAAGCAAAGACAATTCTGAGGTCTCTAATATTGACCTCAATGGTTAAGTCATCAATTTTGAATTATGATATATCGTTATCAAAAGTATGTATGATATGATCATCTGGCTCCACACTAAATCACCCGATTTTTTTTTTTTTTTTTTTTTTTTTTTTTTTTTTTTTTTTTTTTTTTTTTTTTTTTTTTTTTTTTTTTTTTTTTTTTTTTTTTTTTTACTGCAATGTTTATAAGGGGTGATGAAAATAGCTTCTGATATCACTTGATTTTTTTTAACACATGTATGGTGCTAAGCTCTTTGAATATAAGGAAGTCCCACCAAATAATCACAAAGTGGAGGAACATTGAGATTCTTCTCGTAAAAATCTTCTTCTTGAGTCACATCAGTGTAATTTCCAGCCATTTATTGACCTTTTCAGTACATTGCTTAAATATTCTAAGTTAGATCTAATGTACAACATATTCAATTTGTCATCAAAGGATTACATGCTTTGTATTCTCATCAAGCATACAGCCTTACCAATCAACAGTGGGAAGGTACAGAATATGCACCGTCTCCTCAGGGGATAAGGAGGTCCTGCAGAGGAAAAAGAAGACGATCGCGGCTCATTTCAATTGTATATTTGTCACCATTGCAGCGACGCAGACAGTAGACTCGGAACAATAGCTCTGAATAGACCAAATACTTAATTTACTTTCATCTTTTTTTGGCCTGCGTTTATTTTCGCGTCGTTTCCAAATTGTTTCGGTCAAGTGATCGTTCGTTTCCCAAAACATCCAAATATAACCCAAAATGACCTTCTTTACACAAACGTATCAAACCAGGAATTGTTTCGGAAAGGTTCGTTCGACTTCATACACTTGTCAAAGTGTAAATAGAGCGTCAAAAAATTCGGAACTCGGCAAAATTGGAACTCTGTAAAACTCACAGATGCCTGTCCATAAAATCAAATCAATGACTGTGTTACCATAACTAGAGGACAACA
>NC_134778.1:17848143-17853143 GCF_046742065.1 Oratosquilla oratoria | reverse complement strand
AACAATAAATTGATCAATTAGTAAATGAACAAATAAATAAATAAATAAGTAAATATATGAGTAAATGACTAATGAACGAATTGATAAATGAGTAAGTTATTAATAAATAAATGAATAAATGAGTAAATGATTATTGAATAAATGAATGAACTAATAAATTTATGAATACATAAAAAATAGAATGAAGACCATGCCAGGTTACAAAAAAAAAACAATAATAATAAATAAACGGAGTGCACGTGCATTAGGTATGTATAAAAGTGTTCAGTAACATCATTGTAGACAGGAGTTCCATAGCTCTGGTGTTGTTGCTGTTCCAAAATGTACTCCTAATTAGGAGAGAGTGATAGAACACAAACACAATTACACCTCACACGTCACTAACCACTGTACAATCTATAACTTGGTGCTGCTACTTAAAGACTAAACAATGTTTGCTTTTGCCTCCTCCTTCCCCCCTTCTTCTTCTTCTTCTTCTTCTTCTCTCCCTCCTTCTTCCTTCTCGTTCATTTTCTCCCTTACCTACTTCCCATACTTCTCCTCCCACTCCTCCTTTTCCTACCCCCTTCCTCTTCCTCTTCCTCCTCCTCCTCCTCCTCCTCCTCTTCCTACTCCTCCTCTTCCTCCTCCTCCTCTTCCTACTCCTCCTTCTTCCTCCTCCTCCTCTTCCTCCTATTCCACCTCCTCCACCGTCTTGACTATTTCATAAGCTCTTCAGTGCGATGTAACCTGCCAGGTGGATGAAGAAGAGGCCCTGGAATGAGCATATTTTCTTCCCAACGATGACACCTTCACTGATTTTATTCTAGCTGACAACAGAAGGTTTTATTCATTTAAGGATAAAACCAAGGGTTTATGGCGGATCAAGGCCTGGAATTTTTTTTCTGGAACGGCCTCCCGACGACTGAATTTGTGCGAGAAGACCTCGGGTTTTGAGGCAAATTCTCCTTAAATGCAGAGGAGGCCATTCCTCGACGCGAACGCTGCTGTGGTAAGGTCGACTAAGCTCAGGTTGCATCTGTGTAGCCCTAAAGGATTTAGCTAATTGGGTGTCGTGGGCGCTGAGAGAATCGGAACAAAAAAGATGGATTTAGAGAGAGGGAAGGAGAGAGAAAAGAGAGAAGGCCGGTGGGAAGAGAATGAGGAAAAGGAGACTGAAAATGAGAGGGATAAAGAGTGAAAGAGAGGTGGGGGTAGAATGAAGAAAAAGGATATAAATGAGGTTTTTTTCATGTGTAACCTAAATCTAAATATGGCCAAGTTAGTTAGCCAGTCTTTCATTATTTGTAGGTGCTCTAGATTATGTACTCTTACTCTCCTTGTATATGTATGTGTGTATGTATGCATTTATTTATATGCGTATGAATGTATGCATGTATATAAATATGTATGTATGTATGTATGTATGTATGTATGTATGTATGTATGTATGTATGTATGTATGTATGTATGCATGTATGTATATATGTATGTATGTCTGTAAGTATGCATGTATTTATGTATGTATGTATGTATGTATGTATGTATGTATGTATGTATGTATGTATGTATGTATGTATGTATGTATGTATGTATGTATGTATGTATGTATGTATGTATGTATGTATGTATGTATGTATGTATGTATGTATGTATGTATGTATGTATGTATGTATAATGCTATGAGATCGTAAAGGGGTCGAGAACACATCAGCCACTGTAGTACTTACAAGTGAATGCAACCGCTCGTATACATTGAACATCTATAACACTAGGGAGCGCTTGGAATCTAAATGATAGTATTCACCAATACTATTCGGATTCGAACTCGGGCCCGATGTGATGCAAAGTGAGCTCAGTACCATCCCGCCACAGCGGTGCAAAAAGAAAAGTAGAGAGAAAGAAAGAGAGAAAGAGAGAGAGAGAGAGAGAGAGAGAGAGAGAGAGAGAAGTTAGAATGTGAATGTGGCACACCGTGGGATGCTGGTGGGACGGGGACAAGAGAACGACGTCGAGGGCGCGTGGCGTTGAAAGGGGCGATTTGGAACTGGGAATTGGGTCGGAAGAGGGAGAGATCCAAACCATTTCCAGTTTACTAATTGTTTTCCGCCTCCGGGAACAAAACTCGCTCCAAGTGGCTTAGCTGTGATTGGTGGATGATAGAGCTGATTAAGGAGTGTTCATTGGCTGGGGCCACCACCTGTCTTTGGTCCGGGGTTAAACCTCTTCGTTACCAGGGAAGGGGGGGCACGGGAATGAAAGTAATTGCCTGTTGGCAGCAACAGTGAAGGTTTTAACCTCCTTTGCAAAAGGTTAATCGAAATAGGCTTTCTCATGGTCCTTCAATATGTACATACCTACATATATATATTATATGTATATATATATATACATATATACATACTCTGAAGAAGTCCTGTTAAGGACGAAACGTCAGTAAATTTACACTCCAACATTACTCGGTGTTTATCTCACCACCCTTCCACTCATTCTGTCGTCCTTCTGTCCAATATATATATATATATATATATATATATATATATATATATATATACATATATATATATATACATATATATACATGAATATATATATAAATATATATATATATATATTGATGCATTGATGATCTTCTTGTGTAGAGTTTCAATACGTCTAACTATAGACTTGGCTTCAGGAGGTAAGTTTGCTATCGCAGGTCCAAAGGACATGATTCAAACTCAGAAGGGAGAAGAGTAAACTTCCTTTCCTTGATGTACTCGTAGCACAGAACCAGGCACATTTTAACACTTCCGTATACACCAAACCCACCAACCCGGGCCTGTGTCTTAATGGGAAAAGTGAGTGCCCCCAACGCTTTAAAGACTCCACCATCAGTGCTTACATCAGAAGGGCTCTCACGCACTGCAACAGTTGGAAAAGTGCTAATCTAGAAATTGAAAGAGCCACACAAGTATTAGTAAATAATGGCTATTCCAACCAAGACATTTCCAAGGTCATTAAAAGGCAAATCAACAAATGGTACGACCAAGCTCCAGTCCTCCCCAATTCAGGCCAAAACATCAAATTATTCTACAAATCCCACATGACTACAGAGTACAAAACAGAAGAGAAAATCATCAGGCAAATCATCAAACGTCATGTCAAACCTGCCAATCCTGTCGACCGGGTGGACTTCGTCATCTACTACAAAAACAAGAAAACTTCGAATTTCCTACTAAAGAATAACCCTTCCCCCGCTCCTTCTGAGTTGCAACGCAGCCATCTAGTGTATGAATTCTCCTGTAAACAAGGGAACTGTGAGTCCCTTCATTCTTCATACATAGGATACTGCACTACTAAACTCTCTAGAAGAATTACATTACACTTACAAAATGGTACACCTAAGACACACACAGAATCTCACCACAACACTATTCTTACCAGACAGACCATGGCTGAAAACACCAAAATCATAGGACAGGCTCAAGATACTAGACGGCTACAGATCCTCGAGGCCCTCCTCATTCAAGCCAACATGCCCACCTTAAACCTTCAGTCACAGGAATTCATGGTCATACCGTCCGCCAGGAGAGATGTGCTTCGCCCGAAGCCTAATACGCGACTGATGACCTCTACTCCCTGACGCATCGTTCCAAGCCTCTGATTGGCTGACCCATATACGGCGTTCTGTTCTCCCATTGGTTCCCTCACACCACAATTTCCTATTGGTTCTCTTTATGTTCAATATGATCCTCTCCTTTACTATATAAGTCTATGTATTCTGACCTTTTGTCATTGCTTTTGAAAATGTACATAGTGTACGAAACGTCAAGCTCCAGTAAAACATTACTCTTCTCCCTTCTGTGTTTGAATCATGTCCTTTGGACCTGCGATAGCAAACTTACCTCCTGAAGCCAAGTCTATAGTTAGACGTATTGAAACTCTACACAAGAAGATCATCAATGCATCAATTGCTATTTTCTTCAATGAAACCTGTCTACAGGAAAACCTGCTGCCGAAATATACAAATATATATATATATATATATATATATATATATATATATATATATATATATATATATATATATATATATATACATATATATATATGTATATAGATGATACTGGAAATATTCCAAAATAAGCCTACTAAGATGATTCATACTTACATCCCACTTAAGGACAGACGTCCCCCAAATCAGGATCATCCAAAATGGCTCGACAAAGAAACTGAAAATTGTATTGCTAAAAAGAGACGGGCTTATAAAAAATGCAAGTGTTTGGGCACATCTAATGACTATCAAAGTTATGTATTAATACAAAATTATTTAGAAAAGACAATAAAAGATCGAAAACGACAATACGAAATGAATATTGCTGATAAACCCAAAGAGAATCTCAAAGAATTCTATAGTTACATTAGAGGTAAAAAAGTTATTAGGAATCACATTGGTCCACTATTATCTGCTGACAGTCATCTTGAATATTCAAATGAAGGAATGTGTGACATTTTAAACAATTATTTTAGCTCAGTATTCGTAAACGAAACACCTCAAAGTGAACTCCAAACTGAAACCTGCGAAAAGTCTAGGGTGAACTTACTACGGTAAATATAACAAAAGAAAAGATTAAAATATCTATAGAAAGTATAGAAAAAAGGTGTATATATATATACATATATATATAAAAGTTAATAGAACACCAAGGCCTGACGGTTGGCATCCAAAAATATTAAAGGAAATGAAAAATGAGATTGTTGTTTCATTAGAAATTATTTTTAAGAAATCCATCATATCCGGAGATGTCCCAAGAGAATGGAAGCTATCTAACGTTACTCCCATATTCAAAAAAAGATGACAAAAAGAAACCAAATAACTACAGGCCTATAAGTTTGACTTCAATCGTAGGAAAAATTATGGAAACTACCATCAGAGATGCTATCGAACATCATTTAGAAGGTAACTGTTTGATAAATGATAGCCAGCATGGTTTCAGACGGAAACGTTCTTGCGTGACTAACTTACTGGAATTCTACAA
>NC_134778.1:17840643-17843143 GCF_046742065.1 Oratosquilla oratoria | reverse complement strand
TTCCAACTCCTGTACTTTCTCTCCTCTCCCTCCTTTAGCCTCTTCAATCTCTTCCTCCTCTTCCTCCTCCTCACACTCCCCTTTCCTCTCCTCCTCCTTTTTCTCTTTCTTCTCCCTCCCATTCCCCTCCTACTCCTGTTTTTCTTTTTCCTCTCTTTCTCCTCCTCCTCTTCTTCTTCCTTGTTCGTCTAACCTTTCTTTTCCTTTTCCTTCTCCCTCTGATCCTCTTCTTCCTCCTTCCTTCCTTCCTTCCTTCCTTTGTTTCCTCTCCTCCCTCTTCCCATTTCTCCCCTTTTTTTTTTCTTCCCCTCTCCTGCTATCTCCTTCTCCTTTTTCTTCTCCTCCTCCCCTTCCTCCTCCTACTCCTACCCCTCCTCATCCTCCTCATCCTCATCCTCATCCTTCCAAGCTCTCCGTCTACGCTGATGCATCGGCACATTGACCAGCGGAGAATAATTGGACTCCAAAGCAGCCAGAATAAAATACATGAAGATGAAACCAAGGGTATAGAAAAA
Organism: Oratosquilla oratoria; assembly: GCF_046742065.1. Lineage (NCBI taxonomy): Eukaryota > Metazoa > Arthropoda > Malacostraca > Stomatopoda > Squillidae > Oratosquilla > Oratosquilla oratoria. The sequence goes on along the minus strand of NC_134778.1, from coordinate 17,842,628 downwards.
TATTGGTCTGGTTCTCTTCCTATCGTCTCCTCCCTCTCCTCTCTTACCTCCTCCCCCTCCTCTTTCACCTCCTCCCTTCGCTTCTGTCTCTGTCCTCGGCGCCGCTAATTAGCACTGTGGGTCTCCTTTGATCTCATTAAGATGGATAACTGCACTACTCTGTATAGGATAAAAAAAAAAAATTGGGCTACAGCCACCTCAGCCGCCACAGCCACCACAGCCACCACAGCCACCTTAGCCACCTCAGCCACCACATTCACCTCAGTACACTCAGCCACCACAGCCACCTTAGCCACCTCAGCCACTACATCCACCTTAGTACACTCAGCCACCACATTCACCTCAGTACACTCAGCCACCACAGCCACCTTAGCCACCACAGCCACCACAGCCACCTCAGCCACCAATCCACCTTAGCCACCTCAGCCACCACATCCACCTCAGTCACTATACTCACTACAGCCACCAGAGCCACCAAAGCCACCTCAGCCACCACAGTACTTCTGCCGCTACATACATCTCAGCCACCTTATCCATGGCGTCGCTATCATGAGCCAACACCTCCCTCCACTCACCCTTCTCCTCCCAGTCAGACTCCCGATCCATCTACAGGCAAATATGACCCAAGCACCGTCTGATGCCCAGGCATCATTTTGGTCATTTTCCTCTATGCTGATTCTAGTGAAGTAATATCAGTTCTATAGAACGGAGGCCGAAACTATATCCTTGGCTATGCTTTATAGTTTTGGTCTCAGTCCTATAGAACGGATATTAATTCATTATAATCATTATACAGAAGAATGACCAAAGGATACAAAGGCTTAGCAATTTATCTTATTAGAACAGACTTTGGCACCTTAACTCACATTTTCTGGAAAGACGTAGAGAGCGGGATGATCTGATAGAGGTATTCAAGTGCTTCAAGGGCTTTAACAGTGGTGATACAGGCAAGGTCATCATATTAAGATAACAGGGTAAGACTTGCAGTAATGGGTTTAAACTAGACAAATTTAGGTTTAAGAAGAAATTGGGAAAGAACTGGTTTACCAATTGTGGTTAACGTATGGAATAGATTTAGTAACTATGTAGTGATCGCTGAAAGTATCGGTTGTTTTATGGATGGGGATAGTAAGTGGTAATGGACATGGAACTGCTTAGTGTAGACCTTATGGTCTCTTGCAGTCTCCCCTATTCTTATGTTTTATGAAAGAAATATGTAAATGGTTTTAACTGCTCTAGAGAGTGATTGGTAATGAAGTGGCTTTGATCTAGTCACTAGAACAATGACCCTAATATCACAAAAAAGTGATAAATAGGTACCAAAATGGTGACCTTAGAATGGTGACTTTGATCCATCGAAAAGAACACAAGGTACAACGTTTCACTTGTTATACTTTCTTCATCAAGATGTCCTCGATAAAGCTTTAACAAGTGAAACGTCGTGCTACAACAAGCGCTCCGTGATCACCTGGTGGTCCTTTAGACAGACTTGACTACAACTGTCAATGACAATTTTGACTTAGTAATAGACTGATTTTGGGCCATTTACTTGACGCTATTCTTGGCCTGCATTCTAGTAGGGTCGGTCCAGCCCTCATTTGACTAAAATCGCTTGTTCTTAGACGGAACAAAATTTTTTAAAATGTTTCATTGCTCTAAAGATACAACTGGATATTTGGTTGATAGGCAATAGTGTGTTACAGTTATAAAAATGGAAAAGTATATAAATCAATAAATAAGTAAATAAATAAATATATAAAAAATAGATAAATAAACAAAAAGATAAACAGATCAAGATATAGATAAATATATAAAAAGATAAACAGATTGATATATAGATAAAGAAATAGATGAATATACAAAAAGATAAACAAATAGATATATAGATGAATAAATAGATATATAGATAAATCAATAAATAAATGAATGAATAACTAAATAAATGAATAGTAATTAAATAAGTATATAAATAAGTAAAAGGAGAA
>NC_134778.1:17815643-17825643 GCF_046742065.1 Oratosquilla oratoria | reverse complement strand
CTCCAACTCTCGTGGGCGGGGAGTTGGGTGTGTGTGTGTGTGCAAGGTCATAGCATTACCCATAGATCGGACCTACGAGCTCTGAGCTCTCTTCCAGGAGGGAAATAGCTGTCGATCACGAGTCCAACACGTGATCCAAAGACCAAGTGAATACACAGATATCAACACTTACCTTTGTGTATATTTGTATTTCTAAATATGTAGGTATATGTATATGTATATGTATATGTATATGTATATGCATATGTATATGTATATGTATATGTATATGTATATGTATATGTATATGTATATGTATATGTATATGTATATTTAAATGTATATCTATATGTATATATGTATATGTACGATTATATGTATGTGTATATGTATATGTATATGTATATGTATATGTATATGCATATGTATATGTATATGTATATGTATATGTATATGTATATGTATATGTATATGTATATGTATATGTATATGTATATGTATATGTTACGTCTCCACGATGAAGCGGCCTAAAAGTCAACCCCCACCCTCCGATTCAGACAGTCTTTGGTGGAAAAGCAAATCATGGGCAAAAAGAAGTACTTGAATCGCCTCAAAGCAGAACTTAACACCGTCTCCACCAATTTAGAAATTGCAGCTATCGAGGGAAAATCCAAGTCAGCAATTAAAGAATGGCTGATTAAGCTGAAGTAAGAACACGGCCACACTTGTGAAATAAGGAACCTTCGAAAACTCACCAACCTCCACGGAAGACTACTGAAAATGCCCAAAACAACCAAAGGATATACCAACCTCACAGAAGTAACCCTCACACCAGAACAAGAAGAACCTCTGAACGTAGGCTTAAATTGTCATGTTTTTCCCAAACAAAGGAACACCGTAAATATTTAGAAATAGAAATCCTGCTGAACAACATACAACAGCTGGAAAAAGAGAAGTTAGTCCAAGCCAAACCAGAACTCCATGCCTCCTTAGTGTCAGAAGCCGGAAAATTCTGAGGATTCACCAGAAGTAGTCTCTTCCAACATAAGCACTATGTTGTAGCGCGAGAGCTAAAAGAGAAGAAAGAAATCACCATCAGAAAGTCAGATAAGAGTTTTGACTTTGTCGTTATATCAACTGAAGAGTACCTATCCAAACTAGATGCAATTCTAGAAGACCCTTCAAAATTCCGCCGAATCACCTGCAACCCCGTCGAAACATTGAAAAGAAAAGTCAACCAGGTTCTAGATATCGTCAACGCAGTTACAGACAAAACCCACATCTGCAAGCTAACTGGTGACTTCGACCTAGGATATGCATATAGGAATGTCAAGACACACAAGGCAGGTAACCCCCTACGACCCATCATCAGTCAGATCCCGCCCCGACGTACCGGATAGTCAAACAATTAAATGAAATCCTAACATCCTACACCCTTTTTGGATATAGACTTTTGTCTTCTAAGTACTTTTTAGGTCTCTTGAAGAAACCCCAGCCCACAAGGAGAGCAAAATCGCCTCGTTGGATGCCGAATCCCTCTATACGAATATAGATTTTGAATATAGATTTTGATAGAACAACTGAATTCATCATCCAGAGAGTCTACCAAAATAACAACACCCCCACCTTGGACATCCCTGAACATGCCCAACACTCTTTTCTCCGACTGTGCACTAAAGAAATACCTTTTAGAAGCCCAAGAGGACACAAGTATGTACAAACAGACGGCGTGAAGATGGGATCCCCTCTTGGGGACCTCTTCGTCAATTTCTCCATGGGAACAATATAAGAAAAGGTCCTGTCTGAGAAGAAACCTAGTATCTACTGTAGATATATAGAGGATATCTCCGTCATGTTCAATACCGCTAATGAATTAGAAGACCTCCGCCAGAGACTCATGGAAGAATCAGGCCTCATTTCACCACCGAAAGCATCATCAACGACTCCCTTCCCTTTCCAGATGTATAAGTCTCCCATTCTGATTCTGGATCCAAAACTAGTGTCTATGTGAAATCAACCAACAATGGACGGTGTCTAAATGGACAGAGTGAGTGCCCCGTAAGATACAAAAGGTCCACTATTAATGCGTACGTCAGGAGGGCGCTCACCCACTGTTCAGACTGGACATCTGTTCACCACGAACTTGAACGGATTTCCCAAGTTCTTGTAAGCAACAGTTTCCCTAATTACATTATAGAGAGAACTATCAAATATAAATTCGACCGTTGGTACCTTGGACATAACCCTCACGCCGACGCCCCAAACAATACAACAATAAAACTGTTTTACAAAAGCTACATGACATCGGCACATAAAACTGGAGAAAGAGTTATGAAGAATATCATCCGCCGCAACGTAAAGCCAATACCCGAAGATAATTATCTTAGTTTTATCATCTTTTACCTGTCTAAGAACTCTTCCGACCTATTATTAAGAAATATCCCCTTCCCTCCCCTGAGCCCCTCCACAAGAGAAACGTTATCTACATACAAAGGATTACAAAGGCGGAGCATGCCGACAGGAGACCTTTTGGTCCATATCTAGGTCGGATGAGAAAAAAATCATGATAATGATAAACAAATAAATGAATAAATAAAAACTATAATGTAAATAATAAATGAAATAAATAAATGCATAGGTATAGTTAGATGATAAACAGGTAAATAGTAAATGATAATAAATTGACATAACAAATGATAAATGAGAATCAAACAAATGATAATAAACAAACGGACAAAAGATAAAATGAAATAGACAAATAACACGAGGACAGGGGAACTCAAACTTCTTATGTAGGAATGACTACTGCTCGTCTTTTCCTATCGGAAGCCCTTTATATAAAAGATTTATCACTCTCAATCAACATCCAGACTAGTGATCTCTTGACCCTTCCCTCCAACAGAGACATTTCGCCACTCCTTCGTTAAGACTTCCCACGGAGCGCCATATACTTAGTTGTTCAATAGTATTGTATTGACCTTTCCCAGTGTTTGTATATATATGTATATATCACTTGGACAAAATGTAGTGGAACATTTGTAAATAATAATCACGAAGAACCCACAGTCGGAATAAAAGGAAACTTAGAAGAAAGTATAACTTCTATATTTCGGCTAATAGCTATAGCCCCCTTAAGGAAAGTACTTTCCTGAAGAGGGCCATAGCTATTAACCGAAATATCGAAGTTATACTTTCTTCTAAGTTTCCTTTTATTCCGATTGCGGGGTTCTTGATTAATATGTATATATGTACATACGTATATATGTATATGTTTATATATGTATATATGTATATATATGTATATATATATATGTATACATGTATATGTATACATGTATATATATATATATATGTATACATATATATATATGTACACACATATATATATATATATATATACATATACATATACATATATACATATACGAGCATCACTTTGGTTTTATTTCTATTCAACCTCAAACCTACATCAAGACTTTCCTTGTTCTGAGCACTCATTATAATTTGCATATCTTCTGCTGCTTCTAAGATGGAAATAATGTGTATGCAAATCTCAGGTGATTAAAATATTCTCCATGAATATTAAGATATTTCCCCTTTCAATTCAATTCTCTGAAAATCCATTCCAGACAATCTGGCAATAAGTTGGGTGAAATTGTGTTATTTTGTTGTAATCCTTTCTTGCTCTTCATATTTCTCTGTCTTTATGCAGTCAAACTACAAATATCTTTTGCGTAAATGATCTGTAGAACTTTTACAAGGTTTTATTTTCCACCATGTTTATTTATACCTTCCAATGTTGGCACTTGTTATACTGAGTCAAAGACCTTTTCGTAATCTACAAAAGTTATGCACAAGGGTTTACGATATTCTGAGGTTTTCTCCATTAATTGATTCATTGTCTGCAGATAGCCTGCAGTGGAACATTTACTTCTTTAATCTACCTGTACTCTTAGCTTGCTACACCTAAAACTTTATTTGTTTACAAGAATTTTGGAAAATACATACATATACCAAGGCTTTTTCCCCCTTCCAAGGGAGGTAGCCAAAAAGGGAAAGGCACAAAAACACTCCCACCCATTTCATCCCTAAATACACTCCACACCCCTCCCACCCTTCCTCTCATCTGAGCACCTCCTGGATGACGGGTCATCCCTGCACCCTGTCCACCGCCCTGGGTCAGAAGCAGTGTCGCAAGACACAGTACACCCACAGCGAGGCCGCTTCATTTAATCGGCGACCCCCCCTCTCCGTCCCCCTTTGCATATAAGGCGAGGACGGGGAGAAATCCCTTCGGGCTGCGTCAAAATTTACTCACACATACTACCCCACCCCCCACTTCCCCGCCCATTCCTCCTCATGCAGTCACAACATCATCCATATACAACCATTCTCCACTCACCTCTGTCTTCCGTCCTCTCCCTTCCTTCCTCAACAGACATTCCCCTCTTCCCCAAAGCCCCCTTCACCCCATCCATCCACCTCATCCTAGGACGTCCCCTCATGTTCACTCCCTCCACATCTGCCTTCCATACCTCTTTTACTAGTCTTTCTTCACTCATTCTTTCCATGTGTCCAAACCATCCTAATATTCTTTCATCAACCCTATCTCCCAAATCCTTTTTCACCCCTGTTCTCCTCCTCACCTCCTCATTTCTCACTCTATCTAGCCTAGTAACCCCCACCATACTTCTCAGACACCTCATCTCAAACACATTCAAACTCCTTCTCTCTTCTTCTCTTATGTTCCACGTTTCTGCCCCATACAGTGCTGTTGGCACAATCACTCCTTCATACAGTCTCCTCTTCGCATCCATTCCCAAATGTCTATTCCTCATTACACTCTTTAAACCACCAAGGCATTTACTCGCTTCTCTCAATCTACATTCTACCTCCACCTTCACTCCACCTTTTCCTGCTACACTTGCACCCAAGTATCTAAAACTATCCACTTCCTCCAGTCGCTCTCCCTTAATGTTCACTTCCAGTCTACTGCCACTTTCACCCCTTGTACATCTCATCACCTTACTTTTACCCACATTTATCTTTAGCTTTCTTCTATCACATACTCTCCCAAACTCTGCCACCAGCTTCCTCAATCCCTCCTCTGACCCTGCCACAAGCGCAGTGTCGTCCGCAAACAACAGCTGGCTCACCTCCCACTTTTCTCCATTTTCTTTAACCATCTCCAATCCCTGACTCACTACCCTAGCATTCACCTCTCGCACCACCCCATCCATGTATAAGTTGAACAGCCAGGGCGACATAACGCATCCTTGACGAAGTCCCACCTTTACTTCAAACCACTCACTCTCTCCATTTCTAATCCTAACACATGCTCTACTACTCTCATAAAAACTCTTGGCAGCTCCCAAAAGCTTTCCTCCTATCCCATAAATCTGCATAACCTCCCACAGTGCCTTTCTGTCTACCCTATCATAAGCCTTTTCCAGATCCATGAAAGCCCAAAAAACATCCTTCCCCTTTCCTATAGCTTTCTCACATATCTGTCTTACCACAAAGATCTGATCTACACAACCTCTACCCGTCCTAAATCCACACTGTTCCTCACCAATTACTCCCTCTGTTCCTCTCCTAATCCTCTCAATTAAGATACTCCCATAAGCCTTCCCTACTACACTCAACAGGCTAATCCCTCTTAAATTACTACATTCACACTTGTCCCCTTTTCCCTTGTAAAGAGGAACTATACAGGCACTACTCCAGTCCTCCGGTACTCTACCCTCTCTCCAGCAAACATTAAATAACCTCACCAACCAGTCCACCATCACTGCACCTCCCTTTTTCAGACATTCTGCATGACATCCATCCAGACCAGGTGCCTTACCTGCTTTCATCATCTTTACAGCTGCCTTCACCTCATCCTTCCTTATTTCTCCTCCATTCTCCTCACTCCTCACTCTCATTTTCTTCGCATTTCCCACTACAGCTATCTTTCTTTCCCTATCCTCCTTCACATTCAGCAACTCCCTAAAATATTCTGCCCATTTTCCCCTCACTGCCATCTCTTCCATTATCAACTCTCCATCTGTACCTTTTACCTTTTCTTCCCTACTTGATTCGCCTCCTCTTCCTCTCTTAATTTCTTTCCAAAACATCTTTTTATTACTTTCAAAATTCTCTGTCATACTCCTACCCCATTTCACATCTGCTCTCCTCTTTGCCTCCTTTACCTTTTGCTTTACTTCTCTTTTCTTTTCTTTGTACGTCTCATATGACTCCCCTTGTATATATTTGATAACAGTTCATAATGACGTTGCACTATGATTCGCTTAAAGTTTCCATATAAAGTTGAGCTTATCTGTAATCGATTTCTGTCCCTGAATCTTTCAGAACTATCCCCAAGTACTTATTTTTTGTTTCGTCTATTTAGCACTATTAGTACACTACTAACGCTTACAAATAAATCTACTAATCTCTACAATTCTGTCTCTGAATTTCATATTGTTCTTTTATATATTAAAAAATCTACTGATTCCCTTAAGCTAGTCTACCCTGTGCCTCTTTAATGTTTCTTCTATATCATATGTGTTTCTTTTTGTCTTCTTTGTTCTGTTTTTTTTTTTTTTGTTGACAAGCTTATACATTTCAGATATCTCTATTATATCCCTCCTGGTTCAATCTTTATAGTCTTTCTTTTTCATTAAATCCATTTGGAGTATTTGTTTTTCCCTCCTTTATCCTACAGTTTCTCTATTATCCCTTACTCTCCACTGATATTCAATAAATTGCAATTTATAGCCTCGATGTTATACTCGTTATTTCTTAAAGCCTTTTCTTCAAAGTCTACCTAAAATTCCTTCGTTATATTTTTATCTTTAAAAGGCTTACTTTTTTCTTGAAGACCTGATTATTTCTCTAAACTCTTAAACTGAATTTATCTGTGTAACTTGCCATTCTATGCTCACAATCTCTATTTAATTTATTTGTAACAGTAACATTAGTAACGCTGTTGCTCTTATTTTGTAATTGGGGGGTTTATTTTATTTTTCGTTTTTCAAAGTTCTTTTACTACCTACAACCTTGTAGAAGAAAACATCCGTGGTTCTCTACAAAATTATATACCATCTCGCTTCGGTCATTTCTCTCTCCTACTCAAAACTTTCCAAGGCACAACTCACCTACCATATTTTTCTTCACTTTAGTATTGAAGTCACCCATTACCAATGTGTATTTAGTTGTTTTTTATTACTATTATTACATCGCAGAAAGATAATCTTGCCCTCTAAAGTCTGAGGTGAATGCATGAGCTTGAATTGTTTTAAAGTATATTTCTTACATAGTCTAATCACAAAGTTATATTATCAGATATAACTTACAAACTGAGAAAACTAAATTTAATCAACATCGACATTTAATTCACGGTGAAAGAAGAACAAGACGAGAATTTATCATTTCTTGGCGCTATAGATGCAAGGTGTTGGCAGATCGAAATGTTTGGTATAAAAAGAAAATGAAAAAGAAGCATAATTTGATGTATTGCTTCTTCCTCCTCAATGACAGGACAAAGAGTGACGTCATGATTGAGCTTTGTTTTCCCTCAGGATACTTAGAATATGCAGCAGAGAAATCCTTTGATAGTCTTTGATATTCAGAGCGAGGAGGCTAAAAAGAAAATCAATAGAAAATTAACAGTGGAAAATAACAAAATTGTTACGAACTACATATCGGTCCTTTTTTTTTTTTTTTTTTTTTTTTTTTAGCAAAAATAAAAATATCTAACCCAAGACGTCTGACAAAAAGATTGGCAAGTGAGTGAGGATATCGGAGGGAAAAATTAGCACGAATAACATTAACAGAACATCATAAGAACGATGTAAAAGCATAATTGAATTCCCATTCCCTATTAATCAATACGAAAACATTTCACCAATTACCAGATGGATGGGAAATGCCTCAGTGTTCCATAAAGTTGATGGAAAATTCACAAGAAAGGCTGTAGAAGCAACATACATTTCAGCAAGGAATCCTTCATTATGGTAGATATATCAATTCACCAGGAACAACGAACACATTAATCCTGAAACGTACATCGGAGTCGAAAGGTAGATCCAGGGACCCGGAAAGACAATTTCCTAGGGACCCAGCGGTGAAATGACACATTCCTTCTATACAAGAGCACCCGTGTAACCCTTGTTCTTTCACACTGTGAGGGACTTTCTGTGCGAACGAGTCGTTACAGCAATGTAAAATTTCTGTTAATGTTCATCATGTATACACACACACACACACAGACAGACACAGACACACACACAAACACACACACACACACACACACATATATATATATATATATATAATATAATGTATACATATATATACATATATATGTATATATATATATGTATATACATATATGTATATATATATATGTATACATTATAATATAATGTATACATATATATTATACATATATATGTATATATATATACATATATATATATATATATACATGTGTGTGTGTGTGTGTGTGTGTGTGTGTGTGTGTGTGTGCCTATGATTGTGTATGTAAATATATATACACATATATATACATATACATTATATATATATATACATGTATATATATGTATATATATATATATATGTATATATATATATATATATATATATGTATATGTGTGTGTGTATATCAGATAATTTTATGACCGTCGCGCAAGGACTCGAACCTGCGCTGTACATGACGACAAGAGGCCCCCATGACTGCCGCCTTACACCTCTCGACCACTGATGCTTAAAATCGTACGAACTCATGGGGGCCTCTTGTCGTCATGTACAGCGCAGGTTCGAGTCCTTGCGCGACGGTCATAAAATTATCTGATTAATGTCGCTGTCCACTAGCGAATTTCTCGTATGGTTACAATGGCGAGAAGCGTGAAAAGGATTCGATCTGGTCCTTACCCCTCCCACGAGCGTGCTTGGTCGTATGGTAAAAATCTCGAGAACCAGTAAGTGTTCTGAATTCGTACGATTTTAAGCATCAGTGGTCGAGAGGTGTAAGGCGACAGTCATGGGGGCCTCTTGTCGTCATGTACAGCGCAGGTTCGAGTCCTTGGGCGACGGTCATAAAATTATCTGATTAATGTCGCTGTCCACTAGCGAATTTCTCGTATATATGTATATGTATATATACACATGTGTATATATATATATATACATATGTATATATATGTATGTATATATGTATAAAGTATATGTATGTATATGTATATATATATATGTATATAAGTATATATATATATATATATAATGTATATGTATATATATACATATATATATTACATACATATATACACACACACACACACATATATATATACATATATATATATATATGTATATATATTGTGTGTGTGTGTGTGTGTGTGTGTGTGTGTGTGTGTGTGTGTGTGTGTGTGTGTGTGTGTGTGTGTGTGTGTGTGTGTGTGTGTGTGTGTGTGTGTGTGTGTGTGTGTGTGTGTGTGTGTGTGTGTGTGTGTGTGTGTGTGTGTGCGTGTGAACACATAATTGCAAGTAATGACCCTATTTCCCCTCAGCATAAGGTTCATTTTCATTTAAGTACGCCACCCAAACAATTTTACTTTTTTATAAGATTTTAAATCATGTAATTACATCTGTACCTAAATGAGTGAAATATCACATTTACTTCTATAATGAAGCGTACACATATCACGTCTTTTGTGTGGTAATGAAATTTTGCATCTATGAACGAGCTAATCATTATCAGGTTATCATCTCATGACACAGCGAGATAAGCAGATGGTTGGCGGTATGATTCCAGAGCAACATCTTGCTTACCTGAACGCATACACGTGAAGATATGCACCGGCCTTCAAAGACTTTTCCAACAAATGCCTGCTTATCTTCTTGCAACGCCGCCAAAGGGTGCAGAACATATTCCTGAGCTACCGAAACTTAATTGCAACATTACCGTCAAGGGAGTTTTATTAATAAAGTTTATGGAACATTGAAACAAGCCCAACAGAGATATTACTGGAAC
>NC_134778.1:17785643-17788143 GCF_046742065.1 Oratosquilla oratoria | reverse complement strand
AATCTGTTCATTCCTAACAATTGCGAATCATCTCGAAATGCCAATCCTTTACACTGAACAGAAGTATTATAACGTACCCATAAATTTCATTCCTCGCATAAGATATTTCATGAAGGCAGAAAAGGAGCTGAACTGGAACAAGCACAGGAATTTGACAAAAGAAAGAAAAATTCACAAAAAAAAGTGCAAACAACTCATAGAAAGCTCTCCAACAGTAATGATAACAAAGAAAACCTAAAAACTCTACAAAAATAAACCCGTTTAGTAACGGATTAATGATAACAAAGAAAACCTACAAATCCTACAAAATAAAACCATTTAATAACGGTTTACTTCAAAGCAACTACAAAAGATCATCTTTATTGAGAAACAAAATTCTTATCGTTAGAGTCACTTGTGAATAATCATGATGGTATCGTTATACTTATGACCCCTTATATCTATCCACCTACACTTTACGTCTCACGGACTCAGATCATAGACGCAACAGGAAACCATCACCAGCAACATAACACATATTCCAAAACCTACTCCTTGCACCCCACACCACCTCTTACAAACATATACACATACAGATTACTAAGCAAACGTTACTCTCAAGACCAACAAATTTAATACTAAACCAGGTACACACAGCTTAGACTCAGGAGAAGAGACTCCCAAGAATAACACCTCCCCATCTACAGTCAGGTCATTACCCAGCACTAAAACAAATACCAACATCGACCTGATCTGGAAACAAATGCGATAAACCGAAGTTGTAGTAACTGCACAAAAGACACACAAAACTTACGTTGACCTAAACTCATTACTTCAGACAACACCACAAATCCTCTTCCTTGAGTGACCCAAGGACCAGCCCGTTTTGTCGTAAAAAGGCAGAACGCACTAACTCCAAAAATACTATTTTTCATAGTTTTGGTATCTATAAAGTCGGCAGGAAGCGATGAACCTTATCTTTATGGTGGGTTAAACCTGTCTTACCATTATATCGGGGCCTCAACAGGCAGACTGCATTAACTTCACATGTTTCTACATTATTAAATTGCATAACGCAATGACTGCTTATTTAACATTTTATGGGAATTTAACGCCATAAATCCCTATTTCTAATGTCAATCCCCAGGTTTGCAAAACTACAAGATGCAGATATAAGTAGGAAAAACTTAATGAGCATTTAAATCTTTATCATCAATTTTCTCAAAACAAGAACATAAGAACATATGAAGGAGACTGCAAGAGACCATAAGACCTACTGTACACTAGGCAGCTCCGTATCCATCACCACCTAATCGTTTCTTAAAGCAACTGATAGTTTCAGCGCTTACTACATGGTTACTAAGTTTATTCCATTCGTCGACCACCCTATTAGTAAACCAATTCTTACCTATTTCCTTCTTAAATCTAAATTTCTCCAGTTTATAACCATTACTGCGAGTCCTGCCCTGTTGTTTTAATATGATGACCTTGTTTGCATCACCCTTGTTTAAGCCTTTTGGAGTTAATGCGTATTGGCTTTAACGGCAGGGTTGCCTGTAGCCGGTGTCTCCAGGGCCCTCGCGAGGTTGATCATCAAAAGAGGTCCAAGTCTACGAAGTAATTAACTTCCCGGGTCGACCAGGATTTCATTATCTCTAGAACTTCTCTTCAGAACTTAGTTCCTCCACGACAGAGACTCTTTTGTTCTCTCCTGGCGACAGCCTTGTCGAACTCTCCTCGTGTTTAGCATTTGTGGGGGTTCTGCAACTAGACAGAGGGAGGCGGCGGTGGCGGAAGAAGGGAACCTAACCAAATGCAATCATACAATCGCAGTCAGAAGACGTTAGATGTTCATTGGCTTCCATTATATTTTTTTTCCTTATCTGCGTATCTCAAAGACTGACAACAGTCAAAGCTGTACAAAAAGCAAAATGTTTTTGTGACAAGGTGAGTGGTATATAAAAGAATGTATTAAATAATCTAAAGAAATAAAGTAGGTGGACAAGAATATACCAGTCAATTTACGAAGAACAAAAGGTGTGTGTGTGCGTGTGTGTGTGTGTGTGTGTGTGTGTGTGTGTGTGTGTGTGTGTGTGTGTGTGTGTGTGTGTGTGTGTGTGTGTGTGTGTGTGTGTGTGTGTGTGTGTGAGTGTGTGTGTGTGTATGTGTGTGTGTGTATGTGTGTGTGTGTGTGTGTGTGTGTGTGTGTGTGTGTGTGTGTGTGTGTGTGTGTGTGTGTGTGTGTGTGTGTGTGTGTGTGTGTGTGTGTGTGTGTGTGTGTGTGTGTGTGTGTGTGTGTGTGATTCACCATGGTCTTGGATCACGCGTTGGACTTGTGATCGACAGCTATTTCCCTCCCGTAAGAGAGCTCAGAGCTCATATATAACCGATCTATGGGTAATGTTGTGACCCGCCCCGCCCACGAGAGTTGGATTAACGAATCGCAGCGCAGCAATACTAAAATTTATTTCAGGATTCGAATCCAGACCGCCATAGTAGTGGCCGCGAACGCTACCACTGC
>NC_134778.1:17690643-17770643 GCF_046742065.1 Oratosquilla oratoria | reverse complement strand
GATGCCGTCGACTCGACGTAGGGGTTCTGGTGTAAATGAAATTGTCCCTGGTATCACCGGTGCTTGTGTTACGTTTGCAGTGTTAGTGCTGGTGATACCAAGACTTACAATGACGTCTATGGTGTACCAGTGTTATTGTGATAGTTCCCGTAATCTTAACACCCAGAACTATCGACATTGTTCGCTGTACATATTGTATCTAAAAGAATATAAGCACATTATGAAAGGGTTTCTTTTTCGTCTATGTTGTATCGCCTATGTAATATAGAATATTCCCACTCACCAATCAGAGTCGTTGAGGATTTAAAAAACACACCGTGATCTATCATAAATTCGCCTCATCATCTTTGGAAACGCACAGTTAGAAGTGAACTGCCTCATCACAAGATAGTGATGGTCATCATGTATCTGGAATCACTTCTATTCCTCCTCTTCCTCCTCCATCTCTTCCTTCTCCTCTACTTCTTTTCCCTCCTTCTCTTTATCATCATCATACTACCTCCCTTCTTCATCTTTTTCATGTTAATCTTCACCCACATCCTCTTCCTCCTTCTCTAAACATTTCTTATTCTTTTTGTGGTACTTTTGGCTGGCATCTTCACCTTTACTGCCTAAAAGGGAAAATTGGGCACCATTTAGGTATTTTATTTTAGTTAACACCAGATAATTTAGCTGAGTTTAGAGGAAAAACTAGCCAATAAAAAATAATGTCGATAGAAATATTTCAACCAATTGTTCTGAAGTGTAAGTGACGCTACATTTTCTTTGTTTTTATCTTTTCTTTGTGGCAGCCTTATTAACGTTGCCTCCATACCTATTTTTCTTAATTTTATTTACCGCGCCTTGTTTTATCATTTTATTTCTTTTTCGTGTCGAAAACTTGTTTTGTTGGTAATCTGTATTTTTGTTATAATTGTCCCTATTTTCTTATCGATTCATTTGTGTTTGGAATCCTTCTCAGCAGAATCCAATCGAATAATGTGTCACACAAATGGGTTGATTTTGTTGTCTTTCTCCCGTTTTCTTTCCGTTCACTGCTGATGTATTTCATACGAATACTTCCTTCCGACATCTCTTACTATTCCCTAGCAAATTAACTTCATCCTCATCAGCATAATTGATTTTCTTTATCACATTTCAACAGAAATTAATTATATTTAGCCCTTACATTCCTCACCACTTCATGACGACACTATAAATAAAAATGTAGGCGGATCCAAGATCACTACGAAATATTCAATTCACTTATGTATTCAAACACGTTCTAGGGTTCTGTTTGACCAGAAAATTCACCACAAAGTGGCGTAGAAGTTTCCTATGACGAGGCAGAAACGCAGCAAAAAAAATTTACGCTAATTCCACTAAAATGTTCATGAAGCTATCGATCTTTCATCCCAAGCACAGAACTTCATCTGTGCACGTTTGGACTCCAACTACCTGCATCACATTCGTAAAACATCTGCACATCAGAAATGTTTCGAAATGCATGTCATGCATTTTCCATCAATGAACAGTCAAAGGACATCATGATCAAAAGGTTCTCTTTACGCCGCTTTCTTTTGCTCTGTCTCTATGACGTCATATCGCTTCCTCTTCCTAAACATTCATCGACAACTTTTAGTTATGTCATACTTCCGGTAATACAGCATCAGGAACACAAATCTTTATTTCCATATATGGTCACATTCCTCTTTCATTTTGCAAATCCTGGTTTCGTTTTCTTTTTTTAATTAGAATATATTTTCACGATAGTCTTGACTGACGATGGAGGTCATTGGTGTCGCATTTTGATCCCAAAGTGAAATCTGTGCAAGCGGCATGGCTTGACATAAACTGCCCTGTTATTAGAAGCATAAAATTTACTCTGGCAGTTTAATCGTACGACGTAATAAGTTAGATATTTTACGATATAACTTTTACATTTTGCCCCACTTTCATCTCTCTCTCTCTCTCTCTCGTACATACACACACACACATACACACACACACACATCGTGCGTTCATCTTTCACTAAAATAAACCAACTGCAAACTTAACAAGCTGGCGACAAGACCACCTGTGGATACCACTTGTTGCTGTCGGGACGGTCTACAACAGAAAGGAATTTGAGTAAATTCTTGCGTGATTTCAAATACCTCTTGAATCGTTGATTGCACATCGATTCTTGAAAGACTCGTCGTCGCCCGACATTAGATAGAAAATGTGTTACTCGTGAGTGTTGCAGGGATGACGTAAGGAAGATCGCTTTCATGGTGAATGGAATTGTCTGGCATCCAATAAATATAACTTTTTTTTTTTACAACTATGGTTTCACAAACTGAACCCAGCTACCACCAACTGGTAAAAGCCATCTAAACAAAAACCAGCTGCAAATGAGACCATCTGATAATAATGATGATAGTAATAGTAATGATGATGATTATAGTAATGATGATAATAATAATAATAATATTGATGATAATAATGATAATAATAATAATAATGATAATAATAATAATAATAATAATAACAATAATAATAATAATAATAATAATAATAATAATAATAATAATAATAATAATAATAATAATAATAATAATAATAATAATAATAATAATAATAATAATAATAATAATAATAATAATAATAATAATAATAATGATTATAATGATAATAATAATAACAATAATAAACGGTTTATTAGGTTAACAGCGATACAGAGATACAGTGATAATATACAACTTGTTTAAATCCTAGAACTAGGCTAATCTAAGTGTTGCCATCTGATATACTCATTCTGGTTGTCATTAGGCAATTCCATTCATACAAGAAGTAACCTTTACTCTGGAAAGTTAACAAGATGGTTTGAATTTAATAATAAATTCGCTCGAGTTTCACTGACGGGAAACCCGCGGTCCCACTGTGGCTGGCAACGGTCCCCGGATCCTCCTTAAGATCTCCTCAAGATTGAACTTTAGACAACTGTCTATCTCTTAGCAATGCGGGTCGGTGTTCATGTTATCGGTGGTAAGACAAAATTCCCGATTGTCAGTTCTTTGTGCAAAAATAGAGCAAAGATGTCGAAACTATTCGAAAGAGATCTAGGACCCACTCTAGAGACCAGGTACCGGCCCCCCAGGGCTGCATCTCCAGATAGGAGAGAAGGAATCACCATGTGAGAACATAGCCTTTAGTGGTATGGCGTTTCGCTTGTTATCACAGTTTTTCAGGTACATAGTCGTAATACACATGACTGAGATTAAATAAGAAGAACTGGAGGAACGAGAGAAGGGAGGGTGCAAGAGAGGAAGGGAGGTAGGGGGGAGGGGGAACACCGAATATTAGGAAAGGTTAAGGAGAAGGTGGACCAAATGTCTGAGAACAGGATAGGTTAAGGATAAGATGGAACAGTTGGCTGGGTGAAGGACATTAGCTCACAACCGAGGAACAAAAGAAAGAAGAAAATAAGAAAGGTGAGCAAATGTCTACTGAGGGTGGATAACAGTAGACATTTGCCCACCCTTCTTATTTTCTTCTTCCTTTTGTTTCTCGGTTGTGAGCTAATGTCATTTACCCAGCCAATTGTTCCATCATATCCTTAACCTTTCCTGTTTCCAGACATTTGGTCCACCTTCTCCTTAACCTTTCCTAATATTCAATGATCCCTCTCCCCCCTACCTCCATTCCTCTCTCCCTCCCTCCCTTCCTTTCCCTGTTCCCCCAGTTCTTCTTATTTAATCTCGGTCATGTGTGTTACGACTATGTACTTGAAAAACTGTAATAACAAACGGAACGTCTTACTATACTATTTCCATTATCTCGTGACCTACACGTACTGAATCAAAACATTCAGCATATACCGGAAGCTGTCCACTACCCCCCGAGTATGTTAACAAGGAATATTCTAAATGCATATTGATTTTTTCATTAAATGGTAGGTGATATGAGTAACTGTTATACATGTAAAGAAAAGAAGAGACTTGTTAAACGATGTGGCATCTCAGGTCAGGCGACGTTGCCCTGGCTCCCGACTAGGTGCGCAGGTCACTCATAGAGAATTACATAAAGAAGCTGAGTGCGGGTCTTCGGGCCGCTTGTAATCTCTTTAATTATACCGGTCATACATGCAAATATTAAGAAAACAGTGTCTCCCCCGTTTTCTTTGGTGATGGTTTAGACGTGGCAACGCTGCTGGTTTTGCCGGCCACATCCTGTGGGTCACCAGATAATGGCAGAAGTTATATTATAGGATCCATCTTCACTTGTGTTTATTTCGATAGACTTGTCGGCAATTGCCACTTTCATAAAAGGACTTGAAGATCAGTAGCCGGTAGTTTGTGTTCTCGTATGCGTTCGTTTACGTTCCTATGTATGTGTGTGTGTGTATGACGATCCGTCCATATTAAGTTAATGAGAAATTCACTCGTAATTGAATGCTGTTTGTACGGTCACGTCCGTACTCTGAAAATGCGATCAATTTTCCATAAACACCAAATAAAGTTGCACTGAATCCTTCGACCATGGATGAATGTGCATTTTTAAACCTATGTTTAATTCTACGGTACTAAAAACTCATACTTACACACTACAGGCAACAGTTTCAAAGTTTCTTCCCAGAGATTTGTGAGAGAGCACTAGGACAGTTGCCTACTATTTATGGAGGTCAGAGTTTCTAGTTAGCGTAATTCGAGTCAACAATTATTATCATAAGTCTAGTTACCATTTTTTTTTACAACTGAACTACTATATCGAAAAATGTATTGAATACTCAGTAATGAAATTTATATTTGCATTAGATTAGAATTAGGTTCAGCATTGGTTTAAGTCAGTAGCCACAGTGCTCTAGGTTTGTTCATATAATATTTGTTCCAACACCAAAAATCAACTTCATTCTAAACTCGCACAAACAGCTACCCATAAAAGTTCTGGGAATTTCCCCTTCAGATTTCATCACTCTCTATTATGGTAACGGGAAAACATTTTCTCAAGACTACATATCATCACTTTAGTAGAAATGCACAACAGAGTCCTGTCACAAAAAAAAACTAAAGTGGAAGTAATTATAATCTGATATTAGCGGTGATTTGTGAAAAGAAACTAGAAAGATGACATTCCAACGGTGTAAGACCAGTATTATGATCTTGGAATTGCATGTAAATCTAAACAACATCCGTACCAATTACCCTACTCAAGTAAAAATTAAAAGATCTACATCAGACAAGCAAATCATTACTTATTTCGCTGTAAAAATGTTCACATATTTCGTTGGTCTTGTGTTTTGTTTTTTGTTTTGTTTTTCATCGTCATTATCACTTGCTGTGCATCACCATCAAATCCGTGAGATCGTTTAAGTCCTAAAATAATCACAGGACATTTCGCCGTCTGTTTCCATCATGCATTATGGGTTTGTACATAGAGTCTTCGGTCTTATAAGTGGTTTACTGACGTGGAATGTGCAGGTATAAATGTGTAACGTGTTAAGGCCAATGTTAGACGTACACATACGTAATATATCTACAGCGTGATGTCTGAGTCAATAGAAAAGCTAAAGTGTTGGCGCCAATTTACAGTCAATGAAGATGTACTTTAAGTACAATATGTAATGTCTAAGGTACGATGTAAAGGCTGTTCGTAGTGTCAAAGTAGAAGAATGTCGAGCCAAGCGACAATGTAAAGGGAGAGAACTAAATGTATACAGGTTGTACGATTATACCAGTATTTTGTGGGATATTTTAAGCTATTGTTCATAGGTTATAGATATATTGTTATGTTCTATGTACTTAGTCCACACAAGTTATTATTCCCTCAACTACGGGATTGGTGATTTTGAGCCTCATGAGCAACCTCGGGGAGGTGAACAGTACAGCATAAGGTCAAGAGTTGTGTTGTTAAAAGTACCCCCATCCTCCTGTATAAACACATATTTCCTCCAATTTCCCATTTTCACAGTTGGATTTTTGTGATGATTTTACATGAACAGTAAAAAAAAATAGATAAAATAAAATAAAAAATAAAAGTAGGAACGTGAGTAAAACACTCCGAAACAAATGAGGCGATCTCACATCTCTGCGCATGCGCGAGTGTATGAATGAAAGTCCCGGGCGTCCCCATGTAACCGTGTTTGTGCATCAATCATTGAAGGGACCCAGACCGTTGAGATGGTAAGGGTGAATATTCGTTTCCCGCCCAGGAAAAGTTTACTGGTGCACATATTATAATACTTATAGATTGAAAGTCATTTGCATATATATGTATTCAGTATCTACAGTATACACACACACACACTTTGAGCTCTCTTACGGGAGGGAAATAGCTGTCAATCACGAATCCAACAAGTGATCCAAAAGACCATGGTGAATCACACACGCACACACTTGATGGCGCAGTGGTAGAGTTCCCGGCCGCTACTACGGCGATCCGGGTTCAAATACCGCCCAGGGAGAAATAATTTCAGTATCGCTGCGCTGCGAGTCGTTACTCCAACTTTCGTGGGCGGGGAGTTGGGTGTGTGTGTGCGTGTAAGGTCACAGCAATACCCATAGATCGGTCATACAGTATATGAACTCTGAGCTCTCTTTCGGGAGGGAAATACCTGTCGATCACGAGTTCAACACGTGATCCAAGACCATGGTGCCCATGATAAATTACACACACACACACACACACACACACACACACACACACACACACACACACATATATATATATATATTATATATATATATATATATATATATATATATATGTATATATATACATATATATGCATACATACATATGTATATACATATATATATATATATATATAAATATATATATATATATATATATATATATATATATATGTGTGTGTGTGTGTGTGTGTGTGTGTGTGTGTGTGTGTGTGTGTGTGTGTGTGTGTGTGTGTGTGTGTGTGTGTGTATGTGTGTGCGTGTGTGTGTGATTCATCACCATGGTCTTGGATCACGTGTTGGATCGACAGCTATTTCCCTCCCGGAAGAGAGCTCATATATGGCCGATCTATGGGTAATGCTGTGACCTTACACGCACAGATACACAAAACACCCTGCCCACGAGAGTTGGAGCAACAGCTTGCAGAGCAGCGATTTTGAAGTTATTTCGGCCCTGGGCGGGATTCGAACCTGGATCGCCGTAGTGTGTGTGTGTGTGTGTGTGTGTGTGTGTGTGTGTGTGTGTGTGTGTGTGTGTGTGTGTGTGTGTGTGTGTGTGTGTGTGTGTGTGTGTGTGTGTGTGTGTGTGTGTGAGTGAGTGAGTGATTTGGATGCTGGAGAAAATAGAAAAGGAGAAATCACGAAATCATAATCACACGTCATTTTGTATATACACACATGCAGCCTAGCGATTTTCTGCAGAAGCACTGGGCCGTGATTGTCTCATACGATATTGATTCTCTAATTTAATCCAAAAACGAAATGGCATTACTACGATGCAACCTTTTTAGATACGTCATCGGGGTTATATTCTCTCTGCTATATTGCTTTCGTGCAGTGAACATTTCACAGGCGTTATGATGAAGAAATCATCGTTGTAGCCATCGAGTAGTGATATATAATGTTTTTGTTTCTCAAATGCGAATAGCGCAGTAATGAATGTTATATAACAAAATGCTGTATAATTTTGGAGAAAAAAAAGAGTTCTAATCTTTAACTGGAACATCTTAGTGGCTTTGTAAATGTGTGTTGGTTCGTGCAGTACATATTCTTGTTGTCTTCAGATTTGTTGTATGGTTGGCGATATTTTTTTGTTTGTTGTCGATACATTCATCAGTACATGATACTAAACGTCTGTTATTTTCGTTTAGTTGAATGTTTAATGTTAAGATAACCGTCTTCAATCTCAATTGAAGTAGTTTACAGCACATTTGGGTCACTTGTATAATAGCGAAGTTCTTTTAAAAGAATCTTCTCTTGCCTTTAAATTGTTCTTGTGGCGATGAGGTGACTACGTTATGCCTCAGAGGTTCGAGGCAACTCCTCCTCCTCCTCCCCTCCCGTCCCCGCCCCCGCACCTCATCCCCAAGATGTCTTGAACGTAACGGTCGACTTGTCGACAGTCGTCTCTCGGCAGGTGCCTCTTCCGGGTGGCAGCTCGGTACTGAGCCCGCCGTGACGCTATCCAGAAGGATGGTACCACCGGAGCACTTTATTGGCTTGTACATGAGTATATGTCTGAGTATAACATATATGCAAATATATGTTGCCAGTTAATTGTAAGTTTGTATTTCATGTTTATGAGCGCGCGTGTGAATATAAAGAAATCTGGAGCGGAGTATGATCAAATGATGGAAGAAGTTGATGGGGACAGGAATAAGATTGTATATATACACATTATTTATATGTTTTTGCATGCACTTCCTTGTGTCTTTGTGCATATCTAGAATATACCCACTTGCGTATGTATACATGAATATGTATATATACACATCTATACATACGTATATATAAATTGTATATATATAAGGTATGTATATATAATTGTACATGAATGTATGTATACGTGTATGTAAATATGCATGTATGTATGTAATGTATGGCTATATTTATGTATGTATGTATGCACACACACACACACACACACGGCTCGGTGGCGGATTGGTAAGGCACTGGCCTCACAAGCCGGAGAACCGGGGTTCGATTCCCCGGCCGGGCGGAGATAAGTTGGGTTTGTCTCCTATCACGTGTAGCCCCTGTTCACCTAGCAGTGAGTAGGCACGGGATGTTAGTCAAGGAGTTGTGACCTTGCTGTCCCGGTGTGTGGTGTGTGAGTGGTCTCAGACCTACCCAGAGATCGGCAAATAATGAGCTCTGAGCTCACTGCCGTAGGGTGGTGTCTGGCTGTCTCGAACAAAGGCTGCAGCAGATCCGAGGTGAACACACACACACACACACACGGCTCGGTGGCGGATTGGTAAAGCACTGGCCTCACAAGCCAGAGAATAGGGGTTCGATTCCCCGGCCGGGCGGAGATAAGTTGGGTTTGTCTCCTTTCACGTGTAACCCCTGTTCACCTAGCAGTGAGTAGGTACGGGACGTTAGTCAAGAAGTTGTGACCTTGTCCCGGTGTGTGGTGTGTGAGTGGTCTCAGACCTACCCAGAGATCGGCAAATAATGAGCTCTGAGCTCCCTGCCGTAGGGTGGTGTCTGGCTGTCACGACAGAGACTGCAGCAGATCCGAGGTGAATACACACACACACACACATATATATATATATATGTATATATATACATGAGTATATGTGTGTGTATGTATGTATGCATGTAATATATATATATATATATAGTGTGTGTGTGTGTGTATTCACCTCGGATCTGCTGCAGTCTCTGTCGAGACAGCCAGACACCACCCTACGGCAGTGAGCTCAGAGCTCATTATTTGCCGATCTCTGGGTAGGTCTGAGACCACTCACACACCACACGTGTGTGTGTGTGTGTGTCTATTTGTGTGTGTGTGGTTGTGTATATGCATGAGTGTGTGTGTGGGTGTATGAGTGTGTGTGCGCGTTTGTATGCGCGCGCGTTTGTATGTACGTGTAACGAATTTGTGCCTGCATTTACCTGCGCGCGCGTGTGTGTGTACGTGTGTGTGCGCATATACACACACATATATATATATAATTTGTAAATGCGTGTGTTGTGAATGTGTACATATACACAGTACATGTTATAGGTAGAGGTAAGACAGTATTGCAGTTTGGTCTATGTGAAAAGCTTTTTAGATCCTGAATGAACTTGAAGAGGAATCCAGTAGTATTCAAAAACTTGTCAAATAAACGCAGTTAGATTCTACACACACATATATATATGTATATATAATATATATGTACATGTATGTGTTTGTATGTACATACATATGTGTAGACGTGTATGTATGTATAGATATATATGCACATATTGACATACGGCTGCATTTTCTTATTTATGAACGCATTATATGTTTGTACATATGTGTTTATGTAATGACTTCCCTGTGTAGTTTTGTTCCTTACCACTTTTGTATTTTAGTTAGATCTTCCATTACCATTCCATTTTTCATCCAACTGTACCTCTGAGCTAAACCACTCAATAAAACAGAGGACAAGGCCAGGCTTTGTTTTAATATTCCTTTGAGGTTTTCAAGGTGATGGTGTGTCGCAAGAACGTGTTTTTGAGAATTCTCACGTGATCATAATCTGTTGAATATGATGCTCTCTTGAATATTTCCATGAAATTGGTCATTTATCTAACTTATTCCGTACCAACAAGATTATCTAATTTTGTATATGAATATTTATTGTGCTTAGGTCCCTTAATGAAGGTAGATTTATAAATAAATCCATGAGTGAGTAGATAAACAATTAAGTTAATAACTAAATAGATTAGTAAGTAAATAATTAAATGAGTAGATAAACAAATAAATAATGAGCAATTAATTGAAGAAGTACCGTAAATTAATAAATGATCTAAATGAATAAGTATATGAATGAACAAATTAGTGAATAAGTAAATAAATAAAACAAATGGAGGAATAAGGAAATAGACAAAAT
Source organism: Oratosquilla oratoria (assembly GCF_046742065.1). Classification (NCBI taxonomy): domain Eukaryota; kingdom Metazoa; phylum Arthropoda; class Malacostraca; order Stomatopoda; family Squillidae; genus Oratosquilla; species Oratosquilla oratoria. Next base: position 17,760,121 of record NC_134778.1, on the reverse strand, counting down.
AATATTTTTTCTTTGTTTACATGTTGCTTGGAAGGTGTTTAGTCTTCATTTTCTGTGACAATCACGCGCTAGCGGTGAACAAAGAAAACGTCATTAAGAAGGACATTTATAGTAAAAATCTGACCTTGTCGAGCAAAGCGTCTCAGTCGAGGTCAGCCTGTGTCACAGTGAAGAATGATTAATTATCCAAGTGTTTGGTTACTCCGATGTGAGAATTGCGTCTCATTATTATTTGTTTTATCAGATCCTTTTTAAAGGAACGGAGGTTTCTATCAGATAAGTTTGATTATCTAGTATTAGCTGGAGAAGTTTTTTTTTTTTTTACTTTAGAAGTTGTTGTTTTTTGTTTTTGTTTTTTATGTATAGCAATTTCTAGTTTTGTATTTTCCCCTTTTTGAGTCTATCAAAACAGAACCCCAACTGATTTGGACAAGTTCAATAAAAATGCCGAATGGGACCTTTTGCAGTGAGCGATTTGATACCAGACACCGCCAGATTTTGTAATTCTTGCCGGAAAATAAATACTTTTTGGGGCAAGTTTTATAAGCTTACAAAGGTGTATCGTTGTACATTATTGTGTCTGAAATTTAAGTCAATTAATTTCATGATTGCAAACGGCATATAGCATTGTTTGAGCCTCTATTTATAATTACAGATGATATTCGTAAAACTGCCTATAATTGTATCAAGCCAAGCAATGTCATTTTCTACCGACTTCAATGGACGTATACTGATATATACATTCATTTGAATGCACCAAGCAATAGGCAAATCCATGTAATGTATCGAAAATATAATTTTGCATCGAAGACTTAATTTTTTCGGTACGATTAACATTTTTCTTTCTCTTACTATTTCTTGAATCTGACGTGCAGTCTGCCACGGCACACGTAAAATTAGTCATATTTGTTTGAAAATAGATCCCAGCAGATCAAAGAGGCTATTCTTTACACAAAGGTCGTTAACTTCGTACGTCCACCACCACTGTTGTTATTTTCTATCTCACTGATTATCTTCATATACAGGACGTGACAGTGATATCCATTATTTTTCAACACTCTCAGATAAAATGCACAAACCGAAATCAACGTCCTCTTATTTTTACTGCTCATACTTACTTCAGTAAAAATAATTACCTATTCTTAGTTTTCCCTTATAATTAGATTAACCAAGCCTTATCACACACCAGTAAGTAAAAATTATAACATTAAGAGTCATGTTTTTAATTTTAAATACATTTATGCAGCAATTTATGTCGTATCTTTTTTAAATATCAGTTTCCAAATTAGCTAACTCACCCCTTTGCCTCGTGAAATCCGAGACAATTGAAAATTCTAGCGCTAATAGGAATCTACGAGCCTGACTGCGAAAGGTCCCATTCAGACTTGTAAAGTAATCTAGTCCCATTAAGAAACATATGGTGGCAGGCATAACAAACTAAGAACTTAACATTTTAGGTACGATAATAAACATGTACCTGTAAAAAAGAAATCAAATTGGACCTTTCTGAATGTGTGACCCTTTGAGTTTCACGCTTCAAGGTCAGTAAAGCGCGGGGACCATACTTCCAAACCTTTCGCCAACCCTGGCGAATCTTCTCTATCATTACAAAGTAGAATTTTACCTGATTTCCCAGTTCAGCTTGTTAATTTATCGGCTTATACAGGTCATTTTGATAAGTAGAGCCCATGAAGTTAGTAAAATGCTCTTGATGCTTAGTGGAGTCCGAAGTGCAATTTCGTACCTAATGGTAATAGTAAACATTTATATGAAACAGTTTCCGGATTCTACGCATTAGAAAATATGTGATTTTGAATGTCCTTTGATTTTCCTGATCTTCAGAACATTACATTTTTCACTGATGTGAAGAATAGGATTCTAACTGGGGAATAGGATAAAATCATATTAAGATAATTCTATTTGGCATTGAATCAATGTACATAGAATACAGATAATGAAAAGAACGCATAGTTCGAAATAACAATTACAAATGCCAAGGATAACACACAAAAAAAATCATGTAAGCTTATTTCCATTGTGGTCCTCAATAGACTGATTTTCTACACTAAGTTACACAGACAACATACGTAGAGGTTAAGGGGACCAGAGATAGTCATGAATAATACCAATCAGTACACATTATGTATCAGGAACAACAAAATAATGCTAAAAGGTACCAAAAACAGTATGAGTGAGTATCATTGTAGTACCATATCAGTGTAGCACCATATCAGTGTAGTACCATATCAGTGTAGTACCATTAATGATATACTACATTATTCTACAGCTGTATCAGCAAGTGTAGGACAATAAAGGGGGAGTCCATCCCAGGGTAAGAGTAAATATTAAATACCACGGGATAAAAGGTAGCAGGCCATCAACAATATCAACATGTTGTTAGAGTGAATGCCACATTGCCGCTAGGGTCACTAATTAATTAATTCCAAATTTTACCTTTACCTCAAGACGGAGTGGGCAACTACACATTAGTATGAGCACTAGGAAGTAGTGCATTATAACCTGAAGCCCCAGAAGTAGGGTACAGGGGACCAGTACTCGTATGAGTAAAACAACAAGGAGATCGACGGAAAGGTCCAATTACCTTGTGCCTGTTGCCCTGATTCACTAGGTTTGTATTATGATCAGATCATAACTGTTCTCGGACCATACCTGAGACATATCTTACTATGACAAGCAAAACAAAGGTGGAAACCAGTTTTGAACATCAAACATTGTTATATTAAGCTAAACCTCTGAAAGACAAAAGGGGAGATCAGAACAGTTATGAGTGAACGCATATTTGGATGGTATTACTCATGGAGTCTGGTACCCCTCACTAGGCTAGTAGTACATAGAATCAAGGCTGTTCTCGGTCCATAGTTGAGACATACTCGTATAGTAGTCCTTGACTTTTTTCTTGCTATTTGACTGCTTAAATGGGCACAGGTAGTGAGCTCCATAGTTGAACACCTGTGAAGTGAAAGCTGTTTTTGGTAAAGGAACCTGCATGAGTTACAATAAAAGACTCTTGACTGTTCCGGGTTAGGTTCTCAGCAGATAACGTAAAATTACAGCTCGCATATGGAGGAGGAGAATTATGAGCGACATTGTAAAGATGATTTAGTTTCAGCTGCTAGACACGATATTTTACAGGTAACATTCCTACTTTGCTAATTCTTCTATACCAATGTGGCTACGTTGAGGTAAATTTAGCATGAATCCAATGATTTTATTTTGTGCAACCTGTAGCCGAGACTGTTTCTTTCCTGCTCAGACTACTGCACCAAAAGCTTCAAGCGTAATCAAAGTGATGATGTATCAAGACTGAGACCAGAAGCTTCTTTGTTTCCATACCAATATTTCTGTCTTTTCTGTACAAAAATTTTACTTTATATGAACACTTGGATACAGTCTTATCCGTTAAGGCATTCCCTGAGAGGGACTGATCTTAGTGTATTCCAAGATAAGTTACCTCTTGTTTTGACTCCAAGACATTATCCCCATATCTGACCTGTACACCGCGGTGTTTCTTGAGGTTGGGTTTTGATGCGAAGACAATATTTTCCGTTTTACCAAGGTGTAAAGACAGCCTGTTATCTACGAGCCAGTCCTGGACTGATGACAGCTCAACACTCAGGGCCTCCTCTCCTTCAACTGGGTCCCTACCTGAGACAATTAGTGCGGAGTCGTCTGCATAGAGCGGTAACTTACAGTTCACCGCACCTGGCATGTCGTTAATATAGACCAGGAACAGAAGCGATCCTAGAATTGAACCTTGTGGTACACCACAAGTTATCTCTGTGTCACCTGAGCAGGCTCCATTCACCTGTACAAGTTGTTTGCGACATGTGAGGTAGGACTTGAACCAGCCAATATCTGTCACTCCTAATGCCTTTTTTTTTTTTTTTTTTTTTTTTTTAAGAATATCATGGTCCACTGTGTCAAATGCCTTTTGTAGATCCAACAAAACTAAACCCGTGTAGTTACCTCTGTCGCATTCCTGCTTGAGGTAAAATGTACAATTTTTTTGAGACTTTTTCATACTTTAGCTGTCCAAAATTTACAAGTTTAATGTACAGCTGCACAGAAAACTATCGTTAGTAAATCACGCTAATCATTTTGACACAAAACAACGAAACTATTTGAGACAAGTTGAAGTCTCCATCGGAAATAAGAATATCATGTCATAGTGAATCCATATGAACTCCGGAACTATTATTCGATTCATATTCATTCAGAAGGAATTCGAACAATTCGAACCCCAGAAATACCAACCCTTCGGTATCATAAGGTTATGTTCATTAGCGAATGTTTCGACACCCCTACTAACGATAGTTTTCTGTGTAGCTGTACATTGACCCAGTTGTTTTGCAGTAATATTCCCAACAACAACAAAATAAACGAGAAATAAAGTCGATCGTAAACATTACCTCGCCTCCGAACTCCGTCCCAGTGACGAGAATTTTTTATGGAAGCGTCTAGAGCAGAGGTGGGGAACCTGCGGCCTTCCGGGCCATCAAGTGCGGCCCTCTGCGGCCTTTGATATACATATTATTTAAAAAATATATATTATCTATTATCTAAAAAGTATATTGTTTATTATAAAAAGGGATAAGTTAATTGAACAAAAAAATAATAATTTGTTCAGTGCGGCATCTATGTGGGACGATGAATTGTAAGGTGGCCTTCATGCACAAAAAGTTTCCCCACCCCTGGTCTAGAGCTATAGCAGGTCAAAAAGCAAGTTATAATAATTCTATTTCGTGGGTTTTCCATACATTCACGCAACAGACCAATTGATATTTTATAGACAGTGTGCATCCAGCTTCACTGCAAATAAAAAAGGAAAAACACAAATAGAGACCAGCACAATTCGTTTATAATTGCGTTTGAAACGACTGCAGTTATGCCTACCAGCTTTGAATGAACGACATTTTCATCACGCAATTAGTGCAATTTCGTGTGTTTTATTTGGTTCGCGTGAATTTGGCAGTGGACTTTATTTATTATTATTTTTTTTTTAATAAAGTCAGAGGACTTAAATAAAAGTACCAAACAGGGCACACCTGTTAAGATTTTATAAAGTATAATTCAGTTTGTATGAAATAGGTCACCCCCACCCCCACCACTCCCTCCCCCTCCATTCATAACGGCCCATACCATCAATAACGACAGTCATTCTCTACTTCAAAATGATAGCTGATGGAGTTTCATTATTCAATTAATTTTACTTCACCCTCTTTTAAGTAACAAGGTGTTTATTCTCACAGTCTTGTCGGCTTTTGCCATTGTGATTCAATATATGCCCTACCCATAGTTTCATCTTGCTGACGTCAAAAACTTCCGAAGACCTTTTCAGTTAAGAGGTGAAGCGTGTGCTTAACAAGATTTTATAATAAAATAATGAATTAAAAATACAATGAAAATTCTAAGAATAAAAACGAGTGAAATGAAAAAAAAAAAAGTAAACATCTGTTTAAATCAGTGCAGTCCATCAATTTCTCTTCTTGGGCGTCCTAAGGACAATAACCGTTTTTGCGATGGAAATCCGATATCGTTTTACTCATACTCCCAATATTTTTTGTTTGATAATGAGCCATTTAGGGAAGATAAGGTACTATAATGTGGTCAACAACACAGTCCAAGAAGACTGGGTTGGAATGTAAATGTCATTCACTGTTCACATTCACAATACTCCAGCAACTCACAGTAGATCATCTGGAAGAGGTACCACGAATGCGCTAGCTTGCGAGTCTTGTCATTTCATCACTACTTACAATCGCAACCCAGCCATTTCATCACTGCCGTTTACATTTCACACACTACAGCCAAACTTTTCCTAAATCGTCCAATATCTATCAAGTCTTTATATTTCTCCCATCAGAAAACAACACTTCAGAAACACTATCCTTACCCAGCTAGCTTTCCTCCATTCCCTCCCCAGATGAGGAGACGGGATCCACATGAACACAGTTCCGGTTCATATGTACTATGAATTAGTTATTCGCCTCTTTTTTTTTTGGGGGGGGGAGGGGGAGGGGTACTACTACATCCCTATGGGTTAGTTAACATCCTCCTCACTACCTTTCTCTAAGCTACTTGCGGCTTATTACTTCCAAACAATCACCTATACGTCTTTCGATCTATCTCTACACCAAACATCCTCTGTGGCTCTGAGTGCTCAATGATACCAGACATACACCACAATAATCACTTCCCATTGCTTTTTGTACTCTTAACAGACTCCCATCCACTCCACCCAAGCTTCGCAGCTTCGATGTTCCTTCTTCCGTGTAATTTGGAGAACTTTTCCTGCAGTCCATACACCTAAACAGAAGAATTCTACCTAACAGTCAACACAACAATGACCTATTTTACAATACAATATAACATCAGCGGTTCTCTTAGTTCTAAACCTCAGCGTTTTCATTAAGCCTTTTGGTCGCCTGGTGGAATCCAGATTGGCCACAACCCATAGAGTAGTGGTTTTTAACCTTGTTGGAGGTACTGAACCCCGCAAGTTTCATACATGCATTCATCGAACCCTTCGTAGTTGGAAAAATAAAATGTGTTTTTTTTTCTTCAAATTCAAAACATAGGAACTATATACTGTATTAGTGCACAAACTGTACCATGGATCATTTGCACACGAAATCACTGTGTTCAAAGAACAAAACCAACAAAACATGAATTTCACATAAAACAAAAACATAATGAATATTTACTGCAAATCAATGTGACTTTTGCTGTTGCCTCTCAGAGACAATTTCAGAAATGCGCGGCTTCACCTTGGCAAGTGCCACTCTCATATCATTTTCGCCAATGATGGCCAAGCAGAGCGTGACGTCACGAATCATACGAGTGGGGTGAACCCAAGGGTGAACCAAACCGCCGAACCCCGGAAACTGACTCACCGAACCCCTGGGGTTTGATCGAACCCAGGTTAAGAAACACTGTCATAGAGCAATGAAAATCACTTTCCACTGCCTTCAAAGACACCCTATCATGGAGAACTCTATCTTTTTATTTATCTAAATACCAAAGTCTTCTTCCTTCTTATGAGGAGGGTAAACAGCCAAGGCAGGCATCCACCTCCATCCGTCACCCATTTGTTCCCTTTTCCTCTTAGTTCACGGATGAAGGGTTATCATTTTCACCCGCCTATTATCCGAGTCAGAAGCAATGAAGCAAGGCACAGCACATACACAGCTGTTCCACCTCTTCATTTGGGCGGCGATTCTCCCAACTCATCGCCTTCTGGAGGACACTATAAAAAAAGGAAAATAAACGCCAAGTTTTATGTCATATATGTCGAAACTTATGACAAACCTATATATCAACAATCACCTCCCAAACTATCTACAAAACAAGGAAAATGTATAAAGTCTTCAACAAAACGCCTTTATACTCCCTATCTGTTCTCCAAATCAATGTTCATAATATCATATCCTCATAACCCCAAGAAGCCAAAACAATAAAAAAAAAAATCCCAATTTCTAGCCATGCAAACTAAGGACCCAAATTCACGCCCCAATAATTACCATCGATAAAGGAAATAGCATACTCAAGATAATCCGATTTTTCAACATTTTCTGTTTTTTTTTTTTGTTTTGTTTTTTTTATACCTGATAATTATTGAAATCAGAAGATCGGATTTTTTCTCATACACAAAAATTCCATATAATGAAAAAATTGCTCTAATACAAGAACTGTCCAACAAGGGCATGCTCTATTAAATCCTGAGTGATTTTCTATTTTAGAATAATCGTGTTGCTCATTGTTAGTCTGTGGTATGCAGGTTGTTTCTGTGTGATATTGGAACCTACAGTGGACGTCAACGTACTTCCCCTGACGCGCTTTCAAGGTGCAGTCTCACTAACAAAGGTACCAGGAACCTTTGGATAGATAAAATCACATGGGGGGTAAGAGAAAGACGAACGACGATCATTTCAAGTGGTGTAGGGAAAATATATTTCCTGAATAAAATCGCCTAGCGCCACCTATATAGGAAAATATCACTTTATGCTGGACGTCATTGTTTATAAATTGATCCGCCATTTTCATGGTCCTTAATGACTTTATTCGCTATGTCATGATATTAAAATTTTCAATAGTTTACGTGTTTTATTTTTCATTTAACCACTATTTTCCCTTCTTCATTTCCTCTTTTTTTAGCATCCACTGACAGTGGGCTTTTATGACATCAAAGTAACGGAAGATACTGACGCAAGTGTAGGCTATGTGCACGGACTATGATGATGTGATTGTGGTGATCTAAGCTTCATATAAATCTATGTATATAATTACCTGATGGGTTACACTACATTATTTTGTCTACTTATAACTAATTGGCCATATTAACTTGATTAGAATGGGCATGTTTACTTATATTATTTCTGTTTTGTTTTCAGTCTATATTGATGTCTTGTTAGCTGAATAAAGCCTGCCAAACGCATACTTAGCTCTGGTGTCGATTTAGGTTCGGACAAGCCAGGGGAATGAAACTCGCAATAACACTAAGGAACTCGGGTTTTAATGAACACTAGGCTCGTAGAGGGAAGGCCCGGAGTGAGGGCCTCGTGAAGTGTCGTAGTCGGAGAGCGAAGTGCAACTTGAAGCTTGGAGAGGAGTGCTGCTTGGAGAGGAGTGCCCGGGAGTGAACTATCGACTAGCTAGGGTAGACCACCCGCTCGCGCGGGATCGGTTTTTGTGGGAGGGGAAGAATGTCTGTAAGAAAATGAAAAGATAGTAGTGTATAAAAGAGGGCTATTGCCCAAAAACGCTTTTTCGTGAGCGATTAGGGGCGGTTGATGGTGGTGGTGGCTCGGGAGAAATGGGTAGGGAACTTGGACGGCGGCGCCGACGCCTGGGATTAAAATCACCAAAAGTTGAGAAAATGGTAGGAGGCGTAGTAATAAAGGTTGAAAAACGGAAAAATCTTTATTGGGAGGTAAACTAAAATGAGATGTAGTATAAAAGAAAGTTAGAGAGGAAGCGAATTTTAGTTGAAGAAAAAGTACGTGTAGATGTTTGTGCGTGGGGCGTGGTTATGTTCGTGAGAGGTGTGTATCTTACGGGAAGTGAGTAGAGTTCACTTTCTGCGTGTGGAGTTGCTGATTAACCCCAGCTAGGTAGCGCAGTCCTGATTAACCCCATATGAGGCTTGAGCGGTCCTGATTGGCCCCAGGTGAGGCTTGAACGTTGAATGAGCAATATCCGAAGCGTAGTCAAGAGAGTGGATCCGATGGCAGGGGGGCAGGTGAGCGAATGTCGTTTTATTTTTCTCCTTCCAAGCACAACTCTGAAAGCAGAGAATTACGTGACTTGGGAATTATGTGTAATTGTCAGAAGTGTAAACCCGCTCGCCAGCGTCAGCGAAGAGGCCAGGCGTGGGTGCGGGCCGATCGACAGGAGAGGCCTCGGCATATCCTCCCCCCACGATCGGCCGGCGAAGAGTTAAGGGCGCTGACTGAGTGTTCGATTAAGGGAGACGACCGACCTTTGCTAACCCAGCGAGAAAGTGTGCGTGTATGTTTCTTTCCTTCCAAGCACAACTCTGAAAGCAGAGAATTGCGTGACTTGGGAAATGTGTGTATTTGTCTTTGGCGTAAACCCACTTACCAACGTCAACGAAGAGGTCAGCCTTATGCCAGACCGGTAGAAGCAAAGGAGGAAAGTCTCCTCCACCGCGACCGGCCGGCGAAGATTGATGGACGCTGCAGAGAGAGCTGGAGTGGAGAGCGACGTCTGACCTCAGCTGAGTCGTCTCGGTAAGACGCCGTCCTTTTAAAGGAGGCTGGTGGGTCCCCGGGGAGCATTCTCGAGTTTCTCATTGGCTGCTGGCTGGCTGGCCGAGACGTCATTACTAACTACGCTTGCCAACTACAGCGAGTATATAGGCCTAGCTCGAGTTGTGTGACGGTCAGTCACACATAAACCACCCTCTGATACTGGGAACTCCTGTGATTGCCAATGAAGTTTGCAATGACTGGCTTAAGGGACAACCAGGCAGAGAGTTCAGTAGGATTCAGTGCATCACCAAAACTAGTGTCCTTGATGAGAGTTCCCTTATTTGAGGACCATCAAATATACTTGCCTTAAGTTTCCCCATGTTTTTTCGTTGAAACTTCTGATGGAGGAAAGCAAATCTTCTACCTTTCCTGGTGCTTGTTCTTGCGATTGGTGCCTTTTAGACTTGTCATGCAAAAGTAGCAGTCGGTAACGTGATCTTTCCCTTCCCTCCACACCACTGAGACACCAAATGGGATACTCTTCCTTTTCTTGTTCCTCCAATCCCGTAAGTTCTCTACACATGTTTTGCAGCAGATATGGGGAGCGGATGGCTTATCCTGGTCCCCTAGTTTGACTCCAAAGTAAACTTTATATGCTTTCTTCACAAAATCCGTGATTTTTGCTTGATGGTCTGGATGAACCACATGTTCGCAGATGTAACAGACCCTATTAGGATGGTTTTTACACTTCCGATCCATTTTTATACATATCTAGACCTGAAAAGAGAAACAAAGATAATTAGATTACCCACGACCCGGTTTTGCAAAAACAAATCCCATAAACGCTTGGATAATTGCGACACTTTGGAAAAATATCCTGGAATAGAAATAGATTATATCTTAGAAGCTGATCCAGTTTTATACATATCTAGACCTGAAAAGAGAAATAAAGATAATTAGATTACCCACGACCCGGTTTTGCAAAAACAAATCCCATAAACACTTGGATAATTGCGACATTTTGAAAAAATACGCTGGAATAGAAATAGATTATGTCTTAAAAACCAGACCTGACAAGGGAAAATAAACTGTATTTTTTTATTCAGCATGCAAGAAGGGTCCTAAATTAGTTGAAAAACCCTTGACCTTTGTAAAAAAGTTTTGAAACACAGGCCAGTGGTATTCTTGTTCTTGAATTTGACTACCCCGTCGAACTACTTGACATACAACTGATTGCTGTGTTAATAAGGAATGTGTCTGTCCATTTCTTTTAACGCATTGTAAATGTTTGTAACCAGTCACTCGTTCATGTTGTAAGCTCAAGTACAATTGGCACATAGAAAAACCTAAATGAATATATGGAGTCCAACCCCAATTCAATTCATTTTTCGGAATTGTGAGCTCATACATTTAAATAAAGTCAGTGTTTTTTAACAGTTTCCACTGTTAACAACCCCTTTCAATTTGCAAGCAGCTCTGTAAGGATAAATGTCTTGCTGTATTAATCTCCTTTGTATTCCAGTGCAACTTCAGGGAACAAAGGCTTTGCTGTATATGATGGACTCTCCAGTTAACTCACCTGGTAGGGCCGTGTCTTCTGGAATCTGGATCAGAGAGGGACAGGAACAAGAGTTGAAGACAGATGCTCCAGTCAGGTTACACGGGCAGTACTACTATTACATATTTATGAAATGACTGGTTGAGTGCATATTTCCGTGGTGATTATACTATAGATTTTTAACACAATAAAAGAAAAGGACAATAAGTAGGAGACTAAGAGGACAAGCGGCCATCACGAGGCCGCTCCCCCAAGCTGAAATAGTTCAGTGATGCTCTTGTCATCTAGATCAGTGGTTCCCAAACTGGGGTCCCTAAGAAGGCCCTAGGGGGTCCGTGACACAATGGAAAAAAATTAACTCCAGAAAAAACTATATAATTATAAAAATATACAACACTGATTCTCTGTCATTATAGTGTCGGTGATATCGATATTTTGTTGTGCAATCAGCCAGCTTTTCTCTATTACATTTTTATATGTCATAATATTTCATTTGTTTCTTTTTAATTACTATTTATATTCATTCAATCTTTATTCTATGCTTACAGAAAGTGTGAACTGAAGATGGAGAAGTTTTTAAAACGAAAATCGACAAAATTTTGAAAATATTTTAAATGTTCATTTTTATACTTTCTTTGTGTACGAATATGCAAATAGTAAATTTACTGCATTATAATCATGTAATGGTATGGTAATAATAACTTTTGATTGGCTGGGGGTCCTCGGATGGGACTTAAATATCTGGGGGGTCCTTGGCATGGTAAAGTTTGGGAACCTATGATCTAGATCACAGGGAATGACGTTACCTTTAAAAATCTTGTTAATCAATTTTCATGTACTTTAAAAGTTATTGAGTGGGACATCAGCATAGTGGAGCTTCTCGTGTTTTCTGTTATGGTGTTAGAGGGTAGAAAACGCACAACGTAAGAATATCAGGTAATACCAGGAATTACAAGTAGTCTATTCCTTAGTCCCTGGACCTTAGTCCTAGGCTTTATCAATTGAATTCGTAGTGATCGGGTATTCTAGTACATATGATTATCTGAATTATATACTATATCATATGAAAGCCACTCAAAATGAAAGGAAAACTAATTAGAGGTAGTGAAAGACATAATACGACAGTTTGCTTTTATTTAGTGACTTTTTAATGTTCATACGAAAGTGGTTTTGTTGTGCTAAAGTGGCGGAGCCGCGGAAGTTCGGAACAAAATATGGAATGTGGTGGTAAAGAAACAAGTGAAAATGAGCTTTTCCAACACATATGGCAAAAAAGAAATATTGACATCAAGAAACAAGATCCAAAAGGGAGAGCAGACACCAACAGATTTGATATTGCACAATATCAGTACTCGGAAATTTTAAATAAGTAATGTGATGAGACTCAGACTGTCGATCCTGTAACCTGTTGCCTAGTAGTAGTTGTATATTAATATGCTAATAAGAAGTAATATAGATATTTTGTAGTTGCCCTGATATGTCATATTTGCTAGAATAGAACCCCACCACTTCAGAAGCCGATGCGGGGAAGCACTGTCAGAAGTGTGTGATTTTCAAGAGAAGTATAAAAATAAAGACAGGTTGCAGGGTTTCAAAGAACTGAGAACTGTCATCTGGTTACAATTCCCGTAGAGTGTAATGTAGCCTTAAATGATAATGATGACAATAATTCTTGTCTTCAGTTTCACTGACTGGAAACTGACAATCCTATAGTAGTTAGCAACAATTCCTGGGCCTTCTCAAAGATCTCTATGTAGAATTAAGTATAATAGTATTGGTGATTGTTTTTTTTTTTTTAGTCAAAGCCTGTTTGTAATTCATAAGTGACAAAAGTTAAACATGAAGGTTTATTGCATTTTGTATTTTTTTTCAGTTAAATCATTATCTGGTGATAGTCTTCAGTATATCTGTATTCTGCCTATCCTCTTGGCTAGGCGGTCATTCTATTTGTAAGAATCCTAGAAAACACTGTGTTTGATAAGAAACTGGCCTCCATCAGTTGATGTTGACCTGTAAGCTAGGACAAGATGACATGGAGGACCAGCAGTCACCCAGGCCGTAGGACCTCCCTTTTGACACCACCGATGGGCCCAAAGGAACAGCAAGGCTGTTCCAGTTTGGCACCAGTGCCATCTCAGGAGTTGCTAGAGCAATGTAATTATACAACAGCAAATTGCGTATGGGACTCCTCCTCCTGATTTTTCCAAGAGGTTTGCTCTTGAAGCCTTTGCCATAGATGGGTGTGACCACGAGGCAGCAGACCATGTTACAGATAGTAATTGATTACATGGTATCATTAGCAGGGATATTCCTGACCTGAACTGGCATGAGATCTCCTGATGATGTAGCCTAGGGTTGCAAAATTCTATTTACCATGTGTGGCCACGAGGAAGCATAGCAGGAGTCTTGGTGATGGAGAGGCTTTGTACTGGCAAAGGAAAATTTATGCACTCAGTTTTCCCTTTGACCAAAGGGTTAGCCAGCAGTAGTAGCTGTAAGCAAAAAGAAGTAAGCAGAACATGCATCCTACACAGATACTAGAGAAAGTGTTTAAACTTCAGCCATTGGGTGCAGGTGAAACACCAGGAGTTCATGCACCACATCACTCTATCACATAAGAGGGACTCTCTCTCTCTCTCTCTCTCTCTCTCTCTCTCTCTCTCTCTCTCTCTCTCTCTCTCTCTCTCTCTCTCTCTCTCTCTCTCTCTCTCTCTCTCTCTCTCTCTGTCTCTCTCTCTCTCTCTCTCTCTCTCTCTCTCTCTCTCTCTCTCTCTCTCTCTCTCTCTCTCTCTGTCTGTCTGTGCAAGTGCTTGTGTGGGTAGCATTAAAGTTCCTCTATTTGCCTTTTCATGCAAAAAATAATCATTCACATGATATATAACCTCTTTTGCTTGGCTGTGCAAGATGCAAGAGTGTGACTTAGGTGAGTTTTCCATGGTGGAAGAAATGTGAATGACTTGACCTGCTGACTGTGTCAAGGTCAAGAAAAACTTCGGTGGCAAAGTTGCATTAGCCATGTTACCATGTGAAATAGAAAATTGACTGGAAGTGATGCTAAATTTTGATACAAAAACAGGAAATTTTAAACATGACTGAGGACATTGAAAGAAGTGAACCTAGAGTAAGCAGTATTTACTGAATAGTTCATATCACTTTCATTGCCTCCAAATCTATAGTTATGACCCTTTTTCAGTGAAATAGAAAATTGACCGGAAGTGATGCTAGATTTTGATACAAAAACAGGAAATTTTAAACATGACTGAGGACATTGAAAGAAGTGAACCTAGAGTAAGCAGTATTTACTGAATAGTTCATATCACTTTCATTGCCTCCAAATCTACAGTTATGACCCTTTTTCAGTATAACAAGATTTAGTTAATTTCATCAATCCATTAGAACTAGTAAGTGAAAGTAACAATGAAAACTAACAAGTTTAAACAACTGATTTCATGGTGAGACTGTTCCTATTTAGGTCATGGGTTTCAAAATATTGTGAAACATTATGAGTATAAAGCACAGATACACACAGTATAGGATGAAAAAGAGAAGTGAAATGGATATACTTATCAATAATGCAAGTAGTGTGGTGAATCGTACGTTTGGCAGCCAATGCTGCCCGCAAGAATTTGAGTTGTATAGTGAGCCCTCCTTATATGGTAATTCTTTATCTGGTAAATTCACAGTTACGGTATTTGGTAATTACTACCCTCGATTCTATTTACGGTAAGAAAAATTCACAGATACGGTATCTGCTCGTGTTTTGGAGGTAAAATTAGATATTTTGAAGAGGAAAGAGCAGGGAGAAGGTATGTCTGCCATAAGTCGAAACTTGGGTTCAGTATACGGTAATTTCAATTTGCGGTAAGGTTTTCAGGAATGCATATGTGCCGTATAATGAGGACTCACTGTACTGAAGTGGTTAAACAGCATTGGTGATAATATTGCTACTTAGGGGCTCCATTGCACAATCTTTTGATCCTTGATGGATGCTTGTTGTATGAGATTACATTCTCTGATGGCCAGGAGGTTTGTCAACCATTTCATGTCATTTTTGTGCTTATTGGTTTTTGTGACTTTTTGACAGGATGTATCTGGGGACTCAGAAGTTGTGTCTTTTGCCACTATTACTGTTCTGTTGAGCGGCACTTCCTTGATGAAGCTATGTAGTATTCACTGGGTGATATTTGTGAGCAATGTATTGATAAATTGACCCTCTTTGAATCACTGTTGATTAGGTGAGCTAGGAATATCTGGTTTGATTCTTCCATCAGTTTAGATATAGATAAAAGGGAGATAACTCTAAAGGGTACTAGGTTTTCTGGCAGATTGTCTGTGTACTCATAACTATATGTGCAGAATACTGTCCATACATCTTATACACTTTTTGTGCTTTCCAGGTATGCAGACAAGAGCTGGTTGGAGTACAAGATCAAATCTTTGTACAGATCATATGGTAATCTGATGGACACAAGCTTACCAGAAGGAATCAACAACTATGCTGAGCCAATACTTACTCTCTCAAGGAGTGGTAAAAATGGTATGGGTAACTTACTGTTCTCTCAAGAAATGCTCTACTGTTGTCAGTATTATTTGAACATCGGTATTTTTCTGTGTCACCGTATTGGTAGAAGAGGGGAGAGCAGATGGAGATTGTCTACTCTTCTCATGGGAAAAATAGTGTGTGTTGGGGAGGTGTTGGTGTTATTGAGAGTTGTGTGTAACATGGGGATTATATGCGTGGCCCAGAGATGAATGGCTGTAAATTCTGGGTGGAGGACCATCATATACAATTGTTCTTCATTCATAATGTAAGGACAGTGAGATATAAACTTTGATAATGACATTTCAATTGAAAATTTATCAAATTTGCATCAAAGAATAAGGCCTCATCCCTTAAAAGATGAATTATAGTAATTGATTGATTTGGCTTAACATTGCTAACTGCCCTTATCAGGGGGCTAGAACAATGCCTCTTACAGATTTTGTAGCATGGAATTTAATTAACCACCTTTGGTGTGACTCACTGACTGCAGGATTTGAACTGCTGTCACCTGACCTCAACTATAAGTAGCAACACTCTAACCCGCTCAGCCAGCAAATATCCTACAAAGAAGAAATTGGAAGGGCATTTTTCAGATTGGTTCTGTGGACTTTCCTCTGAAGAAAGTTCATAACTAATTTGGTGGAAAGCATGAACTGTTGTTTTGATTGATTCATTTATTCAGGGAACAGGTACCAGACCTCTGGATGGAGGTGGGGGTTTTCAAACTGATCTAGGTAATGGGCTGGTGGATGATCCTTCTTGTCAGGGATGCTAAGTCTTTGAGGGCTCATCCTCCTCCCATCATTTTGGAGTCACCACTTGAGGAGGGATGGCCAAATCAAAGCAGCACATCCATTTCATGCTGCAACTTATGGATGAAGAGTCATCCCTAGCCTCTTGTCACATACAGTACTACCTCTCATTAACGGACTAAAAGAGGGGTAACGGTGTCCATTGATGTGAATAGCCCGTTGATTTGGAGTGGTTTCTGGGTGGCATAGTGATTGCATGCACTAAACAACAGCACCGAAAACACCGCAAACACAGCTAATTAACGTCCGTTAATAAGAAGTCTCACTGTAATTTCTTTTACTGACCCCCAAAACAAAGAAATTGGGGTTTGACAGGACTTCTTTTATACACAACTCAAAGATGTCTAATTAAAATTTGGGAGTGGTAAATGTTTATGAAAAATTATGCACTAATTTCTTATTCTTGTGACAGGTTTACATGGTTATGTCAGTTTGTTGTCACTGGACGTTGGTCTGTTTTATAAAGGTGGAAAATTAAAAATTATTAAAAAAAATTAAAACTTGCTGTAAAATAGTTTCAAATGTTGGCAACAATGCCCTGAAGTTTTAAATTAATACAATGATTTTTACCATAAGTAATTATCATTTCAACATAAATATCACATGCTGTCAATCCTGGCATCAAAACACATTACATGACTACATATATCTAGCTTGTTATTGGTTTACCTATGGTTTTTTTTCATTTGACCTTTTAAATGATATATTTAGCAGCAACTCTGTGATGTGTGTGTGTGTGTGAGAGAGAGAGGAGGGAGAATGCATCAGTTCCTGCCACAATGTTAGTAGGGACATATGAGTGGTCCATGTGGCTGTGTTGACATTTACTATGCACCACATTTTCTTTGCTTCCACTTGGTTTCCTACAGCCTACAAACACTTACAAGTGTTAGAAATGCCTAGACCATTGAAACAGAGCAGGGCTGAAGCAGAAAAGGGGAGAAAGGCATAAGTAAAAGAGGAGGGGTGAAGAGGAGAAAAATTGGTAGCTTTTACTGGTAAAGGACTACCAATATATACCTTTAGAAACACTCTAAATGCCTTGATTTACTTGAATAATGAATTATCAAATAATTCATCTTTATGTTTCACCAATCATGCCCATTAAATTAATGTCTGGAGTATAAAAACTTCAAGAGAAACTTTGAAGCCCTTTTTTTTTTTCAAAATAATGTCATAGTGCTTCTCTAACCTTATCTTTGTTTTTTTTTTTTTTTTTTTTTTTTTGAAAGCTGACACTTTGTTCT
The DNA here is from genome assembly GCF_046742065.1 of Oratosquilla oratoria. Classification (NCBI taxonomy): domain Eukaryota; kingdom Metazoa; phylum Arthropoda; class Malacostraca; order Stomatopoda; family Squillidae; genus Oratosquilla; species Oratosquilla oratoria. Next base: position 17,742,230 of record NC_134778.1, on the reverse strand, counting down.
ACATTCTGAACATAGTTTATTATGATGTGTTAAATATTGGAATTCCCAAAAGGATTTTTGTCGTAAACAGTTAAAAAAAAATGTAGGGGGTAAATATATCATACATACATACAAACAGCTTTCTCCTCCTTACAAGGGGGTTAGCCAAAGTCAAAGGGATAAATCCACTCCCACCTATTTCATCCCCACATACTCCACTCCCATTCACCACACTTCCCTTCTTCTTTTCTTGGCTTCTTCTAGATGACAGCACATCCCTGCATCTTGCCCACTGCCCTGGATCAGAAGCATTGCAGGAAGACACAGTACATCCACAGCAAGGCTGCTTCATTTAATCGGCAACCCCCCCACCCTTCTGTCCCCTCTTACAGAAAAAAGGAAGACAGCGAGAAGTCCCATCGGGCTGTGTCAAAATATCATTCACACATACTCCCTCACCCCCCATCCCCCACCCACTCCCTTCCATGCATCACAACATCATCCATACACAACCATTCTTCACTCACCCCTATCTTCTATCTTCTCCCTTCCTCAACAGGCATTCCCCTCTTTCCCAATGCCTCTTTTACCCCATCCATCCACCTCATCCACCTCATCCACTGGTTGCCCTCTCATGTTGACTCCCTCTGTCTACCTTCCACACCTCGTTTACTAATCTTCTTCATCCATTCTTTCCATGTGTCCAAACCATCCCAATACTCTTTCATCAACCCTATCTCTCAACTCTTTTTTCCAACCCCATTCTCCTCCTCACCTTGTCATTTCTCACTCTACCCAATATAGTAACCCCTGCCATACTTCTCAGGTATTTCATCTCAAACACATTTAAACTCTCTTATGTTCCATGTTTCTTGCCCATATAGTGCTGTTTGTACATTCACCCTTTCATGCAATCTTCTCTTAGCATCCATTCCCAAATGTCTATCTCTTATTACACTTTTTAATCCCCCAAGGCATTTACTTGCTTCTCTCAATCTACATTCTACCTCCACCTCCACTCCTCCCTTTCCCGCCACACTTGCTCCCAAGTATCTAAAGCTGTCCACTTTCTCTTGTCTCTGTCCCTGAATACCCACTTCTAATTTGCTGCCATCCTCTCCCCTTGTACATCTCGTCACCTTACTTTTACCCACATTTATCTTCAACTTCCTTCTTTCACACACCTTCCCAAACTCCATCACTAACTTCCTTAATCCCTCCTCTGATCCTGCCACAAGCGCAGTATCTTCAGCAAACAACAACTGGCTTATCCCCCATTTTTCACCATTTTCTCTAGCCATCTCTAGTCCCCAGCCCATTACCCTTCCATTTACCTCTCACATCACCCCATCCATATATAAAGTGAACAGCCAAGGTGACATAACACATCTCTGGCAAAGTCCCACCTTTACCTCAACTCACTCACTTTCTCCATTTCTAATTCTAACACAAGGTGTACTGCTCTCGAAAAACTCTTGACTGCTCTTAACACCTTTCCTCCTATCCCATATATCTCCAATACCTCCCACAGTGCCTTCCCGTCTACCCTGTCATAAGCCTTTTCCAGATTCATAAAAGCCCAAAAAACATCCTTTCCTTTTCCTAAAGCTTTCTCACATATCTACCGTATCACAAAAATCTGATTTCACGTAACCCCTACCCATCCTAAACCCACACTGTTCTTCACCAATTACTCCCTCTCTTCCTCTCCTAATCCTCTCAATCAAAACCCTCCCATAACCACTGAGCCTGCACATGTTTAGTTAGTTGGTAATTTTAACAATGTCCAGTACTTTCTTGAAAAAAAAAAAAATGCCTGAGCATAAGTACAAATAGTTAGGGACTAGTAGTGGTTTGAATATTTATTATTTTTGCACAATAAAATAAGGTATTTATTGTGTAAATACAGTATCTATTGACACTAAAATAAAACCTCAGCAGAATGACTACAATGATGAGCATGACTTTCAGTAAAAAAAAAAATCAGTGTCCTAGCCCAATTAGAAAAAAGTGTCTAAAGCAGACCAATGTCCTTTTTTCATATACAACAATAATGATAAAAGGAGACCATTTTGTTTTAATTTATATTATTGTATTAAATAACATATTTCTCATACTTATTCTTGTATTTTGGTTCTTTCCAGATAGTCAAGATTGGGTGTCTGGCCTGAACTTGAAAGACCTTAAACGAATGACAGAGAAATATATTAAAGCAGAAAAGGGAGCAACAGTTGTTTCAGAAGAAGAATATTCTCAACTGGCTGCCAAACTCAATCAGAGCAAAGAAAGAGAAAGAAAGACAAAGCACAAAAAAGACCATGAAAAGGAAGACTATGAAAGTGAAGAACTATCCAGTCAAGGAGTGTCTTTTGATTTGTTTCAAGAAGATTTGCCAGCAGACATGAAATGTGCAATAGAATCTTCTCAGGTATATTATTGCCCCATCTTTGTTAATTTTTTGTGCCAATTTTTTATTTTTTATAACAGAACTGTGTCTAGGCTAATATCCAGCTTTAAAACAATATTAACACAGAATAGGCCTGGCTACAGAAACAAATTGCCCCACATGCAATCGCCACACAGAAGACACGTAACACTTCATCACTTCATCCTGCACTACCTTACTGTAGTCTTACCCAGACAACAACACAGTATCTTTTCCTTGAGTGATTTGTGGGTCAATCCAGTGGTTGTTGCCAGTTACTTTTGAGCTATGATTCCCCTACATGTGAGACCTGAGGTTGCAGGTTGATTTATTGATCACAATTTGCAACAACCACTGGAATATGATGACATTTACTGATTTGTTTTGGCTAAAACTAGATGGTTGTATTTAGCTGAAAGGTATTACTTTATTGAACGAGTCAAGCCACACTGACACAAAAACGTTTTACAGATATGGTTACATACCAAACAGTTTTATTAAACTAAGAAAGTACAAACATACTGAATGGATTCACCAGAGTTGTATTTTGTGGTAGAATTAGATATAATTTGTTTATTCTTTTGGTTGTGATATTTCAACAAAATACGTATTTTAATATCACAGTAAGTGGATGAGGGTTGAGTGAAGAGTTGATGTATACTTTAACTAGACCACTGCTTGTAAAGGCTAAGGGCCTTTTTTTATATGTATGTCATCACAAGAATGTCTATTCTATAAGTAAACAGTTTTATATTTCTTCATGCTTTCTTGCCTTTTTCCACACAGGATGTTGGTGCCTTTGTTTCTACTCATAGCTCTGGAAATATGGGTCAAGGAAGAGCAGGTCAATGTTTTTTCTTTTTCTTAAGGTGTTATGTATAGGAAGGAAGGGAGAAGACAGAAGATAGGGGTTATTAGAGAATGGTTGTATATGGATGATGCTGTGATACATGGAAGGGAGTGGGTGGAAGATGGAGGGGTGGTTAGCGAGTGGTTCTGTGTGAATGATATTTTGACACAGCCTGAAGGGATATCTCCCCGCCTTCTATTTTTCTGCACGAGGGGACGGAGAGTGGGGGAGTCACCAATTAAATGAAGCGGCCTTGCTGTGGATGTGCTGTGTCTTGCTGCATTGCTTATGACTCAGGGCAGTGGGCAAGATGCAGGGATGACCTGTCATCCAGGAGGAGCCAAGAAGAGAGGGAGGAAGGGGGAGGTGGTGAATGGGAGTATAGTGGATGGTAGTGGAATTCTGCCTTTTGACTGTGGATATTTCCCTTGTAGGGGGGAAAAAGCCCTTGGTATATGTATGTATGTTATATATATTAATGACCTTCATCCACAAAGAGCTAAGATAGAAGAGAAACAAATGGGTGAGGGTGGGTGCATGCCTTGGCTGGCCCTTGTAAAAGGGAAGAAGGCTTTTGATATATAGAAAGATATATATTTGTATGATATTTGCCTTTTTTTATTGTCAGATTCTGTACACCCATAGTGTGGTATTGGCTGCATGTCACAATACACTCGTCACTTTAGGGAGGATTGTGGCCTTTGGGGCACCTCTATGGACCATAACAACTTATCATTTGTCAGTATTAGAGTAACATCTACTCATAAAAGAATGATGAAATGCATTTTTGCTATTACTGTTCCTTCTATCTGCTGCCCTATTGAACTTATTCTTTATCATTTCTAAAGCTCCACCTCTTCCTTTCTTGATCCCTTTGTGACGATGATGATGGTGGTGTTTTTTTTTTTTTTTTTTTGGGGGGGGGGGAATGGCACCACAGTGTTCTTATACATGTCATAAAAAGTAACTTGAGAGGACAAGGGATCTCCAGATGATTTCTTTCAGCTTAGAGGAAACTACAGGTTAGAATAGATTATTATACATTTTGTCCTTTGCATTGGATTTTTATCAATGTTATTCTCCTCCTAAACAGAACCAGGGAATGGAACTTACGGGAGAGGACACAGAGGAACTGGAAGAGGAAGGGGGATGTACCCATGGGAGATGAATCGATCGCAAAGAGATGATCTTCAGTCATTTTCAGATATAAATAGGAGAGCATTTTCAGACCCTAATGTATCCCACAATCAAGGACACTCCAAGTCTGACAGGAACCGGTTTGGACCTGGGAGTGAATCATTAACGGGAAACATGAAAGAAAACTTTCCTCGGGGGAGTCACGGAAACTTTGAAGAACGACATCCAAACAGTTCCTTACAGTGTGGAAGAGGAAGACAAATTGATCAAGAATATTCAAACAACTCTTCAATATACAGAAAAGGACCACAGTTTGAGGAAGTACATTGGAACAGATCCTCACAGTATGGAAGAGGACCAAGGGGGTTTAGAAGAGGACATTCAGGAGACCGTGGTAGAGGTGAATTATATCATTCTCTTTGGAATAATGATTATATTTCAGACTTGTTATATGCTGAGAACAACTATTTTATGCTAGTATTTGTAGCCTTCTTTTTATTGAAAGGTTAATGCTTACTTGAATGAGATGTTGGAACAGATAGGAACTTTCATACATACATACATATACCAAAGACTTTTTCCTCCCAACAAGGAAGGGAGCCAGAAAATAAAAGGCATAAAATCTACTCCCATCCATTCCATCCCCACATATTCCACTCCCATTCACCCCCCTCCCTCTTGGCTCCTCCTGGATGACAGGTCATCCCTGCATCTTGCCCACTGCCCTGGATCAGAAGCAGTATTGCAAGACACAGCATGTCTACAGCAAGGCTGCTTCATTTAATTGGCGACCCCCCTCTCTGTCCACTCATGCAGAAAAAGAGAAGATGGGGGGAATCCCTTCGGGATGCATCAAATTATTTTCCACACATATTTCTTTCACCCCTCATCTCCCACCCATTCCCTTTCATGCATCATAGCATCATCCGTACACAACCATTCTCCATTCACCCCTATCTTCTGTCTTCTCCTGTCCTTCCCCAACAGACATTCCCCTTTCCCAATGCCCCTTTTACCCCATCTATCCATCTCATCCTTGGTTGCCCCCTCATGTTCACTCCTTCCACCTCTGCCATTCACACCTCTTTTACTAATCTTTTTCACCCATTCTTTCCATGTGTTCAAACCATCCCAATGCTCTTTCATCACCCCTATCTCTCAACTCCCTTTCCACCCTCATTCTCCTCCTCACCTCCTCGTTTCTCACTTTATCCAGCCTAGTAACCCCTATCATGTTTCTCAGCCACCTTATCTCAAACACATTCAAACCCCTCCTCTCTTCCTCTCTTATGTCCCATGTTTCTGCCCTATACAGTGCTGTTGGCACAATCACTCCTTCATACAATCTCCTCATAGCATCCATTCCCAAATGTGTATTTCTCATTACACTTTTTAATCCCCCAAGGCATTTACTTGCTTTTCTCAATCTACATTCTACCTTCACCTCCACTCCTTTTCTGCCACATTTGCAGTACTATCCACTTCCTCCAGTCTCTTTCCCTTAATTGTCACTTCCAGTCTACTGCCACTTTCATTAACACACTGAAAGACAACACACTGCTGCATGCCAGACCCCCTGATATCCACCCTTCTGAATCCTCTCTCCCACGAAAGGACAGAGTCCACTTGGCCAGACTGCGGTGCGGCCACCAACCAGCACTTCTAAGCTACCAGAAGAGGCTGGATGACCGCATTGTGAACAGCTGCCCAACATGTAACACTTCACCCCATACCATACAACACATAATGGAAGACTGCATTATACACAATCGTGCACGCAAACAACACAATGTACACTATAAAGGATTTGTGGGAAACCCAGTTTCGGCTGTAGCATTCCTTGGGGAGACGGGACTGCTCGGACAGACAGTCTAGGGAACGACAACAACAACAACTGCCACTTTCACCCCTTGTACAACTCATCACCTTTTATCCACGTCTTCTATGTCTTTCACACACCTTCCCTAACTTCTTCAATTCCTCCTCTGCAGTGTCATCAGCAAATTTTCTTTAACCATCTCCAATTTTCAACCTCTTTTTCAACTTTCTCCCACCTTTCATCACTGTCTCTGTTTCCCACTGTTTTGTTATGCAATAACAATTTTAAGTGGTAGGCCCTGTTGCCTCCAATCATCCATTGTTAAAGTCCCTTTTTTTCTGATATAGTCTTCAGTCAAGGGGAAATTAAAATGTAGCAATTTTTCTTGCTTTTCTGAGATACACTCAAGAATTCCCCAGAGAACATGCAAGCAAGGTCCTAGGTGAGCTTTGCAGTGATCTTTAACTTTATATTTAAGATCCTCCCCAAAGGGCATGATCTTACAATCATGAACCAATTGAATTTTCTCCTCCAGCTTTTCCCCAATTAGATTCATTGTTACAAGTCTATATGCAATATTGTTTACTTAAGCAATCTTGAACCTCTGCATATCTCACTTAGTTTACAAGTTCTAAGCAATGGATACAGGTCCCCGGCCATTTTTATAACTCAAAGTGGAGAGCAAACTAATGCAACTCCATGCCTACGAACTGTGATGTTTACAAAACTCCAAACCCATATAAATACAACTCTCACCATCTACCTGTTTCTATCAACTTATCTACCAGCCTGTTACAGGGCTCAGGAACTACTACTTGGCTGTCCTGACCAACCCTTTTCTACTACTCTCCTACAGGGCTTTGGCATACAACAGTATTTTGGAAATCAACATTTTACACAAGAAGCTAACTCAGTAATTAAAATTATTTCTACATAAACAAGGTTAATGACTTCAGTATGAGTAAAATTCTCACACGCAGCATCGGCTGCCATAGGAACAATGTATCACACTACTCACATCATAAAATATAAAGTCACTGAAGTATTGCTCATTCTCTTTTACTCTGAGTAATAGTAAACACAGAAAACATGATCAAACCAGTTCACAGAATCTGAGGGTAACTCTTGTATAACTATAGAAAATATATATATAATCAAGGCACTGACACTGGTATCCTCATGTACCCACTCATACCTCATGGTGCCTACATAGGTGTCATCATACTGATATGGTTAAAAAGAAATATCCTTTAATGGATGATGTCATCAACTTAATGGTAACCCAAAAAATGCTATAAATATGCAACTAGTCCAACATGTACAAATGTCTGTAACAACAAATACCTACTGATCCTTAAAAACATTTTAATGAAATTATGAAAACAAAACATTTTAATATATCTAAAACAGTTTCAGTAATTTGTTTGCAAAATTCACTGCTGCCAGAGTCTGAGGACACCATAATTTCCAATAACAAAATCAGGAAAAAGTGTCGAATAGTATTTGATCATTTCTTATTTTTAAAGGTGGAAAGTTTTATTATCTGTGAGGTATGTTACATTGGATATGTGCACAGTATTAAGGGTGTTATCAATAGTGGAGAGTGTGCCTGCATAATTTCACAGTTGTCAGAAACTGCGATAGTACATTCAACTGACTTTAATCTAAGACATAATAGATATCTGGGTATGTTTTGGAAATATAGGAAATGTGAATTCCTACGTTACAATGAGTAACCTGGTTTACAACTCTTTTTGTAATGAAGTTGTAGCAAACAATGCAATTTACACATACTAGTGAAGCTACACAAAAAAGTTTCAATGCTTCACTTAACACAAAAAGAAAAGCATAATCTTACAATACTTAATAGCATTGTTTTATACAATGGCAAGGCTCCAGGTCACATAGGTTTTTAATCCCAGGCATGCACCATACATATATCAATATTATAAACCCAGTCTTACCTGTAAAAAAAAATTGTATTAATGTGCAATTCATACATGATATATACATACTCCCTATACTCCTCAGAACTCAAAATTTCCCCAATAGAATTAATACATTTTCCCTCAAAAAGTTGTTTTACAATCTTTTACAATCCTCATTGTCACAATTATTATCATTATCAAGTTCTATCCTAGTCCTTTTTAAATCATAGTTAATACCCTGTCTACCACCATTTCATCAACCACCATCTCCCATGTGTACTTATGCTTGACTTTCTTCCTAAATACTGTATTTGCTATCATCAGCTCTCCAGACACATCTCCACCATCAACTGTCCACAATGATTTTTTCCTGGAACTCCACACTTCCCAACCACTACGTCTATGGGTTCATTTCCTACCCTAGCATTAAAATCTCCCACTACCACTACATTGACATTTCTCACTAAACCCTCTATGCACTCATTTAGATATATCCAAAAGGCCTCCCTTTTCTCTACACTCTTCTCACTACCAGGCCCATATGCATTTACAAAACCCACATCTCCCTTCCCAGTTTCACATTCATTCACATTAACCTTGAAGGAATTTCCTTCCACTCCACCATTCATTTACCTATTTATTCACTTACTAGTATAGCCACCCCTTCTTTCCCTCATCCTTTCTTCAATTCCTGAGACCCTACCAACTACATTCCCAAACTCAAATTTGCCCCTCCCTTTCAACTTAGTTTCACTCTATGCCAACACATCCATTATTCTTCTCACAGGCATACTGCCTATCTCTTCCCTTTTACTCTCATCTGTACTATATCCACACTTATTAAAAAACCCAAGCCTTAGGGTTCTGGTTAGAAAACTCCCAAACCTTATGCCTTTGCCCCTTTGGGGCTACAGGGAGAAGGATGCATAGTCCTATCCCTGTCCTGTTTTTAACGCCTTTTACAACTCAAGTGGGAAGATTTGGTGGTAATATTCTTATCCACCACCACAGGGTTCAGCAAAATAAGAAAACGAATATTCAGAGAAGTGGTACAGGACAGTAACAAGAGTTGGGGGATAGCATAACGGAGGGACAGTTGCAGTATAATAAAGTATCACCATTTCTCTATGAATTGAGATTTCATCTACCAGACAAAATTATGTGGGACTCTAGTCTGTAGGGGTGCCCCATATAGACCTTAAAGTATCAGCTGCATGCTACTGAGCAGCTTTTAACCCCACAATAACATGCAGCCAATACCCCAGACAGGAACTTAGATGAAGGAAAATTCTGAAATTATCATCAGAAAGAAACATTGTCGTATATATCATATCATCATATGCCTAACCTGACATGGCTTCGAAATGCTCTGGAGGAGCTGTGTCTCACTGCATTGCTTTTGACCTTGGCATTGTGGTAGGGGGCAGGAGGAGCCTTCATCCTTGAAGTGCTGAGGTGATGTTCCCGAGGCTGTCTGGATGAGCAGCCCCATCTCCCTGAGGAATGCTATGGCTGGAATGGGGTTTTCCCCCATAAATCCCTTATAGAGCATATGTTGTGTTGTTGGCATGTGTGATTGTGTACAATGCAGTCTTCCATAATGTGTTGAATAGTATAGGGTGAAGTGTTACATCCTGTACAGATATCCGCTTGAAGTGCTGAGATGAGAAGATTGGTTTAATGGGCTTTATTTATTTATGTTGTCAAGCAGGGAAGAGAGTGTAAAAGATAGGAGCAAATAGAGGGAGATTGTGAATGGACAAGGGAATGATGTGTCCCAAAAAGATGTTCTCAACTGGTTTGTCAGTTATTTTGAGGGGATGAGGATGACCATATGATGAAGCAGTGGGGCTAAATCAGCTCTGTTGTGCCTTGATGTGGAAGAGCTGTACCTCATGGCATTGCCTTTAACCCCTTCAATACGATGATGCCTACGTAGGCATCATGAGGAGCAAGTGGGTACGCGAGGATGCCGATGTCGGCGTCTTGATTATATATATTGTAGTTGTACCTGCGTGACCCCCATACTCTGTAAACTGGCTTCAACATATTTTCTATGGTCATCAAAATTCACTGGTGAAAGAGAACGAGCAATACAGCGGTAACTTTATTTTTCATAATGTGGGTATTATGACGCAACATCGCACGTAGCTGCCCGCGAGATTTTGGCCTGGAGTGAAGGGGTTAATTCAAGGATTGTTATGGAATTAGGAATGGCCCTGTATACCAGTTGTGCTGAGATGGGAGGGTTAGTTAAATGGATTTTAATTGGAGGATAGGGAGGAACTGTATTGATGATGATAGTGGGAGGGTCTAAGAAAGTGATGGGAGAGGAAAATGGAAGAAATATAAGAAAAGATTAGGTGGAAGGAGGTTTGAAAATTATGAGAGCTGGCAAGGCACCTGGATTGGATGGGTGTTATGCAGAGTCTGTAAAAGGGAGGTAGATTTATATTGGACTAGCTAATGATGTTGTTTAATGTGTCTAAGGGAGGGGAGAGTGCTGGAGGACTGGAAAAGTGCCAGTATAGTTCCATTTTACAAAGCAATAGGGGACATGTGATTGTAGTATTTTTAGAGGGATCAGTTTGTTGAGTGTAAATGGAAATGCATATGTGAGGGTTTTAAAGGATCAAGAGAGGAACAGAGGGATTGATTGGTGAGAAGCAATGTGGGTTTAGGAAAGGTAAGGGACATATTGATCAAATTTTTGTGAGAAGGCTTTGGCAAAAGGTAAGGATGTTTTTGGGTCTTTATGGATTTAGAGAAGGGTCATGACAGGGTAGATGGGAAGGTACTGTGGAAGGTATTCCAGATGTATGGTACTTGGGGAAAGCTGTTAAGGGCAGTTAAGAGTTTTTACAATAGTAGAGCCTGTGTTAAGATTTTAAAAGGAGAGACTGAGTGATTTGAGATCAAAGTGGGGCTGTGTCATGTTGCCATAACTTTACTGTATATATGGATGGGGTGGTACAGGAGGTAAACACAAGGTAATGGGCAGTGGATTGGAGATGGTTAGGTAGTGGAGAAAAGTGGGAGGTGAGTCAGTTGTTTGTGGACAATACTGTACTTGCTGCCGGGTCAGAGGAGTGATTAAGGCAGTAGGTGATGGAATTTGGGAAGATATGTAATAGAAGGAAGTTGAATGTAAATGTAAGTAAAAGTAAGGTGATGAGATGTGCAAGGAAACAGGATGGCAGTGTGTTGGAAGTAAGTCTTAATGGACAGAGGCTGAAAGAAGTGGATTGTTTAAAGTATTTGGGATTGAATATGGCAAGGGATGGAGGGGTGGGAGTTGAGTTAAACTGTAGATTGAGAGAAGCAAGTAAATGTCTTAGGGGATGGAAAATTGCCATGAGAAATTGGCATCTGGGAATGGATGCAAAGAGAAGATTATATGAAGGGATGATCATGCCTATGATATTGTATGGGACAGAGACTTGAAATTTAAGAAGCAGAAAGGAGAATTTTAAATGTATTTGAGATGAAGTGTCTGAGAGGTATGGTAGGGGTTACAAGATTGGATAAAATAAGAAAGGAGAGTGAGGCTGGAAAGGGAGTTATCAGATAGGGCTGATGAAAGATCATTGATATGGTTTGGACACGTGGAATGAGTAAGTGAAGAAAGATGGTGTGGAAAGCCGAGGTGGCTGGAATAAATTTGAGGGGAGGACCAGGAACGAGATAGATGGATGGTGTGAAAAAGGCTTTGAGCAAGAGGGGCATGCCTATTGAAGAAGAAAAGGAGAAGACAGGAGATAGGGGTGAGTGAAGGATGGTTGATTATGGATGATGTTTTGACACAATCCAGTGGGATTTCTCCCTGTCTTCTCTATTTTCTACTTGAGGGGAACAGGAGGGGGAGGTTGGTGTGTAAGCGAAGTGGCCATACTGTGGATGTGTTGTGTCGTGCTGCATTGCTTCTGATCCAGGCAGTGAGCAGGAGAAAGGGATGATCCTTCATCCATGAGGAGCTAAGGTGAAAGGAAAACAAGGGTGGTGGATGGGAGTGGGTGAATGGATTTGACATGACTACCTCCCTTATAAGGGAAGGAACCCCTTGGTATATAGATTGATTGATAGATAATTGTGAATGACATGGGTGTGTGCTTTGACTTAACCACTTCCCATATAAGGGAATAAGGGATCTTTGGTATGCTTTAATATGGATCTTGTATCAATTCTCTCTATTTCATCTTACTTTTGGTTCACATTTTAAATATGCCAAACCACATGTATTCAGTTCAAGTGATCTTGCAGGCCATCAAGAACCCTACCCTTGGCAGAGGTCAAAAACAAAGGCAGCATGTGTGGATCCACAAGACAATTTTAAGTCAGGCCCCCCAGACTTTCGAACTGCATCACATCAGTTGGTGAGTTCTCCAATATCTTGATAATGTGGATTTTTTTTATTACTGTCTTGGACAGGAATAGTATTTGTATTTTATAGCCAGTAACTTGCACTTCAATATTTGGGGACAATATTGCAATGAAGAGTTGGAATCAGAGAGATGGTAAAATAATTTAAGGTGGGTAGTAGAAAGGAGGGATGGTAAAAGAAAAAAGTGATTGGCATTTTTAAATTTCACTGACTGGAAACCTGCAGCTCCACAGTGGCTGGCGTTGATCTTCAGGCTTATCCATAGATCTCTCTAGGAAGAAATGTTGAGCTACTGTCTGTGTTGTATTAATGTGGAACTGTTTCTTTGTCACTGGCTTATAGATGTAGCTGGAGGAGAACAGTCATCAATTGTCAGCTCTCCTTATGTGAAAATTTGGGGGAGATACAGTCAAAGTTGATAGAGACCTTGGGTCAGCCCTTTGGGGTTGTACCTCCAAGTGGAGTTAAGGACATTGATAAGTTTTGAAGACAGGTAGAAGGGAAATGATTCTCTCTAACATCCATCTTGTAGGCCCACTATTTGTGGGCACATAATTGTCTAATCGATCCCTTGTATTATGACTTACATATACATACATGCATGCATGTGCCAAAAGGCCTTTTCTGCCCTTAAAAGGAGGTTGGGTAAGTCAAATTGCTCACCAACCCTACATTTATCCCACATCCATCCAAAATCCGTTCATCGTCCTCCCATTTTAGTACCTCATGGATGAAGGATTGCCCCTGTCCCTTGCCACACTGTTTGGGTCTAAAACACAACAGAAAGACAGCACTTCCACAGCAGGGCTTGACAGTTAGAGCTGGTTTACCTACAAAGTGAAATTCATTGATGATTTAAATTTCAGTATAGAAGTGAAACTCAGTGACTATTCTTCACACTCATGGTGTAGTGTTGTTGCTCTCACAAGGGGTTGTAATAAACTGTACTCATTGAAATATCTTTCATTGAACATTGAAGTTAGTACTGTTATGTGAAAATTAAAGTTACTTTATCAGTTTTGATTAGATCTTATCACTTCATTTTTTCTTGATTATTAGGTCATTGAACAGCAGAAGAAATTTGGAAATGGCGGTATGAGTGCAAGTGCTTATGGGACACAGAAACGTTCACTTGGAGCTCGAAGAAATGTTGGCAGCCGCTTTGTTCCTCCTGTCAAACAGGGGGAGAATGAAGGGTAATTATTTAGTTATTTATATCTTTATTTTTTGATAAATATTCTATGTGGACACTTCATAAGACCTTTTAGTTTTGTAGCTACAGTTTAGTTTTCATCTGTGCAGTGTTGGCATTAAGTGAAACTAAGTTGAAAAGGAGGGGGTGATTTTGAGTTTAGGAGTGCAGTGGGGAGGGTGTCAGGAGTGAGGAGAGGACAAGGGAGGGAAGGCATGGCTCTACTATTAAATGAGGAGATAAGTTAACCTCTTCACTCCGGGGCACATTGCACGTCTGCCAGCATTAGCTGCCCGACCTGCAGTGTTGCGTCATAATAATTGCATTATAAAAATAAAGTCAGTGCTCAATCGTTCGTTCTCTTTCACCCGTGAATTTTGATAACCATAGAAAATATGATGAAGCCAGTTTAGAGAGAATGGAGGTTACGTAGGTACGACTACAATAAATATAATCAAGATGCCGACGTCGGCATCATGGCGTACCCACTTGCTCCTCATGACGCCTACGTAGGCATCACCGTATGGAAGTGGTTAAGCATGCAGTGGAGTGGAAGGAGGTTTCTTCAAAGTTGATGTGGATGAGGATGGAACTGGGAAGGGAGATGTGGGTCTTTGTAATCACATATGGGCCTGATAGTGAGAAGAGTTTAGAGGAATAGGAGGCTTTTTTGGATAGAATGAAATGAGTGCTTAGAGAGTTTTGTGATGAATGTGAATGTAGTGGTTTTGGAAGATCTCAATGCTAGGGTAGGGGATGAACCAATAGACGGAGTGGTTGGGAAGTGTGGAGTGCCAGGTAAAAATCATAGTGGAGAGTTAATGGTGGAGATGTGTTTGGAAAGAGAGTTGATGATAGCTAACACAGTGTTTAGGAAAATGGCTAAGCATAAGTACACATGGGAGAGGGTGGTGGATGCAAGGATGGTTGATAAGGCATTAATGAAGTATGTAGTGGTATCCAGGAAAAGAGTTGGTGAAGTACTAGATGTCCTTGTTCTCAGGTGAGTGGGGGAATATTGGATAATTTTTTGGTGGAAGGTAAGTTAAGAGTGGACGATAGGCAGAGAAAGAGAAAAAGGACAGAATGTAGAGAAGTGCCTAAACTGTTTAAATGAGAAGGAAAAGAAGCAGAAATACAAGGAGAAGCTGAGAGAAGTGCGGGAGGTGGTGAAGGACAGAGTAGAAGTAGGAGTGGAGGAGAAATGGGGATGGTTCAAGGAGGGAGTAACACTGTGTGCAAAGATGGTATGTGGAACAAGAATGACTGGAGGAAATAGAAGGAAGGGTAATGAGTGGTGGAATGATGAAGTGAAGAAGGTAGAAGAGAAATGAGCATTCAGTGAGTGGTTGCAAAGTAGGATGAGAGAAACGTGAGAGGTACAAAGAAAAGAACCAAAATAAAAGATACATACATACATACATATACCAAGGCTTTTTCCCCCTTCCAAGGGAGGTAGCCAAAAAGGGAAAGGCATAAAAACACTCCCACCCATTTCATCCCTAAATACACTCCACACCCCTCCCACCCTCCCTCTCATCTGAGCACCTCCTGGATGCAAGGGGGGACGGAGAGGGGGGGTCGCCGATTAAATGAAGTGGCCTTGCTGTGGATGTGCTGTGTCTTGCGACACTGCTTCTGACCCAGGGCGGTGGGCAGGGTGCAGGGATGACCCGTCATCCAGGAGGTGCTCAGATTGTACAAAATAAAAGATAAGGAGGCTAAAAGGAAAGCAGATGTAAAATGGGGGAGGAGTATGACAGAAAATATTGGAAGTAATAAAAAGATGATTTGAGAGGAAGTTAAGAGAGGAAGGGGAGATGGGTCAAACTGAGAAGAAAAGGTAAAAGTTGCAAGTGGACAGATGTTAACAGAAGAGGAGGCAGTAAGGGGAAGATTGGCAGAGTATGTTAGAAAGCTGTTGAGTGTGGAGGAGGATAGGGGAGGATTGGTAATAGCAGTGAGAAGTACTAAGAAAATTATGGTGATGGGAGAGGAAAATGTAGGAGAAGTAAGAAAAGATGAGGTGCAAGTAATTTTGAAAATTATGAGAACAGGTAAAACACCTGGGTTAGATGGGTGTCATGCAGAGTATCTGAAGAAGGGAGGTACAGTAGTGGGCTGGTTAGTGTAAGGTTTAATGTGTATCTAAGTGAGGGTAGAGTGCTGGAGGACTGGAGGAGTGACTGTACACTTCTGCTTTACAAGGGAAAAGTGGACAAATGTGTGCAGTTTCAAAGGGATCAGTTTGTTGATTGTAGATGGGAAGGCATATAGTAGGGTTTTAATTGTGAGGATCAAGAGAGGAACAGAGGGAATAATTGGTGGGTTTAGGAAAGGTAGAGGCTGCATAGATCAGATTTTTATGGTGAGACATATATGTGAGAAAGCTTTAGCAAAAGGTAAGGATGTTTTTTGGGCCTTTGTAGATTTTGAAAAGCCTTATGACAGGGTAGACAGAAAGGCACTGTGGGAGGTATTGCAGATATATGGAATTGGGGGGAAAGCCATTAAGGGCAATCAAGAGTTTTTACAAGAGTAGTAGAATTGGAAATTGAGAGACTGAGTGATTTGAGGTAAAGATAGGACTGCAACAGGGATGTGTCATGTTGCCATGGCTGTTCAATGTGTACATGTAGGGGTGGTGTGAGAGGTAAAGGCAAGGGTAATGGGCAGGGGACTGGAGATGGTTAAAGAAAACGGATAAAAGTGGTTGGTAAATCAGTTATTGTTTGCTAATGACTGCTTGTGGCAGGGTCAGAGGAATGATTAAGGGAGTTAGTTGAAACTTGAGGTAACAAAATATTGCTTTTGATTTCACACTTAATCTCTTTAATACAAGTCAAATTCTTGTGGACAGCATCAGTTGCCTGATGTATGATGATTTGCTGATGTCGCACAATACTCGTGTTATAAGATATAAAGTTACAGCTGTATTACTCGTTCTATTTCACTCTGAACATTAATAACCACAGAAAATATGATCAAGCCAATTCACAGAATATGGACATCACTCAGCTACAATTACAAAATAAATATAATCAAGACTCTAACACCAGCATCCCCATATACCCCACTCACACCTCACGATGCCTACATAGGCATCATTGTATGGAAGGGGTTAATTTGAAAGAGGCTGCACTGATTTACTTTTGTTTATGTGTAAGACATACAGCATCCTTTACCCTTTTTATCTTCCCTCAGGCCTCTTGGGAGCAAAGACATAATACAACATTGTGGGCCTAAGGGAGGTGCTGGTCGTAACTCAGAGGCTGGAGGCAGTAGTGACTTTGTTACCGAGAATGCAGAGTTGCTTGCAGATGAACGACTTAAGGTAAGACAGGAGAGTAATGGCAGGGGACTGAATATATATATATATATATATATATATATATATATATAATATATATATATATATATATATATATATATATATATATATATATATATATATATATACACATACATACATACCAAAAGGTCTCTTTCCCTTTATAAGGAAGGTAACCGGCTGAGGCATGCATCCATCCCACACCAGTCTGTCACTGAATATATACATGTGCATACACATATACCAAGAGACCCTTTCCCCCTTATAAAGTATGGGTGGTTAGTTCAAAGCTTACGCTCACTTCATACACATTGAAACCTCTTGAACACCCTTCCCATCTTTGAAGGGACCATTATTGGGTACCTACTATTGCTTGTCCCAGGTGTGTCATTTCACAATTTTCTTAGGGGAAGCAGAGGAGGGAAGGTCAGTTTTATATATATTTAGATATATGTGTGAATATATATACATATATATATATATATATATATATATATATATATATATATATCTATATATATTTAGATATATGTGTGAATATATATACATATATATATATATATATATACCAAAGGCTTTTTCCCCCTTACAAGAGAGGTTGCCAAAGTCAAAAGGCAATCCACTCCCACCCATTCCATCCCCACATACTCCACTCCCATTCACCACAACCTCCTTTCCTCTTTTCTTGGCTCCTCCTGGTTGATGGGTCATCCCTGCATCTCACCCACTGCCCTGGGTCAGAAGCAATGCAGTAAAACACAGCACATCTACAGCAAGTACGCTTCATTTAATTGGCGACCCCCTCTCCAGCCTCTCATGCAGAAAAAGAGAGGATGGAGAGAGATCCCTTCAGACTGCATCAAAATATCCTTTACACATAACCACACCCTGACCTCCTCTACCCCTATCCCTCACCCACTCCCTTCCCTGTATCACAGTATCTTCCGTACAGAGCCATTCTCCACTCACCCCTATAATTACCTTCTCTTTTCCTTCGTAAAGAGACATCCCATCTTGCTCAACACCCCAGTTGCCCCATCCATCCATCTCATCCTCAGTCACCCCCTCATGTTCATCCCATCCACCTCTGCCTTCCACACTTCTTTTACTAATCTTTCTTCATTCATTCTTTCCATGTGTGAGGGGTCATCCTTTTTCCTGGCACACTGCTTGGGTTGAAGGTCATGCAGCAAGTCTTCTTCCACAGTAGGGTCTGACAGCTGGAGATGGTTTACCCCCACTGCTTCTTCAGAGTGACCCCCTTCCACATACATAGAAAGTTGGAATTATGCATGAATTTGAAGCTAGGAATGATAAATTGGACCTGTCATTTAAGGTTAAATGGCAAGGGCCATATTATTTGATGATATGTGGACCTACTTATATAGCAACTTACATAAGCTACAATGCCACACCCATGTCTCTTTGTATCATGACATGTCATAGAACATGACAACCCCATGAGTGTTTCTCCTTTCCTGTATAAATTTAGATATAGGTAAATACTTAAATATATTTACCAAAAGGTCCTTTCCCCCATACAAAGAAGGTGGTCCAGCCAAGGCATACACTTACCCTTCATCCATCCCACATATTCTATCTGTATCCCAAGGGCTTTTTCCCTCTCATATGGGAGGTAGCCAAACAACATATTCTACCCAGTGGTTATTGTAAATGATGTGAAAAATGACATAATGTGTACTAGCTTGTTTTAATAATTTCATACTCGTACAATTTTTTATTATTTTTTTTTCCTCCCCCCCCAATAATAAATGTCCATATCATCTTGTGGTTGACAGGGTATTGAGCCACGGATGGTAGAGCTGATTTTGAATGAGATCATGGAATCTGGAGCTCCTGTGGGATGGGACGACATTGCAGGACTTGAGTTGGCTAAGACGACTATACAGGTAATGCATTCCCATCCACCACCCTTGTTTCCCTCTCATGGCATCAAAAATTGATGACATGGTTCACTGCCTTTCTCATATGCACAAGGATGAGGGTGTAATTAGGAAAATGATAGCTGTTTTAAGTGATGAGGATGGCATGTAGCATATAGTTCAATTATAAATGATAATTGTCACCCCAGGTTTCACTTACTGGAACCATAGAGCTCCACAGTGGCTGGCAACAGTCCCAGGGTCCTCCCATAGATCTCTCTGGGAAGAAGTGATATATTAATGTGTGATATTCCTGAGTCACCTGTTTCTACTAGTAGGAAGAGAGTAGTTACCAGTTGTCAGTTCTCCTAATGTGAAAAGGTGGAAGAAATACACTTGAGTCCAGTCCAAAGAGAAAGTGTTATTTCCTTCATTCCTTGAGATGAAAGTGAGGGTGTTGGTAGGTTTTGAAAATGGGTAGTAGGGAGATGATTTTGACCAGGAACACCCCTCACTGGTCCCTTTATTTATAAATATCCAGATATATTTTTGTTCAGTAAGAAAATAAAAGATTAGTAGAAGAATCTGGTTTGGCTACTGTGTTTTAATTGTTAACATATATTGTGAAAGATTTTAGGTGTAACATGCAAATTTTGCCATGCATTAGATTGAAGTGAATTAGAGAAAGATAGGGTAACACAAAAGACAGAAAGATTGGAGATAGTATTTTTAACAAATGTAAAGCACAAGCTAGTGGAATAAACAATAAATGAGAGTGTAATGAAAGGACCCAAGTTTGACCTTGGAGAGTGAAGCCATAAGAGCATTTGGTCAAGGTACCTTATGTACATATACCAAAATGCCTTTTCCTTCTTATAAGTGGGGTAGCCAATAACCAAATCAAAACATATACCTACCTTACATCCACCCCACTGCTGTCCAAACACCTGTTTGTTGTCCTTCCCATCTCAGCACCTCATGAACAAAAGGTCATTCTTTTCTCCAACTACATTGCTCAGGTCAGGCACTGCAACAAGTTGGTACTTTTACATCAGGGCATGACAGCTTGAGCTGGTTTACTGCCATCACTTCATTATACTATGACTCATTCCCCCTCATCCACTTCAGAAATTTACAGATCAGACAAGAACATCCCTTCAGGCTGTATCATTACCTCATCCATTTGCAACCACTATTCATTTCTGTCTTTTGCATTCTCTTTCCCTGTGTGACCTATGGGCCAACCTTGTGCCTGAGGCTGGATTCCTCAGGGTTGTGGGTCTCCTACAAGAGAGATCCAAGGTTGCAGATTTCATGATTAACAGAAGCATTATTGAAAATCCATGTGAACAAGTTGCATAAACACGGCAAAGGAAACATGGACTGGAAGTGAAGCGTTTATTCCTGACGTTTCATCTATTGACTTTCTCAATAGCTGAAACGTCAGGAATAAATGCTTCACTTCCAGTCCATGTTTCCTTTGCCGTGTTTATACAAGAAGCATTATTCTTGCCCAGGATAATGTTCAAACTATCAACCCTTGAAATAAAAAGTTGATATGTTGTCTACAGCACTGAATATAAACCTTCCTTAAAATGGCTCGAGTTATATTTGGTTGAATTATACCTAGAGTAGAATACCTATTATAAAAGAATTTTTTTTATATATTTTCCCAAGTGGTGATTGAACTCAGTAGAATGGTTCTCTTACAGGAAATTGTGGTGTGGCCAATGCTTCGTCCAGACATCTTCACAGGACTTCGAGGACCACCAAAAGGCATTTTGCTTTTTGGTCCTCCAGGCACAGGAAAAACCATGATTGGTTAGTTTTGTAGTGATAATGCATCCAGGAAATTCATTGAATACAGTAAGTCCTCATTATACGGTACATATGCGTTCCTGAAAACCTTACTGCAAATTGAAATTACCGTATACTGAACCCATTATAACGTATGATAATAGGATATGGCAGATGTACCTGCTCCTTGCTCTTTCCTCTTCAGAACACGAGCGGATACCGTATCTGTGAATTTTTCTTACCATAAATAGAATCAAGGGTAGTAATTACCAAATACTGTAACTGTGAATTTACCGGATAAAGAATTACTATATAAGGAGGACTCACTGTAATGGACTACCATGGAAATTACATAGCCTGTTATATTACGTGATCTATTCATTTACCTAAGGTTTATTTCCCCCCTTTTAAGGAAGGTAGCCAAGTCAGTGGCACACACACATTCCTCTCCCATTCACCACCCTTGTTACCCAGTCATCTTAACTCCTAATGGATAAAAGGTCATTCCTGTCTCATCCTTGCTGCCTAGGTCAGAAGCAATACAGCAAAACACAGTTTATCCACAGCAAGGCCACTTCTCTTAACTTCTTCAATACAAATAAAATATTTTTTCGCACATCAGGTTGCCTGATGTACAATGATGCATCACAATACGTACCTTATAAAATATAAAGTAACCACTGTTATGCTCATTTTCTTTCACCCTGAATAAATATAATGTCACAGAAAACATGATCAACCTTGTTCACAGAATGCAGGGGCCACTCAACTCCAACTATGGCACCCACATATGCATCATAGTATTCAAAAGGCTAATCAGTGACCCTCCTCTCCATCCCCTCATGCAAAAAATAGAGAAGACAGGAAGAAATTCCCTTGGGGCTGCATCAAAGTATCATCCTTACACAACCATTCTCCACTCAACCCTATCCTCTGTCTTCTCTCTTCCTTGTTCAACAGTTATTCCTTTCTTGCTTATGTGATGACCTTATTGATTTGCAGTACCCTACTACTTGCTACTATAAATCTTATGAATTGGATTATTCTGTTCAGGTAAGTGCATTGCCTCCCAAAGCCGATCAACATTCTTCAGCATTAGTGCATCATCCCTGACATCTAAGTGGGTCGGAGAAGGAGAGAAGATGGTACGAGCACTCTTTGCTGTGGCGAGGTGAGGACACTGGGTTTAATAATGCAGAATTGTCAACTCAAATGTCTGATATTTTGTTACAGATTGTGTACTTCTTATTTGATAGTATTTCTTCTTTATTTGAATATAAACATGTAGTATTCATACTGTCTTGTGTCTGTTTATCTATATACCAAAAGCCTCTTTCCCCTTATAAGGAAGGTACCCAGCCAAGGCATTCCCCTACCCATCCCATTACCATTTGTCACCCATTTGTTAGGGACCAACGACAGGTACCCAAATGTGGTGGTCCTACAAGATGGACAACAAAACTGCCCATTTTTAAAACCCATCAACCCCATCACCTCCATTAGGAGGTGTAGCCCTATGGGGCTACACTCAATCTCTGGACTGAGTCTAAGATCTCTTTCTATTAGTTTAAACTATATTTATTACACATTTTCACACATGGGGAACTGACATCTGACAACTGCTTTCCTCTTCTTACCACCTGGTGACACAGAAAGAAACCCACATTGGTACAACACAGATAACAGTTCAAATTTTCTTCCCAAGGGGATCTGTAGGAGTCTGTGAGGACTGTTGCCAGCCATTGTAGGGTTGCAGGTTTCCCACTGAGTGAAACTCGAGGCAACAATTAGTTAATTGACCTATTTGCTACTCATTTATTTAAGCTCCTCTAGGATGAAGTGTTATTCCCATCTCCTGCCCACTGTGCATGTCAGAAGCAATGCCGCAAGATTCAGCATATCCACAGTAGGTCCCCCACTGCTTCATTTACTTGGTGACCCTCCCTTCTCATCCCCTCAGTCAGTCCCTTTGTGCCATGTCAGTGTATTGTCCATTCACAAGCATTCCCCACTCTCACACCTGTCCCCTGCTTTCTCCCTTTCCTGATCAACATATATTCCCCATTTCTTCAAGACCCCCTTCACCCTATCCATCCATCTCATTCTTGGTCT
The DNA here is from genome assembly GCF_046742065.1 of Oratosquilla oratoria. Classification (NCBI taxonomy): domain Eukaryota; kingdom Metazoa; phylum Arthropoda; class Malacostraca; order Stomatopoda; family Squillidae; genus Oratosquilla; species Oratosquilla oratoria. The sequence goes on along the minus strand of NC_134778.1, from coordinate 17,719,396 downwards.
TTCCCTTAAGTTCACTTCATTCACCTCTGCCTTCCTTACTCTTTTTGCCAGTCCTTCTTCACTCATCATCTCTATATACTCAAATCATCCCAGTATCCTTTCATCAGCCCTATCTACCAACTCCCCTTCCACCCCTGCTCTCCTCCTCACCTCCTCATTTCTCTCTATTAATCTTCATAACCTCAGCCATACTTCTCAAACACTTCATGTCAAACACATATAAATTTCTCTTTTCTGCCTCCCTTAGATTCCAAGATCCATACAGTGTTGCAGTCACAATCTACTCTTCATATAATCTTCTTTGTGTCCATCCCCAGATAGCTGTTTTTCATGACACTCTTCATTCCCCCAAGACATTTACTTGCTTCCCTCACTCTGTAGTTTACCTCCACACCCACTCCATTCTCTGCTATGCCCTAAATACATAAAATCTATCCATGTACTCTAAGACTTAACTCTAGCCTACTGCCACCCTCACCTCTGGTACATCTCATTACCTCATACCACATTTACTTTCAACTTTCTCCTATCACATACTTTCCCAGACTCTGTCATGAACTGCCATAGGCCCTCCTCTGATCCAGCCACAAGTGTAGTGTCATCAGCAAACAACAGCTGGCTCACCTCCCACTTCCCTCCACTATCTGTGCCCATCATCCTTGCATTTACCTCCCATACTTGTACCTCCCCATTCATGTAGATATTGAACAGCCATGGTGACATAACACAACCTTAACGCAACCCCAAGAGTGGATTTGTTGACCATTTACAGAATTATGAAAGGTATGGAAATTCTTGATAGAGATGACTTATTAAAATGGAACAGAAGAGAAACAAGAGGACATGAAAAGAACCTAAAGAAGGACAGTTACAGAAGAGATTTGAAAAAGAATAGCTTCCCACATAGAGTGATTGATATCTAGGTCAAACTAAATGGAGAAACAGTGAGTGCCAAAACTTACAAGATTTTAAGAATAAACTGGATGCGGAGAGATACAAAAACGGGTTGCTACGAGCATAGCTTTCATCCCATAAAATACAATTAGGTAAATACTTCAGACCACTCACTCTCACCATTCCCAACCCTAATATAAGCTCTACTACCATGGTTTGAATGTGATGAATGTGACACAGGTATGGATGTACAGTTGGCACCCTATGAAGGAGGGCAAATAGGCATTGGATAGTGCACGGGGCCAGTGCATATGTGAGTGTGTATGAGGGAAGGTGCGAGTGATAGAAGCGAAGGAATTAAAAAAAATAATAATGTAGATAGTAAGCAGCTAGGGTAGGATCAGGTGGGGGATACAAGTGAAAGAGATGAGTGTTGTATTAAACAAAAAAGAAGAACCAGGAACTAACGCAGACAAAATAAATGATACGTCGCTCCATTATAGCAACTACTCGTGTAGAAGCTTTTGACTGCCCTTAACCTCTTTGGTATGATAATGTCTACGTAGGCATTGTGAGGCATGAGTGGGTACACAAGGGTGCTGGCATTGGCATCTTGATTATATATATACAGGTATATATATATATATATATATATATATTTTTTTTTTTTTTTTTTTTTTTTTTTTTTTAAGTTGTACATGAGTTACCCCATGATTTTGTAAACTGGTTTGATTATGTTTTCTGTGTTTATTATTACTCAGAGTAAAAGAGTTAAGCACATGAATCTGTTTTCCCTAAAAAAGCGTAGACTCAGAGGTGACTTGATACAGGTCTTTAAGATTTTAAAGGGAATTGACAACATCAAAAGTGACAAAATTTTCACATTGAATGAGAATCAGACAAGAAACAATGGTCTCAAACTGTCCGGAAATAGATTCAATTTGGAAGTAGGTAGAAACAACTTTGCCAACCGTGTAGTTAATGAATGGAATAAACTTCCTGCACAGGTAGTGCAATGTAGTTCAGTTCGAAGCTTTAAGAATCATTTAGATAAATACCTAAGTAAGATGCTGTAATTATTATAATTTATGTTATATTATTTGTTTTTGTTTTGTTATAATTTGTCTGTCTGATTTTCATTTATTATTAGTTATATGTCAATTTATTATCATTTACTATTTACCTGTTTGTTTGTTATTCAACTATACCAATGCATTTATTTATGTATTTTAATTGTTATTTACATTGTTATAGTTTTAATTTATTATTAATATGATTTTTTTTTTTTTTTTTTTTTTTTTTGCATCCGACCTAGATATGGATAAAAAGGTCTCCGGTCGGCGTGCTTTGCCTTTGAGAATGAGTAATACCACAGTGACTTTATATTTTATAATGCAAGTAGTGTGATGCATTGGACATATGGCAGCCAATGCTGCAAATGAGAATTTGACTCATACTGAAGTGGTTAACAGTTTACTTCCTATTCTACATATCTGCATTACCTTCCACAATGTCTTCCTGTTTACATTGCCATATGCCTTCTCTAAATCTTTAGTGACCCAATAAGCATCCTTACCTTTTGCCAAAAATATGCAAAACTGCCCTACCGCAAATATTTAATCCACACACCATCTACCTTTCCTCAAGCCATACTGTTCCTTATCACTTAGTCCCTCTGTTCCTCTCCTCAGCCTCTCAATTTAAACCCTTTCATATGTCTTTCCAATAACATTCAACAAACTTATCCCTCTAATACTACTACATTCACATTTAGGTTACAGATGGGATTGGGAGAAAGTAAAACAGGGTAAGATAAGGTTTGTACATATGAGAATGAATGAGGATAGATATTCTCAAGGGCATGATGATTCGATGGTGCCAGGAGTGGAAACAAGGGGTAAACCAAGGAAAAGGTAGGGTAAGTGAAGGAGGTGCCTAGATAAGAGGGAGGGTGGAGGGGAGTGGAATATATAGGAAATGGAATGGGTGGGAGTGGTTTCTATGCCTTTTTCTTTTTGGCTACCCCCTGTGTAAAGGGGAAAAAGCCTCTGGTATATGTATGTATGTATAAGTGAATTCGTAGAAGCTCATGGTTAGGACAATGGATGAGTGAAAAAAATTGTTTAGGTGACTTGAGTTGGAGATTATACATGGATGCACTTAGGGAATGAACTAGCAGTATTGTTAAGAGAAATAGGGTTCAGTTTGCATATGGTTTTTAGCAGGAAGGAGTCAACCAATCAGTTATTACCTCAAGTTTCACCAAATAGAAAACTCACAGTCCCAAGCAGCTAACTCCAGTCCTCAAAAACATCCACAGATCTCTGGAAAGAAACATTGGACTTTTGTCTGTGTTTTATCATTGTGGGACAGTTTCTGTGTCACCAGCTCAAAGTGGTAGGGAGAGGAAACCATTTGCTGGTTGTCACCTCTCTCTGTGTGAAAAATGTAAGAAATACATTTGAAGTTAAAAGAGATTTTGGACTCAATCCAGAGACTAAATGTCGACTCCTCAGGGCTTTACCTCCTGATGGAGGCGAGGGGGTTAATGGGTTTTGCAAATGGGCAGCTCTCTGTCCATCTTGCAGGACCACCACCTGCAGGTATCCATCATTGGTCCCAGAAGGAAGAGTAGGAGTATTTCCTTCTCATGCCTTGATACCTCACTTTGCAGATAAAGGAATATAAGTTGATAAGTGTATTTTATTTTGTCTTCCTCTCTCTCTCTCTCTCTCTCCCTCTCCTCTCTCTCTCTCTCTCTCTCTCTCTCTCTCTCTCTCTCTCTCTCTCTCTCATACCCCATTTTTTCTTGTCAAAACAACTTTATAATTAGCACTGATATATATCCTTTTTGTGTTAGGGTGCATCAGCCAGCAGTGATCTTCATAGATGAGATTGATTCTCTTTTGACGCAGCGCTCAGACACAGAGCATGAAAGTTCACGAAGAATCAAGACAGAGTTCCTTGTCCAGCTAGTAGGTGCATGTGTTGCAATTTCAGCTTCCAAATGGGGGGAATGTAATGTGAGAGTGGAAAGAGAACTGTTGAACTGGATTGACCAAAGAGTGATCTGATGGTTTGGGCACATGAAAAGAATGAATGAGTAAAGACAAGTAAATAGAGCGTAAAAAGCAGAAGTGTATTGAGTGATCTTGAGGAGAAGACCAGAAATAGGATGGATGGATGGATGGGGTAAAGATATCTTTGCACATGGAATGTCTGTTTAGCAGGGAAGGGAATGGGAAAGGTTGAAGTAAATTAAGGGAAATTGTGAATGAATGAAAGAATGTGGCTGGGAGAGATGTTTTTACCATCTGATTCATGAGTTAATGAGGAAAGGGTTGCCATATGATGAAGAAATAGGAGGAAAACAGCTCTGGCTTGGGGGTCATAATAAAAATAACTGTGCCTAGTTGTATTGTAATTGACCCAGACAGTGTAGTTTATTTGTTTATAATATGAGTGTGTATTTTGATTCAGTCATCATCCAAAATCTTAGGGTTATTTGCATATATATATATATGTATACATATATATATATGTATATACATGCACACAGACAGTGGTGTAAGTGTATTGTACTTCAAATATAACATGTACTACTGTATATGTATCTTTCTTTATGATCATGCCTGATATTGTTGATGGCTTAACCAGGATGGAGCCACTACTAGCAAGGATGAGAGGCTGTTATTGGTTGGAGCAACAAATCGCCCACAGGAATTGGATGAGGCAGCACGAAGAAGATTGGTAAAACGACTTTACATTCCATTGCCAGATTCAAAGGTATTGTATTAACTTGCATGTGTACTTTATAGATAAGGAGGCAGGTACTGTCAGTTCATTTAAAACAGGGAAGGCACAAATTAACTAGATAGTCCTGTGATTGAAAGATTTGTTCATATACTTCAGCAAGAACATAGTAAGATTGTACTACAATAAATTCCTGGGGGGAAAATGTTATATATAAGGGAGATACAGTAATCCCTCCCGTATCCGGTTCGCCATTATTTGGAACTTGCCACTATCCTGATGCCCTGTAACTACCGGAGTTCCCTCCAGTATCTGAATGGTGACTGGGATCTGGCGAACATATCTGGAGTGATTCAAACAGCCCGTGCGTCCCACCCCCTTCCTCCCCCATGCCCCATCCCCTGCCCACAGAAGAGGAGGTGCAAGACTGGCTAGAGTGTGACGAAGGAGACCCTGGGATGCACTTGCAAACCGAAGAAGAAATTGCTGAAGAGGTGATGCACCCAGACGAGCCTCACTTTGATAGTGATGATGATGATAATGATGAGGTTGTTGTTGAGGCAAGGCCTAAATTTTCTGAGGCCAGGGCAAGCCTTGAAGTGCTCTTAGATTTTATTGAACATCCTGCTGCTGACGAAGAAATGCGCAGCTACACCTCATCATTACGGATGATTCAAGAAATGCTGATCAGAAAACACAGCAAGTGCCGACGAGGCAGACCAAGCTGGACACCTTCTTCAGGGTAACAACATCATCATCATATGAGGACGCACCACGCCCAGGGCCATCAACTCATTGCCACCTGCATAGAGCCGGTGGCCAGGGCTGGTTGCTGCCGTTTGGCCCCCAACTCTTGGGGTTGGGGGATGGTCCCACGACATAGCGGCTCCAGGACCTTCTGAATCCTCTCTCCCACGAAAGGACAGAGTCCACCTGGCCAGACTGCGGTGCGGCCACCACCCAGCACTTCTAAGCTACCAGAAGAGGCTGGATGACCGCATTGTGAACAGCTGCCCAGGATGTAACACTTCACCCCATACCATACAACACATAATGGAAGACTGCATTATACACAATCATGTACGCAAACAACACAACATACACTCTATAAAGGATTTGTGGGAAAACCCCGTTTCGGCTGTGGCATTCCTTGGGGAGACGGAACTGCTTGGACAGACAGTCTAGGGAACGACAACAACAACAACAACAACAACAACTCATCATGACTTGTCATCACCACCACCACCAAAATCAACTCAGGAGGACTCACCACACCCAGGGTCATCAGCTCGTCATGAGTCGTCATCACCACCACCACCACCACCACCACCACCGACTCATGACGACTCACCACCACCATTGACTCATGATGACTCATCACCACCACCAACTCGCTCTCCTCCAGCAACACCTCGGTCAACTCCATCACCACCACTGCCACCACTGCCCACACCATGATGTAATCATGTAGTACTGTACAGTATGTACTGTCTGTTTTATATATATACACATTAATGTACACGTGTGTTTATACATTTATTTACAATAAAATAACAGTGTATTGGGCACAATAGGTTTTTTTGTTTTTTTTTTTATTTTTATTTTTTTTTCCCTCGTTTTCTCTGATAATAATGGCTCAAAAAGAAAACTCCACATATCCGGAAACTCTGCGTATCCATCACGGCCGTGGCTCAATTGATCTGGATACGGGAGGGATTACTGTATATGTGAAGGCCCAAGGACTGTTGCTAGCTACTGGAGGACTAGATTTCCAATCACTGAAACTCAAGCCAAAAGTATTAGTGAGGTGTAGAATTTGGTAGTCTGTTGTGTACTTGTTTTGTGGTCAGATTTTGTATACATTTTTATGTAGATGTATTGTGGGGCAGTTCATAAAATCATCACTTACAAGCCAAATCAAAATCCATAAATGTTTAAAATTTGGCACCACATTTTATAAAGATTCAACAAGTATTATTGGCACTGTATATGAGTATTTCCTTCCCTTCCTATATACATAAGTATACAAATATCTTAATCTTCCATATGATGAAGAGCTTAGCCAAGTTAAAGCATGCTTTATGCCCTGACCTATAAGTTAGAAAAATGGAAAGATGGGTCTGTTTGTTTTACCCCACTTAGTCATCTTTTTTGACACAGAGAGAAACAGTGATTGTGTTCTTGTCCCCCCAGAGGGTAGCCTTCATATAATTTATTGTATTTTCATTACGACAGGCCAGGAAACAAATTATGGTGAACTTATTGTCAAGTCAGACACACAATTTAAGCCCAGAGGACATGGATTACATCTGTGACCTAACAAATGGTTATTCTGGTGCCGATATGGCAAACCTCTGTCGTGAAGCAGCTCTTGGCCCTATCCGCTCCATCAATTTCGCTGATATTGAACACATCAGTGTAGATCAGGTTAGTGGTTTTCTTATATTACATAAACAAAGGCCTTGGACCCTGAGTGTGTAACAGAAAGGAGAAATATTAGAACTAAAAAGTGATCAACATTCCTCTTTTGAATGGAGATTAATTGCCAGTCTTAAAAATAATGTTTCATAACTGTTCCATGTAGGTGTCATTAACCCCTTCCATACGGTGCCGCACACGTAGGCGTCATGGACTTAGATCTCGGTGGCAGCAACCAATGCCAGCCGTACGACGTGTCGTAATAATACTCGCATCATAAAATATAGTCACCGCTTATATCGATCGTTCTCTCTTCACCCGTGAATTTTGATAACCATAGAAAATGCGATTACAAAAGAATTAGAAAGAATGTCATTATGGAGGGCGACTACAATAAATATAATCAAGACGCCGATATGGCAGCCTCGCGAATACACTCGCTCCCCATGACGCCTACGTGTGCGGCCCCGTATGGAAGGGGTTAAAGTCCCAAAAGTATTGACAATATAAAACTTATTGAGTCAATACCCTTTATGTGGTTTCTTGTAACTGTACATACATACATACATATACCAAAGGCTTTTTCTTGTAACTCTAATAATAATAATTGTATCTTAGAGTATCATTGAAAGAAACCTCCAGTCCCATAGCAGTTAGCAACAGTCCTGGAGATCTCACAGTTGTATCAGAACTTTGGACTATTGTTTGTATTGCATTAGTGTGGGACTAATTATATCACAAGTTTGTTGGAGTAAGAGGCAGGGAATACTCACAAATTATCATCTTTCCATATATGAAAAGTTAGAGCAAATACAGTTGAAGTTGACAGAGAGGTCTTGGCTCCATGTAATTGACATCCATCTCCTAAGGTTGTGTCTTGTGGATACTCATTGTTTGTTTCTGGTTTTCTTGTTTTGGAACAAGATAATGGAAAGCCTATTCATACATACGTACATACCAGTGTTCCCCTAATAAAGGAGGTGGCTGAGTGAGAGACCACATCCATCTTATAACTATCCTACATCCAACAAAAACCCATTCATTACCCCTCCCATCTTAGCATTCGATGGAGGAAAGGTCATCCCTGTCACAAGCCATACTGCACAGGTTAGATGCAGTACAGTAAAATACACCACTTTCACAGGAGGACCCAACAGTCATAGCTGGTTTATCCTCACTGCTTCATTATAGGTAGACCCTCCCACCCCCTTATCCACATAGAAAATTTATGGAGCAGACAGATGTGAGATACCTTATCAAAGGCTTTCTTCAGATCCAAACACAATCTCCCTAGCCCTCTTTCTTTGGTAGCAAACTGACCACCTTTCAGTAAAATCCTAACAGATTTATCCTTCATTTCTGGTTGCCTGTTTAAGAATAACATTAATTTTTATTGATAGCAGATGGAATATTTTGTAATTATAAGTTGTACACTGTCAACAGGTGCGTCCAATGACTCAAAATGATTTTGTTGATGCTGTGAGGTGTATACGGGCAAGTGTTTCTGGTCAAGATATGCAGATGTATGAAGAGTGGAATGCAAAGTTTGGCATTGCAGCACACTGAAGGTAAATATAAGTTTATACTGTTTCTAAATGATGCCTATTACTTCCTTAGAGCTAAGATTTGTATAAATAAACTTTATATTTATCTTTCTCCATCTGCTGTGGATGTGCTGTGTCTTGCGACACTGCTTCTGACCCAGGGTGGTGGACAAGGTGCAGGGATGACCCGTCATCCAGGAGGTGCTAAGATAAGAGGGAGGGTGGAGGGGTGTGGAGTGTGTTCAGGGATGAAATGGGTGGGAATGATTTTATACCTTTTCCTTTTTGGCTACCTCCCTTGTAAGGGGGAAAAAGCCTTGGTATATGTATGTATGTATGTATCTACAGTAAACCCTTGATATATCTAACCAATTGGGGGAAAGGCTTGGTCCTTATAGCCGAAGGTGCATAATCTATGTACATACATACATATATCAAGGCTTTTTCCCCCTTACAAGGGAGGTAGGCAAAAAGAAAAACGCATAAAACCATTCCCACCCATTCCATCCCTAAATACATTCCACCCCCCTCTATGTACAATATTTAAATTTTCTATGCACCCACCATCCATACCAAACCTTGCACTGCATTAACCAACTTTGTTATATCAGACAAATGGTTGGTAGATCTCACTAGATTTGAAATAGCCGTAATTCGGTATAATGAGGTTTAGTATAGCAAGGGGTTATTGTATATGTATATATACAGTAGAACCTTGTTCTCAGATGTCTTACAAGGTGAACAAGGTTTTGGACCAAAAAATGTATTAATTTTTTGCTCCAGTAGTTGATCAAAGAATCAGTTCTTGGCCGTCCCGGATGGAGAAAAATGGAAAATGGGTCAAAATTTAAAGTTTTGTGGAAAACTATCACCTTGATAAGCTGTATCCAGCAGGTCAGTAAACTTGTTTCTGTCCTCAACCAAATTAGTTCTGAATCAGTTTTCTAGAACATAGGGTGGTTGAGAACCAAGGTTCTACTGTATATCCTAATTTTTTCTTTTTCTTTTCTTTTTTCTTTCAGGGATGAGAGGTAGTGATAGACCAAGAAAAAGTTGGGAAGTTAGGATGTGTTAAATTGTTAGAGCACATGGTCATGAAGTCATGAAAATGTGCATAAGTGACGGAGGGAATTGTGAAAGAATGTATAGACTAAGGCAACAAAGTGTTCCATGAAAGGGGTGCATCAGGGATGAATAATAATTTGGATTAATGTCACAAATTCCTCCTCTCAGAGAGGGCTAGAATGGTATCCTTTTGGAGAATTATTTGAGGCAGAGAATTTAATATGTCCTTCCCACAAATTCTCATGTTGCCAGGTAACACTTGAACTGTCTCTACTCCTGACCTCCACCTTGAGTAGTAACACTCACAACCACTTGGCCTGTGAGATCAACATCCTTGGGATGAATAATGATAATAAGGATTGATGGTTTTAGTTTTACTGACTGGAAGTCTGCATCTCTACAGTGGTTGGCAGAATTCTTCTGTCCATCCCATAGATCTCTTTGAGAAGGTGCATTTGATTGTTGTTTGCTTTGTATTGGTGTGGAACTGTTTCTTTGTCACCAGCTTGCAGCAATAGGAGAAGGGGAAATTTGCCAGCTGTCAGCTATCATTATGTGAAAAAGTGGAGCTTTTAACCACTTCAGTACGGGACTTAAATCTCGCGGGCAGCAGCCAATGCCAGCCGTATGACGTAACGTAATAATATTCGCATCATAAAATATAGTCACCGCTTATATCGATCGTTCTCTCTTTCACCCGCGAATTTTGAAAACCACAGAGAATGGGATTCAGGGCGCATTTGGGAGAATGTAAAAACACAGGGGCGACTACAATAAATATAATCAAGACGCCGATATGGCAGCGTCGCGAATCCACTTGCTCCTCATGACGCCTACGTGTGCGGCACCATATGGAAGGGGTTAATTGAAGTTAATGGAAATCTTGGGCCTAGACCATGCTATCTTCAGGTGTATAGGGTGTTGACAGGATTTGAAGACGGACAGCAGGGAGATTCTGTCTGACATCTATCTTATAGAACCACCAACTTTACATATGTGCCATTAACCACTTCCATACGGTGACGCCTACGTAGGCGGCATGAGGAGCAAGTGCGTACGCGATGATGCCGACGTCTGCATCTTGATTATATTTATTGTAGTCGTACCTACGTAACCTCCATTCTCTCTAAACTGGCTTCATCATATTTTCTATGGTTATCAAAATTCACGGGTGAAGGAGAACAAACGATTGAGCATTGACTTTATTTTTTATAATGCGATTATTATGATGCAACATCGCACGTCGGGCAGCTAATGCTGCCAGACGTGTGATGTGCCCCGGAGTGAAGAGGTTAATCCCACCAGGGATGAACCAACAGTACTGTTGGGAAAGTGATAAGGTGTAATCTTTGCATTCTTTAAGTGGAAACAGTAAAAGGGATAGACGTGATTCACCACAGTCTTGGATCTTATGTTGGACTTATGATCAGTAGATGTTACCTTCCCAGATCAGAGCTCAAAGCTTGTATATGGCATGATCTATGGGTAATGCTGTGATCACACACACAAATGCAAACACAAAAATCACAAACACACTCTTAATTCCTTCCTCACCAGAGTTGTTGTTGTTCCCTATACTGTCTGTCCGAGCAGTCCCATCTCCCCAAGGAATGCCATGGCCGAAACGGGGTTTTCCCACAAATCCTTTATGGAGTGTATGTTGTGTTGTTTGTGTGCGTGATTGTGTATAATGCAGTCTTCCATGACGTGTTGAATAGTATGGGGTGAAGTGTTACATCCTGGGCATTTGTCCAGAATACGGTCTCTTCTGGTAGCTTAGAAGGGCTGGGTGGTGGCCGCATCACAGTCTGGCCAGGTGGACTCTGTCCTTTCATGGGAGAGAGGATTCAGAGGGATGGATATCAGGGGGTCTGGCACAGAGTTGAAGTGTTGGTTTGCATTGATGCTGAAATTTTCAGCCCTGGGCAAGACTTAAATTCAGATTGCTGAATTAGTGGTTGAGTATGGTCTTGTGACGGGAGGGAAAGGAATGAGGATTTTCCTCTTCCGTGTCTACCCATCTCACTCTGTGATAATGGGAGATTGGATGGGGGAAAAAAAGTGCATTTTTCAAATATATCAGTAAGGTGAATTAAACAAATCTGTAATATGCATTTGCACCAAATTCACACATATTTATAGTAACTTTTTAGTCAAATATTGATAAATAATTCTTAGTATTATACATAAGTTTGACTTGCAAGATAAATTTGATTAAGTTTTCATATATATTTTCATAAACCTTCTCATCTTGTATACATAAACATTGGATAGAATTATCAATTAAAAAAACAGGTTGGAGCTTTTGGCATCTAAAGGATCACTTGAGGTTTGATATATCACCTGAACATTTACAAATTCAGTACGGTGACACTTATTCCTGCAGCCTCACAAGTATTTCTCTCTCCATAAATAGAAAGTCTGCAAAGTCTTTAAAGTATCTTAATACTCTAGACTGTATCTTACCCTGCAGATCAGTCAGACTTATTTCAGTTGTGAAAATCAAAGGCCACTGTTCCCTTTTAAAAGACGTTCACCTTTAAGTTTTTAAACCATTCATCAAAATCTCTTGTCAAGAGTTCAATTGAAAATAGATAACACCATCAATATATGTAGGCACTTGAGGATGTAGTTATCAGCAGTACAGGTATTTGTTGATATACTGAAGATGTACAATATAGTTCCTCAGCCATTGTTGTTTATTATGATATGCATTTAGGAAACACTCATCATTGCTGGTATTTGTATGGGGATAAAACTCCAGTCTAATCTTATGAATAACCCAATAAGAGTGGTAGAAAAATAAAGTTAACACGGTGGCACTGATCGAAAAAAAAAATGCACAAATATTTTTACATTTTACTCGTGTAATTTCATGGGTATTTTCGAGTCTTTCCTTGGAAACTGGCCTCTGTTGCAATAAGAATTGTACTCTTTCATTAGGTTAGAATTTAGAAAAAGCCTTCAGTATGTTATAACAAATAGTAGAAAATTTCACTCAACTGGAGGATGGATCCTAATCTGAATGGAGTTCTTTATTAACCCATTCAACTCCGATGACAAGATGTCTTGTCATTTGGTCAAATAAAACAAAAAATCATAATAAAACAACAAAATGTTTGATGATCAAACAGCACCAGAAAAATATGACGTCATCAGTCCTCCTCGAGGAGGACTGATGACGTCATATTTTTCTGGTGCTGTTTGATCATCAAACATTTTGTTGTTTTATTATGATTTTTTGTTTTATTTGACCAAATGACAAGACATCTTGTCATCGGAGTTGAATGGGTTAAGACATGTTTTAGGTCACCACAATACTGAATGGAATAGTCTGGCATCTGCTACAAGTGGTGTAGAGCATGCCATGAAGTTGAAGAGTTTATTGTATGTAATTCAGTGTAATTCTTTACACACATACATACTAAAGAGTCTCCTTCTTTGGGCTCAATGGCACAGTGGTAGCATTCACAACCACTACTCCAGCAGTCTGAGTTTGAATCCTGCCCAGGGCTGAAATAATTTCAGTATCGCCATGCTGCAATTCATTACTTCAACTCTTGTGGGCAGGGAGTTGTGTGTGTAAGGTCACAGCATTACGCATAGATTAGTCATAAATGAGATCTGAGATCTCATCCAGGAGGGTAATATGTGTTGATCATGAGTCCAGCATGTGATCCAAGACCATGGTGAATCACACACATACCCCATACCCACTCCAATACCCACTCAATCCATTCATTGCCCATTTTAGCATCTAATGAATGATAGGTCATCCATGAGGTGCTAAGATGGTAGGGGCGTTGAATGGGTTTGGATGAGTGTAAGAAATGGGTATGCTTTGACTTGGCCATCCTTCTTAGTATGGGGATAAGGTTCTTTGTTGTATGTATGAATTTAAGTTATGCACAATAAACCCTTCAGTTTAGACTGTAACTTAGAATTAGGCAGTATTGTTCTATATTAGAGTAAATAGGCAATTGTAACTCATTTTGTGAATAAACTTAACTATCAGGTTAGTGTCCACAAATTAGATCTTTCAATGCTATTTGCAGTTTTATGAGGACCAATTGTTTTAAGATTAGCAGGTACCATGTCTTCTCAGGAAAGACCAAAACCTTTTAACTTCAAATATAATTTCAGAGAAATTAGGCAAGGAATATACGGTATAATAAGAGGTATTGATAATAGAGAAAGAAATTGTGATAGTGATAGATTAGATTTTGATTTATATATTTTGAACACCAGAAAAGGCAGATATCAGTAACTTACAGCTTAAAGTTGAAGTGATCACTCAATTTTTTTTTACTATACTCTGTTTCAGCTGGTCTGAGAAAAGTGATACTCATTCTATGGCAACATTTCTGGCAGATTGGCTTGAGCCGTTGTCATAAAGCAAGCCTTGGCTTTTTTGAGACTTGCTAAAACAGGGTATATTATTACCTCTTGTGCAAGTAGTTTTCATGAGCTAAACCCTCTTTAGTGTTAATTTTGATATATCTGCTTTTGTTCAACAATTTAATTAGGAATGTCAGAGCTTACTCGTTTTTCTGCTAATTTAAAAGTTTAATATTTGTGTATAAAAGTTCGAGGAAAAGGCAACAAAATATAAGTGGGTGTATTCACCTAGAGTAGAATAACCATTGACCAGAGTTGCAAGAGCAATCCATAGAAATTCATAGGTCTGTTTACTTGTTAGAGAATATGGTACACACACACATAGACAAAAACATACACTCAAACACACACACACACACACACACCTATAATATTTTTTATCTTTGTTAATGACATGATGGAAGATACAACAGGCTGTGCTAATATGTTTGCATATGATGAAAAAATTATAAGAGTGAAGAATGAGGACTGTCAGTTCTAACAAAAAGATCTAGACTCTCTATTTGTCTGGAGCCAAGAATAGAAAATATATTTCAGTACCAAAAAATGGTAAAGTATTGAAACTGGACAATAGCTCAAGAAGACCATCTTTAAACTATTCCTTGAGTAGTGAAACCATTACAAAGGCAAAAGAGGAGAAGATTTGGGAGTGTTGATGAAAGACAGCCAATCATTTGACAGACACGTCAGTAGGATAGTGGGAGAGATATATGGATTGCTGCAGAATATTAAGATGAATTTTCGATATATGGGTGAAGAGATGATGAAAAAATTTATAGAAACACTAATACATTCAAGACTGCAAAATGCATCAGTGGTATGGTTCCTTACACAGAGTGAAAGATATGAGTAAAATTGAGAGCATACAAAGGGCAATAATCATGCTGGTTCCCAGCTTGGCACATAAGCCATACAAGGAGAGACCAAAGTAAATGGAAATATTGATGTTGAGATGGGTGAGAGAGTAAAACATATGCGGAGAAATAGAAGAGGAAAAATGGGAAATGGAGTGGTGACGGCATTGAAAAAAAAGCATCAAGATGGAAGAAATGGAATTGGGGGAAGGTATGGTTGAATTGAATATAAAAATCTTTACTGAGAGGGGGTGATAAAAGAGACATTGTAGTGGAAATGGGAGAATGAATGGTTGAGATAATGAATATAAAGATATTTACTAAGAAGGTTCGATAAGAGAGACTGCTGTAGCATACATCCTTCCAAAAACAAGAACACTGAATGAAATAGAGTATAAAGGATTCATGAGAAATACAGCTCAGTTGAATAGAATAATTAAGAAAATGATGTAACTCGTGAGTGATTTTAATCATGGAGAAGTGAAGTGGGAGGATTAGGAGACAGGTAAGTGGGGAATCCTGGAGTAATATATTGTTGAATATAGCAATGAATAACATAATGACCTAGTAGGTGAAGAACCCATACACACACACAAATACACTCAGATATCAAGAAACATCAGTAATTACAAATTTGTGTCATAAAGTGTGTCCTAAGTCACAAATAAGTTTCGCATGAAGTTTCTGTCCACACTTGAATTCTGATGCATAGAATTAATGCTAAGTGATCACTTGGTTTTAATGAAAGGAGGAAGAGAAATGTGCCAACTTTTACCAGACTAATGAGTAGATATATTACAGTATGTGAACAGATGCATAGTACCATCAGCAGTATGCTTCCCTCATGCTTAACCAAAACAAACAGGTACACAAGTGCACTGTGCACTAGAAAGTCACTCAGTATCATTTAATCACAGTTTTAAAATTGTGATTACTGAAAGTTCATGAAAGTTGTGTCACCAGCAATCACAGACTATTGTCTAATGCATGTCAGCATCAAGGTTTCATTTAAGAACAGTGACCTTAAAGTTTGTTCTATTCATTTAGAAGGAACCATCCAACACACATGACTATTTCCAGCTATTAAGTTAAACTCCATATCACATTATGGATATAATCCTTCCTTAGTATAGATGTGTAACATAGTGCCTAACACATAAGTATCACATTTTAACAAAAATAGACATTTGTAGTCAGCGACCTATTGCAAGAAAGGCACCAAAGTCTAATAAACATTTGCAATCTTGGTTGACCAGTGGTTTCATGCCACAAGGAATACACAGAGCTGTCTTTAGCACTTCAGTACAGTGATTCCATTCATACATTTTATGAAGACTAATGTCTGACAAATTTATTAAACTATGAGAAAAAACCCATCCTGAAGGGCTTACGGATATCTCAATTAACCGTGTCATTATTTTGATGCCCTTTGTAGATTTTGTTCCAACACCAATTTTATTTAGCTGAGGGCAAAACCCTGATTTACTTGTTTATGTTGTGACAGATCAAATGAATAAAGGTAAAGCTTTTTGGCTTCTTTCTAGAATTGACAACCTAAGTTATGTGGCATTCCTTCATGATAGGTAACAATCTGGCATCAAGATTTCTGTGTTCCAAATTTTCCCTGAAGTTTTCAGTTTTGTATACTTGATTTTGTACAAGTTCTTTATATTCCAGTGGAAGTTAAGGTAGCATATTTGCCTTTCACATAATGCAACCCTTAACTTGTTTTTGAGCTGTGCTGGACACTGAACACCTCACAGATAATTATGCCAATGTGTTCAGTGAATTCCAGTCTTGACTTCTGCATCCTGTTGAGAAGTTATTTTGTGGTTATCACTTCCATGATCTCACTATGTTTGTGAGAATCTTGTGCCTTTCAACTGCCACTAATATCACTTGAAGTTTTGGTGTTAAGTTGCTGGGATAAAGCACGCACTAGACGCAGTGTGTTATCATGTAAAGGGCTTGACTCTGTTAGCCGGTAGCCCACCACTGCCTCATGAGCATAGTACCTGTGAATTATGGACATAGATAAATATCTGTAGCTCTTAAATATCTGTTAAGTTCTTAAAAGAAACCTACATCATAGATATTTGATAGATAAAGAGCTTCATGTTTACAAAGTGAATGATGTAGGTGGTCTGTTGCATTCCTAAAATCACCAACAGAAATGATGTACATATATATTATTGATAACAGATTATTGAATAATATGAAAATACTAATGAGAAATCATTAAAATGTTCTCACAATGTGGTAAGAAGGAACGAGAAACATAGAGAAGGAAAACTGATGTTCCCGTCTGGGGTATTGGCTGCATGTTATTGTGGCAGAGTAGCATGCAGTTGATACTTTAGGGTCTATATGGGGTGCCCTTACAGACCAGAGCCACACATCATTTTGTCTGTGATAGAGGAAAGCTCTGTTCATAGAGAAATGATGACACTTTTATACTCCTACTTTACCTCTCACTATCTGACCATCTATTTCAAGTACTACCTTAGCTATAGGTGCTAATGTTGTCACTCCTCCATTTAGTCCCATGGTGAACTGACCTATGTGCCTATTTTCTAATCCTGGTATTGCATTTGGCCTTGCAATAGTGCAAGATACCCATGTCCATTCTGCTCTCACTCCTGCCGTCTCCTACATCATAAAAGCTTTCTCCTACCTATGAGAATCCTTTGAAGTCTGGATTATTGTCAACACTATTCCAACTGTTTGACCAATACATTTTGTTTTGTATGCCTAATGTGTAAACAACAAATATGGCGGACACATTTCTGTTTCTATTATCAATTACGGTTTGAATTCACTCTGCGACCTAACTTCTATTTTCTCTAGAGTAATTTGTACACACCAATTTCTTTATCCAGTGAAGAAGAAAACTGGCCCCCATGTATATGTCACAGAGTAGCCTCTGTGTTTGAGTTGATGTATCAAATCTTGGCCGTGATTTGAACAGTTCCTCAATCCAGTAGCTAGTATGATAATTTGCCTTTTAAAGGGGTTTTCTCACTTCACTAGGACAATGAAAGGGTGAGGTGCAAAATTAACTATTTAATTCACATGATATAAAAATACACAATTTACCTTAGCCTGGTGTATATGGGATATGTGCAGGCCACAAGTGAGGGAGTCAGAGAGAGCCAATGCCTGAGTCTTAGATTTATACCAAGACTGCAAAACACAGTGCCAGTGGCAAGTGCCAAGTTTTTATAAATGTAAACCTAACCTACCTCTATTTGCCTGGCCTCACACAATCTATTCACTTCTTTATTTTTGTGTGAAGAAGGCTTACAATTGATCACTTTCTAGTTATCTAACAAAAAAGAAGAAAATCTTCTTTAAAAATGTGGATGCTACTTCTTCGTGTCATCATTCATGTCAACCTCCAACCTTAGATAGAGGTGCCTGAATTGTGTACTCCTCTGCCACTGGTTTGTAAGTCCTCTTGTAACTGAGACACTCACATGAGAAAAAGCCTAATTCACATTTGAATCGTATTATCTAATTGAAGATAACCTACTAATTGGTTAAATTTAACACTAATAGGCATTTTCATTAAGGATGTCAAGTGAATATGACTCGTGTTAGAATGTGGTTTATGGCACCATATTCACGTCTCTGTGTCAGTGATGCGTCATGAAACATGACAATTGCCATGTAATAAAGCAACTGTGTGTCTTGCTGCATTGTTTCTGACCTTCATCCTTGAGGAGCTAAGATAAGAGGGAAACAAGGGTAGCCTGGACTGGCTACCTCCTTTATAAGAGAGAAGAGGCCCTTGGTATAGAGATTGATAGATTTCTGGATAGAATGAGAAACATGTACATGTAACAAATCTTGCTGGAAGCATATATTGTGATCAGTCACATTTGTGTGGTGGTCAGCTGTACATTTTTGGTGGCTCATACCTGAGTTCCTCACTGAACTTGGTTGTACAGAATTTTAGTGCCTTTGGAGAGTGCTGCAATAAAAGTTTTAAGACACTGCAGTACTGAAAGATTAGGACAGCCTCTTCACCAGTAGCTGTGGTATTCCGATCAGGCTGCAGGAGTGACAAGAGCTGTGGTACTGCACGTGTTAGCCAGGCTTCCACAGGGGCACGCTGTGGGAAAGGTAATGTTAGAGCCTCCGGGGTTCTCTAGAGTTAGGGCATGACATCTGATCTTTTCATAACTTCATAATGTTGTAGGAAGTGCTGCTTTTAATACTGAACTCTCGTTTAAGCCCTTGATCCACTTGAACTTATCAGTGTGACCAATATTTTTTAGTTATCCCACACTGTGTCTTTCCAGAGAATGTAAATTAAGATGTGTAAGTCTGTCCTCATTAGGTAAATTCCTGAACCCATGTATCATTTTGGTTAGTCTCCTTTATACTGATTCTTGTGAATTATTATCCATTCTATAGGATGAAGACCAAAACTGTACCACATAGTCAAGAATGAGTCTAATGCCAGATAGAGATTGATTTATCTCTGCACTTTTATTTGTAATCATCCTATCAATAAAACCTAATGCTCTTTTAGCTCTATTCTTGGTGCTCATGCACTGTTTCCTGGATTTAAAGTCAGTGCTAGCAAGTCCTGCCCTTAAATCCAGGAAACAGTGCATTAGCACCAGGAATAGAGCTAACAGAGCATTAGGTTTCATTGCTGGATGATTACAAATAAAAGTGTTTTTTTTTATTTTTATTTTTTTCAACTTTATTGTAAGTTGATGTTGAGACAGTTGCCATCTCAAATTATCTCAAATTGTGAGCTATCAAATCCTGAGTTTTGAAGGGTTAAGTGTACTGCTTTAGTTCTGGCTAACCTGACATACTTTTGCATATCTATAGAGTTTGGGGTTGATGTTAGGGATGCCTGATGAAGTACTGGATTTTTTAGTCGAGTTAGGATGGAGTATTTTGTCAACTTTATGTATATATATAAATATGTGTGTGTGTGTGTATTAACCTAGTTGTATTATATGGGAAGGGAAGCTGTGCTCGTAGTGACCCGTCTTTTTTTATCGCAACATCTAGTTTGTTCTTAAATTCTTGTATGGTGTTTGCACACAATATAGTTTTGTCCAGTTTGTTCCAGACATCCACCACTGTTTTTTTTTTTCCAGATCTCTTCTATAACTATCCTTTTTGAGTTTCTTTTCATGTCCCCTTGTTTTTCTTTTATCCCATTTTAATAAGGTCTTCCATGCCTTTCATGATTCTGTAAATGGCCAATAGATCTCTTTCTCTTCTTTGTTTCAGGGTTGGTAGTTCCAATGTAGACAATCTTTGTTCATATTTAATTTTGAAAGTGTTGGGGCCATCTTTGTCATTGCCCTATGGATTCTTTCTAATTTCCTTATATTCTTTTTTGTACTGGGTGTCCATAGTGTTGCAGCATACTCCAATCTTGGTCTTATCAGTGTGACCAATATTTTTTTTACCATTACTTCATGTAAGTAATTAAAAGCCACCTTTATTGATCTTAGTAAATTGTAGATTTCTCCTTCCCACTTTTGGTTCCATTCCCAGACTTTGTCTAAGTCTCTGTAGTGATTCACTTTTTTTTTTTTTTTCTATAGTAGTTTTGCATCATCTGCTGAGAAGTTCATATAACATTCTACACCTTCATCCATGTCATTTATATTTATAGCAAACATTATCAGAGCCAATACTGAACCCTGTGGGACTCCACTTGTCATTTCTTCCTAGGTCGAGTTATTATCTCTGAGCACCACTCTCATTTTTCTCCCCTGCAAGAAATCTTCTATTTCAATAATTTTCCATGTGCACCTGTTGTTTTGAGTTAATAGTATTTTGAGTGGTACTTTATCAAATGCCTTTTGTAAATCCAGGAAAGCACAATCTACCCATCTGTCCCTTTCTTGCATTATATCTATCAACCTTGAATAAAAACAAATCAAGTTTGTGGCACATGATCTTCCTTGCCTAAAACCGAATTGTTTTGGATTCAGTACATTGTTCTCTTCCAGATGTTTAGTCCATCTACTTTTGGTTACTTATTCACATATTTTAGCGATTGTACTTGCAAGGGAGACCGGTCTATAGTTTGTTGGGTCTTCCTTGTCTCCCCCTTTATATATTGGCACAATAATGTCATTTTTTCCAGTCTTGCAGTACCTTACCTTCTTTGAATGAGCAATCTATTATCTTCTATATTTTGTCCGTTAGTTCATCTATACATTCTTTTAGTGTCCAGTTTGCAGTTCCATCTGAGCTCTGTGATTTTCTGACATCAAGGTTCATTATTTGGTCCCTTATTTCTTTCTCTGTCAATTATTTCTTTCATTGGGGGGGATCTTTCTCCCTTTCCTTTATCCCAGTTGTGTGTATTTTCACTTGTGAATACAGCCATTTCTATATCTTCTATATAATCTGTATTCCCTTGACATAGTTTCACTATTTCCTGTTTATTTTTTAATTTGCCATTTACATATCTGAAGAATAATTTAGGTTTTTGATCATTACATTTATCTATTATGTTTTTTTCATAGTTTCTTTTTTCTTCCCTGCATATTTTTACACATGAATTTCTTAGTTTGATATATATTTGCCCCTTTTTTTTTTTTTTTTTTTCTTCTTTTTTTTTTTCTACATCTT
The DNA here is from genome assembly GCF_046742065.1 of Oratosquilla oratoria. Classification (NCBI taxonomy): domain Eukaryota; kingdom Metazoa; phylum Arthropoda; class Malacostraca; order Stomatopoda; family Squillidae; genus Oratosquilla; species Oratosquilla oratoria. The sequence continues at coordinate 17,697,852 of NC_134778.1, read as the reverse complement.
TTCCAAGTTTTGTCTCTTCTATCCTTTGCCTCACTACATTTTTTGTTGTACCAGCACTTAATGTATACCTTTTCCTGTTTTTGTTCTGGTATGTATTTATCTACTTCATTATAGAGTTCTTTTAATATCATCAGTTTCTCTTCCATGTGTGTTTCTTCATTGAAGAAGTTTTCTCAACTCACTTTTTGAAAGAATTCTCCAAATTTTCTAAAATCTGTTTTGTTATTAGTCTTCCTTTTCTGTGTTTCATTTCTTCCCATATAAATTTCCTCTTTTAGTTCGAGTATTTACCTGGTTGTATTTACCTAGTTGTATTTTGCGGGAAGGGGAGCTATGCTCGTGGTGTCCCGCCATTGTATCTTGCAGTGTCTAGTTTGCTTTTAAACTCATGAATGGGTTTTACGCATACTATTTCATTATCCAGTTTGTTCCAATTGTCCAAAACTCTATGTTGAAAACTGTTTTTCTTCATTCCTATAGCTATGTTTTTTTATTTTCTTTCCATGTGCTCTTGTGTTCCTCTTGTCCAGTTAAGTAAGTCCTCTCTATCAAGTATCTCTGTGTGTGTTTGTTTATTTACCTAGTTGTACTCTACGGGAAAGAGAGCTATGCTCAGGTGTCCCATCTTTGTATATCGCAACATCTAGTTTGTTCTTAAATTCATGTTATTTGCACACATTATTGTTTCATCCAATTTGTCCCAGACCTCCACCACTCTGTGTGGAAAGCTGTTCATTTTCAGATCTCTTCTATAACTGACCTTTTTGAGCTTTTCATGTCCCCTTGTTTTTCTTCTATCCCAATTTGATAAGTCTTCTCTATCAAGGACTAACATGCCTTTCACAACTCTATAAATGACCAACAGATCACCTCTTTCTCTTCTTTGTTCTAGGGTTGGTAATACCAGTTTAGACAATCTTTGCTCATATGTCAGTTTTAAAAGTGTTGGGGCCATCTTTGTTGTTGCTCTTTGGATTCATTCTATTTTCCTTATATTCTTTTTTGTACTGGGTGTCCATAGTGTTGCTGTGTACCCCAGTGTTGGTCTCATCAGTGTGACTAGTATTTTCCGTATCATTTCTTCAACCAAGTGATTAAAAGCCACCTTTATTGATATTAACAAATTGTAGGTTTCTCGGACTATTTTATCTGTTTGTCTGGGAACATGTCTTTGGTGATGATGACTCCCAGGTCCTTTTTGGAACCAACTTTCTTTACTTCCTTTGCATTGATTTTATTTTGTCATATTAATTTTATTTTGCTTTTTCCAAATTCCATTATACTACATTTCTTAATGAAGTCCATTTCCCACTTCTGACTCCATTCCCAGACCTTGTTCAGATCTCTCTGTAGCAATTCACAATCTTTTTCCATACTTTAGTAGTTTTGTGTCATCTACAAAGAAGTTCATGTAACATTCTACACCTTCATCTATGTCATTTACATATATAGCAAACATTATCGGAGCAAATACTGATCCCTGTGGGACACAACTGATCATTTCTTCCCAAGTAGAATTTTGATCTCTGAGCACCACTCTCATTTTTCTTCCATGCAAGAAATCCTCCATCCATTTAAATTGTTTTCCTTGTATACCTCCTGCTGTTTCAAGTTTTCTTAATAATTTTTTGTGTGGTACTTTATCAAATGCCTTTTGTAGGTCCAGGAAAGCACAGTCTGCCCATCCATCCCTCTCTTGTATTATATCTATTAACCTTGAATAGAAACAGATCAAATTCGTGGCACATGACCTTCCCTATCAAGGAGTCAAATATAGAATTGTATACTAATTATTTTCATGTACTGCTCATTGATAAGGATCTTGGTTCCTAAGTACAGTTCTATAGGATTTATTTATTTTATATATATATATATATATATATATATATGTATATATATATATATATATATATATATATATATATATATATATATATATATATATATAATGTTATGTAGGGAAGAGGCCAAACGCAGAGTATGGGAGTCCAATATATTTTACGTTTCGCCCAGCAGGGCTTCTTCTGAAGAAGCCCTGCTGGGCGAAACGTAAAATATATTGGACTCCCATACTCTGCGTTTGGCCTCTTCCCTACAGAGCTGTTGCAGTCATTGCTGCCTTTACTCATATAATGTTATATATAGAAAATTAGATAAGTGAATAAATAAGCATATGAATTTAAGTGATCCATGGGCTCAGCAGGTGTTAGTTAAGACTTCTAAATACTAAAGGGTTATTCTAAAAGGAACCTTAAAACAGCAAATTAATTCGTATTAGACAGTAAGTATTGATTTTCAGCAAACCTGTATAAGAGTTGCGATGCTTAATGGGACAGCTCTTCCTTCTGAATCAGAGGATCCTGGTGGTGTCAGTAGAAACTCTTGAACAGTATTTAGAACTTCGTAGAGACATGCAGCACTTGTGTGTGTCACCTCCTGCAGCAGCTTCAAGAGCTGCAATTAATAAAAGAAATATAGTGTCTGTCTCTGTCTCAATTTTCAAAATCAAACTGCTGCTCAAAGACAAATTTATAATGACCATAAGACTCATAGTATCTTAACATACCTCTCCCTCTGGCAGGTTCTCCCAAGCATCAGATGCAAGATCTCTGAAGTCATGGAGCCAATGTGAGCAAGTGAGGTGGTGATGATGTGGCACTTCCGGAGGTGCCATCACCACCAGTACAAGGGAACGAAGGTGCTCATAATCATTCTTCTGGAGCATCTGAAAGGCCAACGATTAGTTAAGGAATGCATTTTTTTTATCAGAATGGAAATCATTATAGATCAAAACAAATAAATCTAGATCAAAGGAAGTACCAGCATTTATTTGTCCATTTATGTGCAGAGTGAAGATCATTATTTATCAAATTTTTGTTTAATTAATGTTATGTATTGGTCTTAAAAGCTTGAGGGAATGCATATAATGAGGCATTTCAGTGCTGTCAACTTACATGAGTTATGAAGTACACTGATTAGCTTTTAATTTTAGGAACAAAATATACTTATATACAATAAGTAAGGTGATATTGAGATTAGATACTGAAGCACCAATTTCATAGAGATTATGTTGAAAGAGTAATATGTTACAATCAAATAAGAGTATATTTGATTGCAACTTTTGAAATATCAGTTCTGTAATACAAAAACGGCCTTGTATTATTTATATTTGCAAAATCTAGATTAAAGGGCATTAAAGAAAATTTCAAGTTTACAACAAGTTGGTTTACTGATTTATAAGACAGTAATATTTTGATTCTTATCCACACTTATATATTACCTCCTTAATTTGTGCTCAATGTAAAATAAGCATGATACGAATAATACGTAATTACACTCACAGCAAACACAGTATGAGGGTAGGTATATAACACTTCCTCACCATACAAGAAGGCTTGTCTCTTTTCCCTTGAGTTTCTTATCCAATTACATACCAATTTAAACTTCAAAATTAATAAAAATCCTTGCCCTGTATTAACAGTAATAATTCACACAATATAATGGTAGCATAGGAGATAATTATTTAACACCCCAATGGCACGAATAGAATGTGTGGGTATTACGTCTTCAGCCCTCTGGCCACCTTTGTTTAGGTATCACTTCCTACGTGATAATCTAAACTAACCCATATACTAACCTAATCACATAATTTTTCTTTATCATTGGGAGAGAGTACTCTCAGCCACAATCCCTTTCAGAAACGATTTCTTATTAGTTTCTATAACTTAGTACAAAGGATTCTTCCAAGCGCCATGCTCGAACAACCCATATGTTTATGTAACTCCCCTATCCCATTATGTCTCTGTTATGATGGAACCTCACATCAGAATCGCACTACATAATAAATTATAATAGATTGCTAACTACTATCACCATATGTTCCATTAATTCCAGTTATATTTACTAAACCACTAGAACCTAACTGTTGTGATGGAACCTCGCATCAGAATGCTTACCCCACACATGATACCCAACGGTGCTCATGATGGTGTTTGCATCCATATGCAAAAATACCGACTATCGCTTTGTAATTAAAGTCAAGGCTCCATTTCCTCGTTTCGTGATGGAACATTTTTGTGTTAAAATCCTAAAAATATTCCTCTAATCCTGAACTGGAGGGTGGGAATTTTTCTCCTAAATTTTAAGGTTCCTAATCGGTTCTTACATACAAATGCATCCTCATAACGTAATGGGGGAGCGGAGTGAGAGCTGTAATGTCTACCATGCCCACTCTCGATTTAGTCACATACTGTAACTTCGAAAAATAAAATAATAGTGATAATACTGAAATCTCTGGCCTTACAATATCAAAGACTGATTTTGGCCAAAAGAAAAAAAATACTAATCATTGCATACAAAGAGCCCATAAAAACCACACTTGAGAACCACTCAACAGCAGTATTTCCAAGAGTCAAAATAACATTCTATAAGCAACATAAAACCAAGCATTATGAGAATAAAAACTGGTTACAGTAGAACCACCTAATAGAACATATATACTCAGAAACCAAGAACTTCCCCATGAAGTAGCACATGAAGATGATAAACACATAGTTCTATGATAAAGCCCTAGATTCCACCCATCCCTTCTACTGCATTACACAAACACAGTTACAAAAAGAAAAAAGAAAAAACATGCTAGTCAAATACTTATTATATATCCATATAAAAACACATACACAATATCATCACAAAATAAACACTCTAAGACCAATACAAAAACTTTATACTCCACCTGACTCACCAGACATCAACCCAACCAAGAAATCTCTCACAATAATAAGAACCACACAGACACAAACGCATTCAGGCACCCAGCATTGAAACATTATTGACACACATAAGCTGGACCACGGATTCATATTGCCATAGGTGCAATTGCTACAAAACACGTCATCCTACACTGCTCCACCCCTATCTTACTAGACAACAATGCAATATCTCTCCCTTTACTGACATATGAGCCAATCTGGTGGTTGTTGCCAGTTATTAGGGACCCATGGGTCTGTTACAAGAGAGACCTTAAGCAATGGATTCATAGACACCAGGTATTACCTTTTCCTTAATTCTGGCTCCCACTAGTCTCTGAGGATCAGTTGGTAAAGAAGAAATGAAAGTGAAACAACTGCTAACCTTCATTTTGTAGGGGCAGCGCTGTGTGCCCTGGAGGCAAGATGAAAGGGTTTCCAGAACAAGAACCATCATCTCTAGTTCATCCTGCCGGAGTTGTAAATCATCATCATGGCCACCACTATCAGGGCAAGATTGAGCTAACTTGTGTACATTTCCACACAGAGTACTCAGAAGATCACCATTCTGTTTGTAAAGGAAATAGAAACACTTGTAATTGCTTATCATATGCACATAGTACACTCAGCCTTCAATTTAATGAATCCCTAGTTAATGGATTTCAGAAGCAATGGACAAAATCCAGTGATTTAGAAGAAAAAAAATCTGAGTTTCCTCCCACACTATTCAACCATGGTATATCAAGAACTAGTCCTCATGACCCTTTGTAAGTATAATATTACTTTATAATAGATATGTTGAATTTATATATATATATTAGACCAATGTTCCCATTAATACAGGGCATAACAAGAAAAATGTGTATTATCAGCCATTTTATTTTGCAGTAAAGTTCCATACTAGTAAAACCTTGAAATATATAATTTTAGTTTTGATAAGCAAAATGGAAATGCTTAGGAAGAGCAACTACTAATTTACCTTCCAAAAAAGTCTTCTAATAGTACTGTATTTGGTAGCTCCCTGTTGCAACTCCTGAAGAAGTGAAAACTGATCTTCAAGGGCTTTGGCAGCAAGGATTTCTGCTCTGAGCTGTCGGAAAGCACTGTCTAGGGGGCGTTCATGTTGTTCATCAAGTGGCAGTATATGCAAACGCCCTCCACGCTTTGTCCATCGCTGAATAGAGCATATGAAAAGAAAAGTTACATGTGACCTTAACAAAAAACATCTATATACCAAAGGGCACTTCCTTATAAGGGAGGTAGTCAGCCAAGGTATGCACCCATCTGACACCCATTTGCTTTTATTTTAACATGTGGATGAAAGGCCATACTTGCCTTCTGCTCATTGCCTGGGCACCTCTGGACAAGAGCCATATCAACACCGACTCAGCAGAGGTCAAACGTCACTCTTCACTCCAGTTCTCTCAACAGCGCCCATCAATCTTTGCCGGCCGGTCGCAGCGGAAATATTTCTCGTTTGCTGTTGACCGGTCCGGCATACGCCTGACCTCCTCGTTGACACTTACAAGCGGGTTTACACCTAAGACAAACACACACGTTTCCCGAGTCACGTAATTCTCTGCTTTTAGAGTTGTGCTTGGAAGAAAAAGAGACACACACTCGCTGGCTCAGCAGAGGTCGGTCGTCGCCCTTCACTCGAGCTCTCTCGGGCAACGCCCATAATTCTTCGCCGGCCAGTCGTGGGGGAAGAGATTTTATCATGACCTTTAGTTTCCTCTCCTGTCGACCGGTCCGGTACACGCCTGGCCTCTTCATTGACGCTGGCGAGCGGGTTAACTCTTCTGACAAATACACACGTTTCCCGAGTCGCGTAATTCTCTGCTTCCAGAGTTGTGCTTGGAAGAAAAGAGATCAACACTCACCCAACTGCCATCGGATCCACTCTCTTGACTATGCTTCGGATATCGCCCATTGCCTCGTTAGAGGCCAAACTCCCATTGCCTCACCTGGGACTAATCAGGAAAGTCCTCTGCCTCACCTGTGGTTAACCAAGAATGTGCTCTGCCTCACCTGGGGTTAATCAGGAACGTGTTTTGCCTAGCTTGGGGTTAATCAGCAATGCCACACGCAGAAAGTGAACCCTATTCACTTCTCATACGATACATACACACCTCTCAGGAACATAACCGCACACAAATATCTACACGTATTTTTTGACTAAAATTAGCTTCTTTTCTAACTCTTGTACTACATCTCGTTTCAGTTTAGCTCCCACTAAAGATTTTCCATTTTTCAATCTTTACTACTACGCCTCCTACGATTTTCTCAACTTTTGGTGATTCTAATCGCAGGCGTCGGCGCCGCCGTCCAAGTTCCCTGTCCGTTTCTCCCGAGCCACCACCATCAATCGCCTCTTAGTGAATCGCTCATGGAAAAAGTGTTTATTGGCAATAGCCGTCTTTTATACACTATTACCTTTTCATTTTCTTACAGACATTCT
>NC_134778.1:17658143-17685643 GCF_046742065.1 Oratosquilla oratoria | reverse complement strand
TTTGTTTGTAATTTTAAGGCACGCCTTGCGTGAATATATGTTATAAATTTGTATTGTATTTCATAATGTGAATGTGTATTTCTTAAAATGTTAAACATTGCGCAATACCCGTCTGTTGGAGCGCGCCCGATTACGTATTATCAGAAAACGCCAAGCTCAGAAACGTAACATAATTTGGTGGGAAAACTCACTCTGCTTTGTCATTGGCTGAGGACCTTTAAACTACAGCTTTGCCTATGTTTTGCCATACTTGAAATGTAAGCTCCCATTCCCGAGGTATAAAAGGGCCAAGCAGAGAGCAACCAGGCAGAGACACAGAGAAGAGAAGGAAAGAGAAATTCAGAATGCGAAAAAAATAAAGACAAGAAAAGAAGCAGACGCCCAGGGTCCATCTGAATCTACGTAGAAATTATTCTACATTCGTCAATTACGACAAGTTAGCTAAACAAGTCTTTTGGATCGCAACCGTTACCCATCTCCATGCAAAAAGCTCAGCCTTCGTGTTTTTCCCAAATTATTTTGGACATCTCCAGACTGCTGCTGGACTACGTGCGACTTGGCACTCTCTTATTTTCTTAATTACGAAATATCATCCAATATCTTACCTGTTCCCGACTACCAGAAGCTTAACCTACCAGAACTACCAGAAGCTTCCCCTACCTGAAGTTATTTTACATAATCTTCCCTTCAAAGTACCTATTTGTCCCACGAGACCATTGGCGCGACCCCAGCAAACAGAATCAAGACTCGTCTACACCATAATCAAGACTTTGTTTCACCCATCTGTTCTTACATGCTACGTACAAGAGCACAAACACTTGGTAAATAATTTTATGTCTATGTCATATGTATTGATATTTTTTATTATTCTATGCTCATTTATGTTGTGTGTGTTATTTTGTCATATAGTAATATTCAATCTCAACCAAGGGTTTAATTATCCTGCCTGAACTCTGTCATTAGTCCGAACTGCGCATGGCCCCCTTTTTTTTTTTTTTTTTTTTTATGTCGCGGCTAGCCTGGGCCATAGGGGGTTCGTGACAATAATAATGATAATAATAATAATTATTATTATTATTTTGATTATTACTATTATCATTACTATTTTTATTTTTATTATCATTATTATCATCATTATTATGATTTTTATTGTGACTATCATTATTTCTATCATCATTATTATTTTTATTATTATTATTTCCATTTATTTCTAATATTAATATTATTGCTATTATTATTTACTATTACTTTTATTATCATTTTCCACAAGGAAATAAGATGATAGGGAAACAAGGGTGGTGGACGGGACTGGAATAAGTGAGAGTGGAATGGGAGGGAGTTGGCTATCCCCCTTATGAGGGGAAAGAAGCCATTGTTATATTGTGTTAGCGTGGTATGTTGTATATACCATTATTATTGTACATTGTACTTGTGTGTTGCTTGTTTGGGGAATTATACGTTTCCCCCTCTTTATAAAATTGTCATATGTTTTGTTGTTTGTTTTATCATTTATTGTAATTATGTGTACAATTGTAATTATATTGGATATCTCAAATGCGATGCACGTCTTTTGGCGCCAATTGGCAGCTTGGCGTCAGTTCGGAGCCAGCTCTCTTTGTATTCACACGCATTAGTTGTCAGTGGTATCAGTGATTACAGTGTACTTCCCACTATTTGACTTTCATTTCTTGTAGCCACCCGGTACAATATAGATAATTATTTTGTTATAATCTGCAGTCTTCCTCATCTGTTCTCATGATCTTTGTATCTCCTGGAAACATTTACACTGATCCAAACCATTATGGGTGCCACTATGACATCTTATTCTTTACTACTGTTTTTGTGTGTTGGTGGGACCAATGACAGGGCAGGAGGGTACTCATTAATACCTTTACCTCTGTCATATGCTTGACTTATACCTAGTGTGGTGAGCATTGTGATAGTGTGGGGTTGATCACATCCAGTATATGCTATGTGAGATCAGCTCATTATGTTCATCAAGTGGTAATCTTGAAAGTTGCTGGTAATAGGAAGGGAGTAGTCAGCTCCTCTTAATGCGAATAAGTGAAGTAAAGACAGTCTGAGATAATAAAGAGAGATCTTAGACCTTGTCTGGAAAGTGGGTGCCAATTCCTTGTGGCTGCCGCTTCAGGTAGAGGTGAAGGTGATGAAATTTCAAAACTAGTATTGGGGGATATAATTCTCTCCAACATCTAACAGGACCACCATGTGTAGGAAGAATGACAGGTAATTGTAAGTGGTGGTCCTGTTACCTATACATTAGAGAGAATTACCTCCATCCATCCCACCTCCAACACCCATCCTTGCCTCCATCTGGAGGTACAGCCTTCAAGGACTGACACTTGGTCCCCTGGACCAGGCTCAAGATCTCTCTGTATTAGCTTCAACTGTATTTCCTTATTTTTTCACAAGGAAATTTGACAACCAGGATTTGCTCCCCTTGTCTTGCTGCTATAAACTGATGATGAAAAAAACAGTCTCACACTTCTTAAGTTTGATCACTGGTGACAAATGGGATCCAATGAGCCTAGCTCCTTTCCTATGCATCACAATAAAGTAAATCTACTAATATAACACAGCATTTCTTCCCAGAGATCTATGGGAGGGCCTGGGGACAACTGCCAGCCATTGCGTGGCTTTAGGTTTCTAGTCAGTGTAACTCAAGGTAGCAATTATTATTATTACTATTACCACCATATGCATGGATGGGGTGGTGCGAGAGGTAAATGCAAGGGTAGTGGGCAAGGGATTGGAGATGGTTAAAGAAAATGGAGAAAAGTGGGAGGTGAGCCAGCTGTTGTTTGCAGACGACACTGCGCTTGTGGCAGGATCGGAGGAGGGATTGAGGAAGTTGGTGGCAGAGTTTGGGAGAGTATGTGATAGAAGAAAGCTAAAGATAAATGTGGGTAAAAGTAAGGTGATGAGATGTACAAGGGGTGAAAGTGGCAGTAGACTGGAAGTGAGCATTAAGGGAGAGCGACTGGAGGAAGTGGATAGTTTTAGATACTTGGGTGCAAATGTGGCAGGGAAAGGTGGAGTGAAAGTGGAGGTAGAATGTAGATTGAGAGAAGCGAGTAAATGCCTTGGTGGATTAAAGAGTGTAATGAGGAATAGACATTTGGGAATGGATGCTAAGAGGAGACTGTATGAAGGAGTGATTGTGCCAACAGCACTGTATGGGGCAGAAACATGGAACATAAGAGAAGAAGAGAGAAGGAGTTTGAATGTGTTTGAAATGAGGTGTCTGAGAAGTATGATGGGGGTTACTAGGCTAGATAGAGTGAGAAATGAGGAGGTGAGGAGGAGAACAGGGGTGGAAAGGGAGCTGGGAGATAGGGTTGATGAAAGAATATTAGGATGGTTTGAACACATGGAAAGAATGAGTGAAGAAAGACTAGTAAAAGAGGTGTGGAAGGCAGATGTGGAGGGAGTGAACATGAGGGGACGTCCTAGGATGAGGTGGATGGATGGGGTGAAGGGGGCTTTGGGGAAGAGGGGAATGTCTGTTGAGGAAGGATGGGAGAGGACAGAAGACAGGGGTGAATGGAGAATGGTTGTACATGGATGATGTTGTGATAGCATGAGGTGGAATGGGCAGGTGGATGGGGGGTGAGGTAGTATGTGCGAGCAAAATTTGACAGCCCGAAGGGATTTCTCCCCGTCCTCTCATTTTATGCAATGGGGGGACGGAGAGGGGGGGTCGCCGATTTAATGAAGCGGCCTTGCTGTGTCTTGCGACACTGCTTCTGACCCAGGGCAGTGGCCAAGGTGCAGGGATGGCCCGTCATTCAGGTGCTAAGATAAGAGGGAGGGTGGAGTGTTTTCAGGGACGGAATAGGTGGGGATGATTTTATGCCTTTTTCTTTTTGGCTACCCCCCTTGTAAGGGGGAAAAAGCCTTGGTATATGTATGTATGTACCACCATATGCAGTGATGGTAAAAGTGCATTAGCTGGTCACCTCTATTATAAAGGAGAAGAGACCTTTTGGTATATGTATGTATATCATGAACCACCAAGGTAATGCAGGTATTACTATATATCACTTACCAAGGTAGAAGAAAGCCATAATGAATGCAGGAGGTGGAAGAGAAGTGTGGATGTTGAGAGTGTATACAGATGCACCTCCTCTTCTGCATCCTCCCCATCTATTGTATCTGTAAAGTTTAGGCTTTGGCTTCGCCGCGGTGGTTCTTGGCTAGAATAGTACAAAACATTGTTCTGATTAGGACATTCTGATGATAACAGCATAATATTGATAAAGGAATGGAAAAATATATGTCAATTTTGGTCAACTTTTTTTAGTCCACACTAGATATAAAATATTAGTCAGTTTCAGTGGGGAAACAAAATTTGAACAATAGTGCCTCATAATATATCATTTCACAACATCAAAGAAAAGTCTTTTAAACTTTGCTGATTAATGTAAGAAGTCTATATTTGAAGTATATATATGTATATATATATATATATATATATAGTATAAATATGTATATATATATATATATATATAATATTCTAAGGTCAACAAATTTCCTTACTAAAATGCACTGCCTATATATATATATATATATATATATATATATATATATATATATATATATAGTATATATATATATATATATATAATATACAGTATATATATATATATATACAGTATATATATATATATATATATATATGTATATATGTATACAGTATATATATGTATATATATATATATATATATATGTATAAATATATATACACATATATATGCATATATATATAAATATATATACACATATATATGTTGGACAGAAAGACGACAGAATGAGTGGAAGGGTGGTGAGATAAACACCGAGTAATGTTGGAGTGTAAATTCACTGACGTTTCGTCCTTAACAGGACTTCTGAAGAAGTCCTGTTAAGGACGAAACGTCAGTAAATTTACACTCCAACATTACTCGGTGTTTATCTCACCACCCTTCCACTCATATATATATTTATATATATATATATATATATATAGTATAAATATGTATATATATATATATATATATATATACATATACAGTAAAGTTCCTTTTATCCGACCTTTGTGGGACCGATCCTAGATAGGATGTTTAGAAAAGTCGGATATTTGGACGTACACTAAAATAAATATTGGTTTGAACCATTTTCACTTATTTACGGTACAATAAAGGGTAATAAACAACACAGCACAGTTGAGGAGAAATAACCACCAAAAGCCAAACGTAAACAAACGCTGAAATGCCCGCGAAAATAACAGCCGACCTGAGCGCCATGAGTCTGTAGTAGCGAGAGCAACAACTAAACGGTCGGATGTTTGGACAAATTCAACTTTTATCCAACTTGGGACATTGGAGAAAAAAGTCGGTTGTTCGAAGGTCGGATAAAAGGGATTTTACTGTGTATATATATATATATATATATATATATATATATATATATATATATATATATATATATATATATATATATATATATATTAAGGACTTGGATTATGAGCACTTAAAGTACTGCTGTTCTACAAATTTGGGAATGAAAAAAAGAAAATAAAAATTATCATGGTGGACCAAGCAAAAAGAAATTGAATGGAAAATCAGAAGCAGAACGCTGATCTGTAAATGCAGTGAATATTAATGGAGGAGAGAGGAGAAATATAAGAAATATTTCAACAAGTCATGTAGTTTAGGTTCATTATCCAAATCTTAAGAGTCCAGTTAGATTTAATCTCAGGACACAGTTTAAATGTAAACTGCAATACTAACATTTTGGCAACGGGCTTATCTAGAACACTCTTGCTCCTGGTGGGGAGCTCTAGATGCAGGAATGACGACCTGTGGTAAGTCTCAAGGGCACTCTGTGACCGGGGCATCTTTGCCCTGGATATGGAGTCTGGTGTGGAGGGACGCGTAAGAGGGCGACCTGACATTGTTAAAGAAAGATAAAGCTTTGTTAATGGAAATGGTGAAATATTGGGTTGTATACAGTGCATCTAATAATGATACCAAGCTGTGATTTTATACTTTTGCTTAGGAAAACACACAAGAGGTATAACATGATAAGTGTATATATATATGGGAAAAGTATATAGAAAAATTGCATTGTATAAGACAAGGGCAGTCACAGAGGAAAAGGTACAAGATAGAAATCTAGAGCCCCGTCCAAAGACTAAATGCCAGCCCCAAGGCCCTGTCCGGAGACCAAATGTTGATAGGATTTTACGACAAATGACAGGAGGATGATTTTCTCCAGTTTTTATCTTAACCTCTTCAATACAAGTCAAATATTCATGCGCACATCAGGTTGCCTGATGTACGATGATGCATCGCAATATGCGCATTACAAAATATAAAGTTATTGCTGTTATACTTGTTCTCTTTCAACCTGGATGAATAAAACATCACAGAAAACGTGATCAAGACTGTTCATAGAATACGGAGGTCAGCAATAAATACAAAGTAAATATAATCAGGAAGCCGATGCCGGCATCCTCATATACCCGACTCACTGCACATGACACATACCTAGGTATCATCATATTCAAGAAGTTAAACCACCACAAGTATGTACCTACTGTTGTTCCCACAGGTGTGATGTCCTCAGTATTTACATGGAGTCAAGTAGAACAAGCCTAACCATCTCCACCAAATATGCACACACTCTTACTACTACTATTATCAGCAAGGAGTTGTGATACTGCAGGCTGGATGTCAGAGTATTGTCTTCTTGCCACCAATCTCCAAGACCCCTCAACACTCACCTCCTTCTAGAGGTGCAATCTTGAGGGGCTTTGCACTCAAGCCTTCAGACACAACCCAAGACTTATCTCTTAGTCAACATCAATTTCTTTTCCACCACTTATTTGCATAAGGAGAACTGACAGGTAGTTACTTTCCTCTTACTAGTTGTTGACATAGAAACAACCCCACTCTCACATAAAAAATGAAACATATAGAAAAGAGCGATACAATACAAAGGGCAGCAACCAAATTGATCTCCAGCCTTAAAGACAAATCATGTAAGGAAAGATCAGAAGTATTGGGTTTGCCATCATTAAAAGAAAGAAGAGGGGGAACGGACATGATTGCAAGTGATTGGATCAATGAAAAGAATTGATCAATTAAAAAAAATATATATCTTAGTTTAGGGTAAGAGAGTCCTATGGTCATGGAAAAAAATAATTAATACCTGTAGGATATGAAGAAACAGTTTTCTGTATAAATGTATGAACTAATGGAACAGTCTAGAAATAGGGGATGGTCCATTCTATATCTAGAAACAAATTTAAGGCCAAATTTGATAAGTGGAAACAGACTGGATCTCATGATTATTACATTTTCTGTACATTATCAGTAAATCAATACATTGACCCAGGACTCTTACAGAACCACAACTCCCAAGTAACTCGTAATGCCCACTGAGTTGGTTCACATTTCACTCAAGGACGAGATGTGTTGTTACTTGGATAAGGTTAAAGTAGGATGAAGTGATTGCATCTGGGCCAACTTGATTCTGTGGCCAGTCGGTACTCTTTCATTGCTGGATGATGGCCAATCTAGTTATTGCTTGTCGTGGCAAATTTCTTGGGCTGAATATTAGGGAGAGTCAGATGGAGTTTGGACTTTGTGGGATAGCAATAGAGTGTTTATTTTGTGATCTAATTGTATATGTATTTTTCTATGGATGTGCTGCAAGAGGTAGATGGTAAGTTGTTCTAAATGTTTGATTATTATGTTGATGGTATAGATTTTGTTGCATTCAGTTGGCTGTGCTTATGTTATGTGATGGGAGCGATAGTTGGGATTGAGGGTTCTTGTGTAAACTGTGCCCATAATTATCATGTGCTGTTTTATAAGGATTTTGATTTCCGAGTTAAGATGTTCTAGAAAGTAGGGTAGATGGTGAGGGTTTCATTTCTATGGATCAGGTGTTTGTAAACAGCACAGTTCATAGGCGAAGGTTTGCGCAGGCTCGCTCTCCACCTAGAGTCGTAAAAATGGCCAGGAGCCTGTATGGCGTGTATATGTTTCGCCGATGTAGAAATTATGTAACCTAAGTAAGTTATGCAGAGATTCGAGGTTGCTGAGTTAAACAATATTGCATATAGAAAGGGTGGAGTAAGAAGAAAATTCAATTGGTTCACGATTGTAAGATCATGACCAAAGGGGAGGATCTCAAATATAAAGTTAAAGATCATTGGACTAAAGAAATCATGACGTCACTGCAGAACTTACCTGGGACCTGAAATGAGTGTTCTCGACGGGAGTCCCTTGGTGTACCCGAGAGAACCAGGTGTAGTAAAATTCGTGAAGAAAGGAAGAGAAAAATGACAAGTTCCATGGCCCAATACTAGAGATTAAAATTCAAGGGATGAAACTTTAAAGGTGGGAACAAAGATGGTAGTGAAAATTTAAAAGACTTACGAAACGAAAGTGACGGCACAAAGTGGCATCTTAGACCGCACCCCTGTTTTTACCACTAAAATCTACACATTGAACACACCCTGCTTAACTGTACCCTAGATGTATTACACTACCTACCACTATTTAAAAGCTCAGCAATGGTAGGAGTTGAAGGACGACTATGGAAAAGGTCCTCATCCTCAGGACTGCGTGGTCTGACTGGCGATTTGGCACCATTGAGGGGTGATAAAAGGTTATGATTGGTCATAAATGTGAGGTGGGATGAGCTGGGTGACATCACACTTTCATGAGAAGAGCAAGGGCTGCTGCGTTTCCATTCCTTCCTCCTCCTGATTCTGAAATACAATAAAACATGCTTTCAGGTGACTTGTTCCTCAAATAAGTACTTAACTCTAGAATAATTCTTACCTGTAAGAACCATCAAAGTGTATCCTATACATGTAAATTTTTTAATATATTACAAAGTCTCATGCATATATATTGATCCAGCTGCGCTTGTGTGGCATTATTGTATTATTACTGTACTGTAATATTTTGAAAGCCTAGGTTTGATTTCTAAAGAAGTCATGTTTGCCAACATGTCCCTGTTAACACAGTGATAATTTTTTATCTGTGCTCAAGGTTGTAGACAGGAAAAAAGGAAAGACAAAGGTGTTGTTGTAAATCCACTTACCCTGAAAAAGATAAGTTATCAGCCTGGTTACAGGAATTTTGAGAAGATGGTTCACTGCTTTGGCTGTACAGACTAGCAGCATCACTTTCATCTGGTATACCTCCTTCATTGGGAACATTTCCCTCCTGTGCCACTTCACCTTCTTCACTAATTGCATCCCTGTTGGTGAATGAAGTTTGAGAAATTACTGATGGTGAGTAATAAGAAATAAGAATTACTTTAATGTAGATACATTTCATCTGTGACATATATCCCCTTGTTAGGGTATGTCTGTCTAGCAACGATGAGCATTCGTTAAATTTCCAAAACCTGAAGAAAAGGTGGGACTAGCTGCCTTGCCCCTGTTTAAAGAAAGCGAGTCAAGACTTCGATGGCAAAGGAATCTTACAGATCTTATGAGTTTATTTCCTGATGTCTCAGCACAAAGGAATTGCTCAGTCTCTTACCTCAATTCCCTCTTGGAATGTACCCATAGCCTCTAGGAAAATGGACAGTCTATTGACACCTCCCATCCCACCCTCCACATACCTTTTGGTAGGCCAACTCTTCTTACCATATCTCACATTCAACATGAATGCCCTACCTACTCAATCTCTTGTAACAACCTTTTCCTCTCTCTCACCCTTATCAGAGAACCATTTAATTTCTTATCACTTTAGAAGAACGAACATTAATACCCGTTTTCTCTCAACACTGAGAGACAAACATCCTTTCCAAATCATAACCTCATAACTCCTTCATACTATACACACCTTTTAACATAACACCCCAACATCAACATCTTTGCAGATGACGCAAAAAATCATAAAAAGAGTGAAAAATGAGGAGGACGGTAGTGTAAGAGGCCGGTAGTTGTACGAATGTAAATGAGCCTGCCTGCTCGCCTGTTGTTTTGAAAACATTGAGGTGACGCTATGTCTATGTAAACACACCGACGGTGGTGACTGTTTTATAATCGATGTTGTAATCAAAACTCTGTAAGCGCAGGTTAGCTTCGTTTGACTAATGCTGAGGTAAACGATATCGCTAGTGGCATTGTAATGGCTTTCCGGATTGGTGCAAGGTGGAGAAGGAGGAAAAAACTATTGGTGCATGAATTCAAAGTCACGCCCATAAGGAGTGACATTTATTTGAAAAGTCACCGGAGATTGGATTAGAAAAATTAGTGACGTCAGACGAAGGTAGCTTAGCGTAGGATACGGGATCTCGTCAGAGAGAGAGGATCAAGAGACGATCTAGAGAGAGGATGTAGAGACGATCTAGAGAGACGATCTAGAGAGACGATGTAGAGACGAGAGAAAGAGATCCTGAGTGTAACCAGAAGGTGAAATTACAGTGAAAGAAGAAAGAAAATTCACCACCCTTTTATTAACCCAAAGGACGAGAGAACTAGGCACGGGGCCTAGAAAATAGTGAGACTACAGGAAATACAAGGCATTGGGCCTACTGCTTAAGAGGAACTTGAATATTTAGTGAAACTCACGTAACGAGAGGCAAGGGGCCTCGAGACGAGTGATATTACAAGTCAAATTTAAGTGTAATGATCGAGGACTGACAGTGGTGACAAGGGGAGGTGAAAGTAGACTATTGCAAAACACAGACACTATGGAGCCAAGAATAGACACTAGATACATGGAGCCAAGAATAGAAAATCAAGTTAATACCAAAACATTCAAAGTACTAGAAATGGGCACTAGTGGCAAAAGACAATCCTTAAAGTATTCTGTGGAAAGTGAACCTATTACAAAAACAAAAGAAGAGAAAGATTTGGCGGTGTTGATAAGATACAACCTGTCACCTGACAGACATATCAGCAGGACTGTGGGAGAGCTATATTGATTACTGCAGAAGATCAAAGTGACGTTTCACTATAAGGATGAAGAGATGATGAAAAAACTCATCGAAACCCTGATCCATCCAAGAATCCAAGACTAGAATATGCATCAGTAGTATGGTCTCCACATAGAGTGATGGATATAACCAATATCGAGAGAATACAAACGACAGCAACCAAACTTGTCCCCAGCCTGGCAGATAAACCATATGAGGAAAGACTAAATGCACTGGGTCTGCCAGCTTTGAAAGATCGAAGAAAAAGGTGATATGATCACAGTATTTAGGTCACTAAAGGGAATAAATTGCATTAGCAGACGAAATCCGATTAAAGATGGGAGGGCTTTACATAAGAACATAAGAATGAGACCATAAGGCCTACACTAGTCGGTTCCATATCCATTACCACCAGTCATCCCCATCCATAAAGTTATCAAACCGTTTCTTAAAACAACCTAGTTTCAGCGCTAACAACATAGTAACTTATATCTATTCCATTCTTTGACAATCCTATTAGTAAACCAGTAATTGTCTATTTTCTTCTTAAATCTATAATTATCCAATCTAAATACATTACTGCGAGTCCTGCCCGTTGTCTTAATATGATGACCTTGGTGGGTGTCACATTTGTTAAAGCCTTTGATCCACTTGAACACCTCTATTAGATCACCCCGCACTTTGCGTCTTTGATGAGAGCGTTGCAAGATAAATGTAGGGAATATTCAATCCTTTAGATGCCTAGTATGCACACGCGCACACACACACATTTGGTGCAGGATGGAACGTCCGACGTCTTCAGAAAACTCCCAAGGAAACCCCATTGTGTTGGACCTCACAGTGGTCACAGGGGCCAATCGCATCTGATCTCACCGCGGACATCTGGTCCGAGCAGCCGGGACACCTGGTCACACATTGCCAAACTACAAAATTACCACACGTCAAATACGTTTATATATACGGTATATACATATATATATATGAACATTTTTTAGAAGCTCCGCCATGGGATACGAACCCTGACCCGTGCGTCGATAATCACGAGGCCAAGACGCTAGCAACCATGCTACATGGTGATGGTTCAAAAGGACTGTACTAGTCCCCGACCACGCTTCACGTAACATTGGAAGATCTAGTCTCATTTTCATCTAATCCCGTATTAGGCGAGCCCTCCGACAAGTTGTGTATGTTTAAGACAGATTGAACATTTTTTAGAAGCTCCACCATGGGATACGAACCCTGACGCGTGCGATACTGTTTTCTTTTAATTATGAATCATAGAGAATTGTATTATTTACGCTCTTTAATTGTGAATCATAGAGAATTGTATTATTTACGCTCTTTAATTATATATCAAAGATAATTGTATTATTTATGTTCTTTAATTGTGAATCCTATTAAATCGTATTATTTACGCTCTTTCATTGTGAATCATATAGTATTGTATCATTTACACTCTTTGATTGTGAATAATAGAGAACTGTATTATTTACTTTCTTTCGGGAAATCCAATTTTTTTTAGTCGAGAAGTGAATTCTATGCGATCGCCATTATCATTGTATTCTATTTTTTGTTTTGGTATTCACGCTAATACGTGGTTTAATGTTGCTTTTCCACAATTCAATTATGTCTAAACCCAAATTGCCATCTTAGTCCCCAAAATCCATCTGAGACAATGGCTCATACTTTAACATTGTTGCATCAGGATCCATCTAAGGTTAATTTTTCTGGTCAGGATCCTCAGTATAAGGCTGCTGATTTTATTCGCCGGCGCGAGGATAGTAATAGGAATACAAATGTTTCAACCGGGCCTGAGAAAATTTCATTCGTGAGGTCACAACTTGTACCTAATTCATTGGCAGCTGAGATGTTGTCAGCCTCGTGTCTTGACCCCAAGACTTTGAACTATGATTATGATACCTTTAGAGCTAATTTCCTCTTTTTTCTGATATCCTTGTAGGTAATAAATTCAAATGTCGTTTTAAGTTGGCAGGTATCCTTACATCCCGATTGGGCACTCTTAACTACATGCGCGCTCAGGCCTAGGCCAGCAAGATAACTGTCAAAGTTTTAGATTTTCTATCCCATTCAGAGTGGGCAGATAAAGGTACTATCACTTTAGATAGTTTCCGCCTTATTTTGATTCCATCTATGATTATGATACCTTTAGAGCTAATTTCCTCTTTTTTCTGATACCCCTGTAGGTAATCATTTTCTATGGTGTTTTAAGGAGGCTGATGTACTTACATCCCGATTGGGTACTCTTAACTATATACGTGCTCAGGCCCAGGCCAGCAAGATAGCTGATGAAGACTTAGATTATTCCATTCCGAGTGGGTAGATAAAGATACTATCACTTTAGATAGATTCCATCTTATTTTGGAATTTCTTTTGTACATCATTTTCTTGGTGTCTTTTGAGAAGAGAGAAGCTTCTTTTCTCAGCTACAAGACGGATGAGTTCCTATTATCTTTGGCAACAAGGCTTTCGTGTAAACTTAAGGAAATGCCTTCTGGTTCTTTGTGTATTAGCAATGCACTACAACATACAAATGTTCCTAGTTTTCCTCGTCCACCCCCTCAGTCTTTAGTTCCTACTCACAGCTCCCCTTCGTCTACATTTACCTTCCCTGTACTTACATGTACCTACTGTAATAAGTCAAGTCACTCAAGTGCTTTTTGTTTTCGTCGTAAGATTCGTGAGCACAAGTCAAGGCATTCCCCTGTCCATAAGAATTTATCTGATGTCTCTTCTAACATGACATATGACCTCTCTTGAGTACAGCTTCAGGATAAACTTAGCTACTGTCATATGCATGGTCAATGTAAACATTCGACTGATCAGTGTTTAAATGTTTTGAGACTTAGGGCTGAGATCTCTCATCAACCTAGACAACTTCAGTCAACTTTCACCAGCGCCCATTTCACAAACCAAAGGATTGACCAGTAATCTTCGGTCTCAGATTACTCCTTTGGTGGCTGCTGAATCTTCTCAATTACTCACCTTCCAATTTTTTTTTACGGAGAACACACATATCTCTGTCACTGTAGATACTGGTGCAGAATGTACATTGTAGTCTCATAAATAGAAAGGCTTATGTGCAATCTCCCTTTATTTCCTTTTTGTAATTTGTTTTCTGTTCAAGGTTCTCCCCTGCCTATTCTTGGGTCTGTTCGTATTCCCTTGCGGTTTTCCTCACATACTACCTTTTTTCATGTTACTTTTGTTGTTGTTCCTGGGATTACTCTTATATGTGATTGCCTCTTGGGTATTGATGTTCTTACAGCGCATGGCATAGGCACCGTGTAGTGACTTTCCATAATTCTATTATTCCTGCAACGGATAGGCCAGCTTCTATTTGTAGCTCCACTTCTGTGCATGATCAGACCGTACAGTTGCCTTTAAAGGATTCTAATCGTTTTGACTCTGCTATTCTTTCTTGTGCTGCTTTTGTTGTAGGAAAGCATATTGGACCTTCAAGTTCTGCTCGAGTTCCGGTGCGCATTCCAATTGGGTCTGACGTTTTATCTCAGACTGATTCTGTGCATGTTCGTCGTCTAGCATTGGAAGGGACTTTTTCCACTATTGAAGAATGTAACCCAACCCTTAAGCATGTCTCAGGACGTGCAAACAATGTTGCTGGTGCATTTCACGTAATATTTATCCATTTGTTTGGATTAATTCTAACTACAAACTATCATATGCATCATGTTTCACTTTCTGTAAAACACAGGCATGGTCATTATTTTTAATGTACAACAGAACACCCCCACCTTTCTTGTGGTTTCTATCCTGATGAAAGTGTTTAAATCCCGCAATATCAAATTCAGCCTCAAACTCTTTACCATTTCACGCCTGGATTTCTTGGAATTTGTTCCTAATACTACGAGCATTAAAGTATATGGTTTTAAGAAACTCATGATTATTTCTTTTTGGCTCGTTTTGATTTTCAACATCATGCTTTACATTATAATTTTGTTCTTTATTGACACATTGCTCTATATTATTCCTATCATTTCGAGATTTTCTCTTTTGGCATACGCCTGGATTTCTTGGAATTTGTTCCTAATACTACGAACATTAAAGTACATGGTTTTAATAAACTCGTGATTATTTCTTTTTGACTCGTTTTGATTTTCAACAATATGCTTTACACTATAATTTTGTTCTTTATTGACACCTTGTTCTATATTGACATTTGGTCCTTCATTGACATTCAGTGCCTCATGGACATTTGCCCCATCACGGACATCTGGTTCCCCACGGTCATCCGGTCTCTCATGAACATCTTGCCCCCCTCCGTCACCGTGTCTCACACTTACACCCTATTCCATATCCCCATTATGGTTACCAATACTGGTGTGATATTATCCCTTAGGATAGAAGAAATAGTGAAATTTGGGTGACAATATACAATACAATAACATTACAGGTGTTCTTGTGGAACTCTGCTTTTATATCCCCAACCATGATAAGATTTCCCTTGGTTTTCTTCTTATGTAACAGTATTTCAAGGAGTCTCATCTATTCCAGTAGGCTTCCTGTAAGTCCTCCATTGTGCTCCAGTTTCCACAATCGTTTGTGTGGTGCCTTGTCAAAGCCTTTCTCTAAATCTAGGTATACAGAGTCCACCCAATCTTTTGCAGCACATCTACTACTCTTGAGTAAAATATTCGAGGTACATGATTTTTTATTTCTGAATCCAAGCTGAATTCTAGATTTGTTCACGAGTAGATAGGGAATTTTACTATGTGTAAGCTAAAAGATAAATCTTGGCCCTAAACTTTGAGACTCCCATTTGTTTACTTCATTTTACGTCACGAACTCCTTTGTTCAGGACAAGGACAGTGTCACAAAAAGACTTTTGGTTTTGCTGCTTGGAAACCAATTCTCAGAGTGGGTCCCCCTCCTAACCTCTACTCCGTAGCCAGGATTCAATCCCACGCAACTGGCCTCTCAAAATGACTACTGGGAGTGCACGCGCACTACCGCTGAGCCACAAGAGAATTTTTTCCTAACCCGTTTTCTTTGTGTGCCTTAGACCCTTACTGGCATATTAGCGAAAAGGACATTTGGTAGGATTATTTCATAGATCAGTAACAAGGTCAGTTAACTCGGTAATAAGAAATAAGAAACGCGGTATGGGAACTTTAACGTTTGAAAGAAAGTATTGTAAAGAACAATGATCATTATCTCTAGCCTGACATAATAAAGTAAGGCAAGTGATACAAAAGAACTCGAAGTGAGAAAATTGCACACACACACACACACACACACACACACACACACACACACACACACACACACACACACAATTAGATAAATACGAACACACATACCTCAGCTTGTTCTTGCCCACAGTATTCTTCCTGCCAGCGTTAGAGGCGTTCTTGGAGCGTCGAGTTCGGTATCGAAGTTTTATATGAGTTGTTCGGTCACGGATTCCACCTCGCAGGAACTCGGGAAGGTCATGTACCTAAAGGTAGATAGAGGAGAAAGATTATGCCCTAATAGCAAGGCCTTGACATCATTGCCGTTATAAATCGTTCCTACATCACAACTGTGTAATAACTCATGTAATAGCTGCTAGTATTGGGTGGTGGTCGAAGGATAGATAAGAGATCTCTCCTTTAATATGTAGTTTCATGCTAGTATAGCACGGAACTCCCAAATACTATTGTTATATATATATATATATATATGTATATATATATATATGTATATATATATGTATATATATATATATATATATATATATATATATGTATATATATATATATGTTTATATATATGTATTTATATATTATGTATATATAGTATATATGTATATATATGTGTGTGTGTGTATACATGTATATGTATATATATATGTATATATCTATGTATATATATATATATATGTATATATATATATATATATATATATATATATATATGCACTGCAGATGTAATCATATGAAAGCGCTCTGCTTCGTTAGTTTACTTTTCCTAGTGGTTACTTACGCATTTGTGGACACACGCTCCGAGTGTTTTTATTGCATATATATATATATATATATATATATATATATATATATATATATATATGTGTGTGTGTGTGTGTGTGTGTGTGTGTGTGTGTGTGTGTGTGTGTGTGTGTGTGTGTGTGTGTCAGAGCTTCATGCATCTTAGTAGGACTTAACTATCTTTGCCGAATGCAAACATAATTTCAACTTATTCCGGCAGCTTCACTGGCCTACGAGGATTCTTCATACTTGAATTACGTATACAAATATCAGTTGAGCAAGGGCTTAACGAAACTATTTTTTAATAAATTCGAATTATCAATTAAACATAATCACTCACAAATATAATAATAATAACTAAATTATACACACACATACACGCACACAAACTATTAACTAATCTTGTGAGTAACGAGTTTAATTTCGCTTGACTGCTCAGGGCAGCAGTATCTCAAAAGTAGGTCGACAGTAATTGGAAACTACCTCTGCTCCAACAGATTGATCGTAACTTGTTATGGAATACTCATTTCTGTCGCACATTTAGTTACACAGATGGTCATACACCTAGTCACTCACTCTAGCAGATATGAATTTATGAGAGTCAATGATTCACGGGCTCTTCCTCTTCCAGCCGCGAGTACTTGTCATACCTTTGGTTTAGTACCGGGTGATACTGGATGGGGGAGGAGGGTGTTTCATGCGTAAGACCGAACGATGAGGTGAAGCAATTGGTCCAATTTGCAATTTTTATTTCTTGTTCTCGGGACGTACAGGCCAGCTGCCCCTACCCTTTCTCTTGGTCGATGTTGCCACTCCAAGTTCGTTCAGACGATTAGACGCAGAACGAACTCATGGTCGTGCTAATGTAGTGATATGGCCGGCTAGGATGTCTTCCAGCTTCGACAGTTTCCATCTCGTTTGTGTTGACTGACTCTCGAAGTTTCGAAGTTTCAAGCTTCAGAGTTTCGAGCTTCAAAAATCCACAAGTCGATAATACTTTTCCAAAGTATTCGGTTTTCTCTAATTGTAATTAATTGATTAATTAATTAACCAATTGTTTATCGGTTTTATATATGCAATTCCATTAAAATGTTTGCTGCCTCATAAATTTAGAATTTGTGAGTCTCAAACTGACTTGTGACATATGTGTATATGTGTATATATATATATATATATGTATATATATATATATATATATATATATATATATATATAACAGTAGACTTCGTCTGACTTGGTGAAAATAATATACATTCATACTTCGTATGAAACACACGTTAGGACAAGAACTAATTCCTTTTTCGAAGTTGTTGCATAAAACTTACGACGTTGCTATTATGTGTGCAGATGCATTTTGCGAGCGTCGCTCTTTCCTTCCATCAATAGTCTGGGACACCACCAGACATTTCCCAGCCTGTCAATGGGGACAGCTTTCAGAACTTGATTTCGATTTTTTCTGGTCTTCGTGGAAATGTCCATTGCAAACCTTTCATTTCTTGTGTGTGTGTATGTGTGTGTGTGTGCGTGCGTGCGTCCGTGTGTGTGTGTGTGTATGTGTGTATTCACCTTGGTCTTTTTTTTTTGATCGAACCAGGTACTGCGAGCACCACCGTACTTGGCAGTCCAGTGCGCTATCAACCGCGCCACCGAGAGAGAAAGAGAGAGAGAGAGAAAGAGTGTGTGTGTGTGTGTGTGTGTGTGTGTGTGTGTGTGTGTGTGTGTGTGTGTGTGTGTGTGTGATTGTACCGTGATTAGTATTAGTGCGTGTGATTATAATGTGATTAGTATTGTGATGACTGTTTCATATTTTTGTATAGTGATATTTTGTATATGTATTTCGTATATTGGTATTTTGTGTATCGGTATATTTATGAAATTATATTTGTATTGTCATGGTTTCATTCGTTTGTAAGTGGTCCTTCGAACCCAGTTCGACCCACTACGTCAGCATAATCAGCTTAGAGACTGACGATTGCTTATTCGTCCCAATCACTTCACACTTTCAACACCTCATCAACTCACTAAAGTGTTTGGGTGTCCCTTTGTCTTACTTGTAGTGAAACATGTATTATCTTAGTTCATTGTCAATGTGCTTTGTAATCAAGACGTTACTGTTTGTTAGTTGATTACGTTTTGTTTGGGGGTCATGACTGCTTTGGCAAGTTTCTGCTCTTTTTACCACAACTTATATCATACATAAACTATGTCACCTTTCCATATTCAATTTTGTTACTTCACATGCGTGTGTGTGTGTGTTTTAGCCTTTTCCCGCAATGTGTTGCATGTACATAAATTGATCCTACTCACTGTGAGCGACAACAACAGAGAATATCATTCTTCTCGACATTTCACGGAAATGGCGACTTACATCTCCGCGCATGCGCTCTCGCGCGGCTGTACATAAACAAACCCAGACTTAGGGTGGTAGAGTGACACATCTGACATGTCCGTGATGAGTCAAATGACGTACC
This sequence comes from Oratosquilla oratoria, assembly GCF_046742065.1. NCBI lineage: Eukaryota > Metazoa > Arthropoda > Malacostraca > Stomatopoda > Squillidae > Oratosquilla > Oratosquilla oratoria. The sequence goes on along the minus strand of NC_134778.1, from coordinate 17,666,214 downwards.
ATTTGGGTGTGATGTCCGGTTCCGTGACTTTAGTTCTTTGATCGAGAATTCACGAGGTCGATGTCACTAATGGAAATACAAATATTGAGCAAGTGCTCCGTGTAAGCTCGAGAGGCCTGTGGCGGGTACGTACATCCAAGTTGTGGTCCTGCAAGATGGACGTCGTAGAGGTTCATATCCCTGCTACTTGTCCCCAAAACCCACCAACACCCTCACACTCACGCGAAGGTACGCCCCTAGGAGGCCGGTACCTGACTGAACTCAAGCAATAAGTTTTATCTATTTTATCTTATTTATCTAATTATTTTATTTCATTTATATATTCACTTATTTATTTATTTACTTATTTATCATTTATTTAGTTTATTCATTTTATAGCTCACAAATAAGGGCGGCCCCTTGTACCTTTCCTCCTCCTCCTCCTCCTCCTCTTCCTCCTCCTACTACTAATAGCCGGTAACAGACAAAACACCTGAGATTTTCTTTTCTTTAAGAGATCTGCAAGAAGTCCCTAAGAGCGTTGACGGTTGCCACAGGACCGTGATTATCTTGCTCAAAGAAATTGAAAGCAACAGTTAATTTTCTGGATACATTAAAATAAAGTAATATCGCATGCATTTTGATTTAATTTTACTTTTTTCCTAAAAATTAGGTACGTATTTATCGTATTGTGGCATCAGAAGATGTATGACTAAGTTGTCATCACTATTGTTATTATCATTCTTGTACAAATGAACATTTCTGTTCTTACGAATATATCTATGCAATCTCCACATACGAATATATATGTATATATATATATATATATATATATATATATATATATATATATATATATATATTGAGACATTCTGACAGGTTGATGTAAGCGGAATAGGAAACACAGGAGTCTTAGTCTTGAGTTTATTCCTGACTAGTTTAGCAGGAATAAACTAAAGAATAAGACAACTGTGTTTCCTATTACTCTTACATCATATATATATATATATATATATATATATATATATATATATATATATATATATATACTGTATACATATATATATATACATATATATATATACATATGTATATGTATATATATATGTATACATACATATATATATATACATATATATATATGTATACATACATATATATATATATATATATGTGTGTGTGTGTGTGTGTGTGTGTGTGTGTGTGTGTGTGTGTGTGTGTGTGTGTGTGTGTGTGTGTGTGTGTGTGTGTGTGTGTGTATGTGTGTGACTCAGGCAGCCAATCACAAGACGATATTTCATTTTGAAGCCGCGTTTCGACAATGTTAGGTAATGTTACTTGTTAGGCTATGCTAGGTTAGATTTGTTAGGTTAGGTTCTATTCACTTTTTTCTTCAACCCGTGGGCGCTGTGTTTGTTTTGATTAGGAACAGACGATTTTATTCAGTTTTAGAACAATGGAGCTGGGGCTGATTCGGTACGGTATGGGGTCTTCATCGACCTAAGTAAAAGATTAAGCGTTTTCGCGGTAACAGTCAAATGCGCTTCGAAGTCGTCGCTGTCAGTGAACAAGCATATAAGTCCCACCCGCTTCTTAAACTCGTCACTGACTGGTTAAGATTAATTATGTTATTTCTTTTAGAAAAAAGATATTGTGCCAATCATGGAATGATATCATATTGGTATTAGACGTTTGGACAAGGAAAGAGTCATGAAAACACGAGGAGGTGGGCAAGACTGAGAAGACCATTTGGCTGGAGTTGATGACCGTAATTACGGCTGAGGTAATTGCACAAGTCGGAAATGAAACTCTGTCATTTCGAACTTGGTGCGTTCGCCTTCCCCCCGACAAGAAAAGCAAACACGAGCGACCACAGCAGCAAACCGGAAGAATGACGAACTCTTAAGGCTTTATGTAATGGTGTACTTATAGTATTGTACTTTTCCTGTATATTATACATACGTATTTGTAGCATTGTACATTTATTATTGTGTATTGTACATGCATGTTGTTAGATCGGGAAATACATGTTTTCCCTTTTTATAATATAAAATTGTATATTATTATCATTGTATATAATGGTTGTATTTTATAAATAAGTATGATTGTAAGAACCAAATGTTTTGCTAACTCATTCGAGAGTTCCTCGCCTAAGCTTGGCGGCAAGCAGATCAGAAGTTGCCTTCGAGTCGAGCACAAATTTTGTCTGTCGTCCCATAAGATCATTAATCTATTCATATACCGAGTATCAATAGCCACCCCAATACATAAAAATGGTGGCAGAGCGTTGAAACATTTGATATTGTGTGAACATTTTGTTTTGTGCGTTAAAAAGTATTACTAACGCTACTTTAATCTTTGAAGTGTTGTGAACTTTGGAGCCGGTATTGCTTCTCTCGAGAGCACGTATGTTTTCCTCTTCCTTAACTCTCCCCCTTTTTGCAGCCAGGTGATTATTACCCATGATTTTGGAACAATTCTCACCAGTGACTTTCGAAATTTTTGTGAGAGATAGTGCGCGGAAACAGTATTCTTCGGGCGCGCCAGGTGATTTTTTTTACTGGTCCCATGTGGTCTCCAACATGATATCTGCTATTTCAACGTTTAGTTATATATTCGTCAATTGCGTTCATCGAAGGGTCGCCTCTTGTTCCTGAGAGTGTTAGCTTTAATCTGGAGTCCGGATTGTAAAGGATTTTTGGACAAGACTATATGTAATCTCCATATCGGCCAGTGATTTTCGTTCGCTGCCTTTCCAGTGACTTTCGTTCCTTTTCTATTGATTTTTCCATTGACTTAGGCTTGTACATTTTTTCTGTTTATACATGCAATGCCATGTTGTATTTTCTGGTTATAGTAAATTGATTTATATATCATTTTTTTCTGGCCAGGCGTGTTGTCCTGTTGGCAGCCATTTATTTGTGACGTCACAAGCCGTTTTCCTGATTTTTTTTTTCTTTTTTGTATACTTACCCCTTAGCGGTACCGTTTTTCTTCAATAGTGATTCATAGAAAATTATATTGTTTACGTTCCTCAATGGTGATTCATTTAGATTGTATTTATAGCGCTCTTTAATTGTGTATCATAAGGTACTGTATTATTTCCATTCTTTCGAGCAATCTAATTGTCCGAGTAAAGGAGTGAATTCTATGCGATGGCCATTATTACTGTATGTATTTTATTTTATTTATTTGCTTATTTGCCTATTTATTTATTTATCTATTTATTTATTTATTTATTTATTTATTTATTTATTTATTTATTTATCTATTTATTTATTTATTCATTTATTTACTTAATGTTGTTAAGGATCGGATTGCAGTTGTCTTGTCATCCCCTTCTAATATGTCTAAACCAAAGGTACCATAATTCATAAATCCCCAAAATCCACATTATTACATCAGGATCCTTCTGTTGTTAATTTTTCTGGTCAGGATCCTCAATATAAAGCTACTAGTTACAAAAATGAATATGTACAAGTGTGCAGAGAAGAAAAGAGGAAATACGAAAAGATGTCATAGAAAAATGTAAAGATCAACCAAAACTATTTTACAGATTTGTAAACAACGAACTGAAAAACAAACAAGAATTAGAGAAACTACGACAAGGAGGAGTTGAATACACAGAGGAAATAGAAATGGCAGAACTTATGAACAAGCATTTTAAATCGGTGTTTACGAGGGAGAACATACAACCTAGAGATATCGAGTGGGAGGAGAAAGTCCCCCCTATAAAAGAGATAGAAGTAACAAGGAATTAGATAATGAATCACTTGAGTAATCTCGATGTCAGAAAATTGCATGGACCAGATGAAATGGCAAATTGGACTTTGAGAAAATGCAGGAATGACCTAACAGACAAAATACATAGCCTAACAAACAGTTCATTGAAAGAAGGAAAAGTTCCAGAAGATTGAAAAAGAGCAAATATAGTACCAATATATAAAGGGGGAAACAAGGAAGACCCTACTAACTATAGACCGGTCTCTCTTACAAGTACGATAGCTAAAATTTGTGAAAGAATGATCAAAATTAGATGGGTAAGGCATTTGGAAAAAACAACGTATCAAGGTAATTTGAATTTAGACAAAGGACGATCATGCGTTACAAACTTAATGTGTTTCTATTGAAGGCTAATAGATGTAATACAAGAAAGATATGGATGGGCTGATTGTGCATTTCTAGACCTGAAAAAGGCTTTTGATAAGGTGCCACATAAGAAGTTACTAAAGAAATTAGAAACTGCAGGAGGAATATAGGGCAAACTACTGAAGTGGATGGAAAACTTCTTGCATGAAAAACAATGAGTGGTGAACAGTTCTGGCCCCAATAATGTTTGCTATATATAATAATGATATGGATAAATTAATTGAAAGTTATATGAGCTTCTTTGCGGATGATGCAAAATCATTGAAAAAAGTGAACACTGAAGAAAATTGTGAGTCGCTACAGAGTGATCTCAATTAAGTATGGGAATGGAGTAGGAAGTGGGAGATGGAATTCAATATTAAGAAGTGTAGTATAATGGAATTTGGAAGAAGCAAAAAAAATAATAATAATAACAATAGTAGGATCATATGAATTGGGAGAAGAAATTAAAAAAAAAGTAGAAAATGAGATGGACCTGGGAGTCATTATTATGAATAATATGTCCCCTGAGAAACATATAAACAAAATTTTTGGAGAAACTTATAATTTAATCAGAACAATCAAAGTGGCATTTACATACCTGGACGAAGAAATGGTGAAGAAAATACTAGTCACTTATATAAGACCAAGATTGGAGTATGCAGCGACGACGTGGTCACCAAGTGCAAAAAAAAAAAAGTATAACAAAACTTGGAAGATTACAAAGGGCAATTACGAAATTGGCACCAACACTCTCATAACTATCATATGAAGAGAGACTAGCAAAACTTGAGCTACAGACATTAAAGCAAAGAAGAGAGGAGGAGACTTGATAACTATTTACAGAATCATGAAAGGCATAGAAACTATTGATAGAGAGGATTTAATGAAACGGGATGGTAGAAACACAAGAGGACACGAAAAGAAAATCAAGAAAGACAGTTATAGAAGAGACCTGAAAAAGAATAGCTTTCCCCATAGGGTAATGGACATTTGGAACAAGTTAGATGAGAAAGTGGTGTGTGCAAAAAAAAAAATACACGAATTTAAAAACAGTCTAGATAAAACGAGATATGAAGTAGCTCCCCTTCCCGTAAAATACAACTAGGTAAACACACACACACACACACACACACACACACACACACACACACACACACACACACACACACACACACATATGTATATATATATATATATATATACATATATACATATACATGTGTGTTTGTGTGTGTGTGTGTGTGTGTGTGTGTGTGTGTGTGTGTGTGTGTGTGTGTGTGTGTGTGTGTGTGTGTGTGTGTGTGTGTGTGTGTGTGTTCACACATTTGGCGGTCTTTTGTATACACTTTATCACTACCACAATGAAAATCCATGTGAACAAGTTGTATAGACACGGTAAAGGAAACATGGACTGGAGTTGAAGCTTTTATTCTTGACGAAACGTCAGGAATAAAAGCTTCACCTCCAGTCCATGTTTCCTTTACCGTGTCTATACAACTACCACAATGATATATATTAGTCGGGACTCTGCGCCAGTATTACATGCAACGCAAGAGAACCAATGAGCGACCCCAAATTGTCCAAGAAAAAAGAAGAAGAAGAAGAAGAAGAAGAAGAAGAAAAAGAGAGAATTAGATTAAGTGCCATATCTCAGCTGGAGATCCGACATCACTGCAGTTTAGTTTTTCTTTCTCTTTTCTTTTTTACGCTCAGCTCGTTTATCGCTCCTGTTTAAGATAGCTTCGTGGTTCAGATTGCATTCTTGGGCTCTTCGTTAACTTACTTCCAGCAGAACAACAGACACAAAAGCACATTTGTGTTTTGGTATCTGTTTTTGGTATACGCTATGTGAGGACGGAGTGTTACGAGGTACAGTGTTTTATTCATGCGAGATTTATCAAGCACATAAACTCACATGAGTGAAATGTTGTACTAATACTTTGCCCTCACATGGTGCTGTTCCTGGCTAATTTGTCATCGTTTGGCTTTCTCTTTCGCATCATAAGTTGAACTGAACGATAAATTAAACATGCGAAGTCTCCGTGATTATTTTTTTTAACTCTAGCATGAGATCTGTCCTCTAAATTAAATTAAATCGCCCACCGTCAACCAGATCATACTAGCAAAGGGTTTAGTTAACCCATTCAACTCCGATGACAAGATGTCTTGTCATTTGGTCAAATAAAACAAAAAATCATAATAAAACAACAAAATGTTTGATGATCAAACAGCACCAGAAAAATATGACGTCATCAGTCCTCCTCGAGGAGGAGGACTGACGACGTCATATTTTTCTGGTGCTGTTTGATCATCAAACATTTTGTTGTTTTATTATGATTTTTTGTTTTATTTGACCAAATGACAAGACATCTTGTCATCGAAGTTGAATGGGTTAAGATAGCTTTAATTCCATCACCACGAAGCAAAACCTTAAACTGAACAAAATCGTTTTGAGATCACACGGAACAGAATTTGTATTGAATCGAATGCACTTAAAGCGGTATTTCTCATCCCCCTTTTTTTCTCTAAGTGTCGTAATGCTAAAACTCTATCTTTAGATATTCTTTCGCTCATGCACCATGGTTACAGCAATATTTCTGAAGTCTTACGTGTCCTGTTTTTGTTATCGTGCAGTATCGTAAGAAAACGTTACCGATTTCAGTTTTCTTGTTAGCAAAAGGAACTAGTGACGTCATGTCGGCCCCGGCCAATCTGAAGCTCGATGCCACTTCAATATTTGATGAGAGACATCACGCACCATTGGGTGTACTGGCAAGTCTTCACTCGACAAAGCGATCGGGAATTGGTCGCTTTGCAAAATGGTCAAACCAGATTCGGTTTTTCAAAACCTAAAGGGAGACCGGAATGGTGATATTGGCCGTACGCGTTGTTGCAATGTGAGCAGTTCTATCGATGTTTACATATTTTCTTGAACACGTGCAGTAATGCACTTCCTGTATTTTCTTTTGGCCATTTTTTCTTTCTTTCTTTTTGGCCAGAAGCGGATCTAGGAGGACGGTCTCTGCACGAGTAGATTTACTTCATGTGAGTGACTGGGGATTTCATGCAAATCGGGTAAAATACTCTTTGGGCTGAGATTTCCACCGATGAAAACCTTTCCAGCCTTGGATTTTTTATCTTCTAATTACTTATTCATATATAAGTATATGAATAAATAAATAAATGAATAGATAAATAAGATAAAGGTAAATAGATAAATGAATTATAAAAATTAACTACCAAGGAACAACTGAGGGAGCAAATTCCTCGTCCTAGTGTCTGGTAACAACAACGCAGAAAAACTGTCGTATTGCAAGACTTCTATCAACCTCTTTCTTAAGTCTCACTGCTGCGCCAACCTCTGCCATACTACTCCTGCAAACTTCTAAATATCGTGTCTCCACACTCAGTCTGGTCTCCCTGTTCTACGCTTACCATCTCTGTCCAGTTAGTAACACTCTTGCTCCATCCGCCATCTTCTTTTTTTGATAGCTGCTCTAATCTTTTACTATTGTTATTATTTATCTATATATTTATTTATTTACTATTACATATTTATTATAAATTATTATTTTTCTGTTGATTATTTGTCTACTTATTTATTCTATTCATTTATCTACTTTTTTCCCTCATCCGACCTAGTTACGGACCAAAAGGTCTCCTGTTGGCATGCTCCTCCTTTGTAGTGCTTTGTAATTAATTTCCTGCTCCTTTTCGCCTCCATATTACCTTTTAAATAATTTTGCTATAAACATGTCATAATTTTGCGTGTTACTATGTTGTAATGCTGTGTTAGTAACGTCGTTAGTAACACAGTTTGAACTGTTGTGTTTAATGGGCAATGACTATAAACCTTAACCTTTGTTACACTCTCTTACCTCTAATACAGGTATATTGGGCGCAGTTTGATAAATGGGCACATTTTCTGGAGAAAATGAGCCCCTCAGAGGGTGGTGAATAC
>NC_134778.1:17615643-17620643 GCF_046742065.1 Oratosquilla oratoria | reverse complement strand
GGAGGCGGACGTGGGATAAAAGGAAAATGTGTCACCTGGTAGGGTGGGGACCAAAAGTCCAGAGGAGATAAGGGGAGTCGAGAAGAGACTTCCTTATGACTTCCGGCCTGAAACACTACCTCAGGGTAGGCTTGGGCCAAAGGAAGCCTCCTATATACAGGGGGGCACAAAAGTCAGTGAGGGGCTGCAATTTGTGATCATTTCTTCGTTAATTAACCATAGGCCCGACATGTGGTTCCAGAAAGATGCGACAACCGATCATACTGCAAGAGAGGCAATGCACTGTTTCTATATCGTATTAGAATTCTATACATATTTTTTGTAACAATAAGGCAGGTACCTCAAGTGGATCGCTAATGACAGCGTATATCATACAAATGGTTTCTGAAGGTCGCCATGTGATTCGAACCGAGGCCTTGCCTGACGCCTCAGTGACTTTTGAGCCATCATGTGCAACAAGGAACTGGCTTGTGTTCAACATGTGGTGGGCTTCGCTGATGGCCTGAATAAAAGCTAGAAAGAGTGTCATGGCTGTAAGAAGTCCAACGAGTGCGTGTGATTCACCTTTGTCTTCGATCACGTGTTGGACTCGTGATTGACAGCTATTACCCACCCGTAGGAGAGCTCAGAGCTCATATATGACCGTTCTATGGGTAATACTGTGACCTTACACTCACACATCCCCCACCTCCCCGCCCACGAGAGTTGGAATAACGACTCGCAGCGCAGAGATACTGAAAGTATTTCAGCTCTGGGCGGGATTCGAGCCCGGACCGCAGTAATAGCGGCCTCGAACGCTACCACTGCGCCATCGAATGTGTGTGTGTGTGTGTGTGTGTGTGTGTGTGTGTGTGTGTGTGTGTGTGTGTGTGTGTGTGTGTGTGTGTGTGTGTGTGTGTGTGTGTGTGTGTGTGTGTGTGTGTGTGTGTGTGTGTGTGTGTGTGTGTGTGTGTGTGTGTATGCGTGTGTGTGTGTGTGTGTGTGTGTGTGTGTGTGTGTGTGTGTGTGTGTGTGTGTGTGTGTGTGTGTGTGTGTGTGTGTGTATGCGTGTGTGTGTGTGTGTGTGTGTGTGTGTGTGTGTGTGTATGCGCGTGTGCGGGTGTGTGTGCGTGTGTGTGTGTGTGTATGCGTGTGTGTGTGTGTGTGTGTGTGTGTGTGTGTGTGTGTGTGTGTGTGTGTGTGTGTGTGTGCGTGTGTGTGTGTGTGTGTGTGTGTGTGTGTGTGTGTGTGTGTGTGTGTGTGTGTGTGTGTGTGTGTGTGTGTGTGTGTGTGTGTGTGTATGTGCGTGTGCAGGTGAGTGTGAAAAGGTCAGTACCTGCCAGGTATATTGATGCCATGAAACCATGAGTGTTATGTCTGACTCACACGTCAACACCTGCCACAGGTGGATATATATATATATATATATATATGTATATATATATACATATATATATATATATATATATATATATATATATATATATATGTACATATATGTTTTAATTTACAGTGCTGCACAATACTTGGAAAGCGCGGACCAAAAATCTAAAAAAAAAAAAAAAAAAAATAGCTGCGTACTATTTCTTAAGTCTACAGTCTAGCTGCGGTCAGTTGAATATTTTCTAAGACCAGAGAGTTGTTGCGTGGATTAGAAAGTTGACTGGGTCACTAGAAAAGGACTGAATAATTCCGTCAACCCGCTCAACACAGCACATTTTCTAGATTTAATTATAGTTTAATGTTACTAATTCGGTTTCATGTCGCGAAGTCTACCTATCAAGAGGCAAAGACGGTACCCCTTACTGAGGACTCTTTAGCACGAAATTTAATTAACCATGTCCTTGGTCCAACTCGCTGGAGCCAAGATTCGAACTACCGTCACCTCGACCTCCGGCGCAAGTAGTGACGCTCTAAAGTGGATTAGACCACATTGGCGGGGTGCAGAGGGACTAGAGCGGTGGTCCTGTATTGAGTCCTCGAAGGCTTAGCTAGCTATCGTGTAGCGTTAACTAGAATGCGATATGTTCAATATTCCCTTCTATTGAAGGTTTTGGCAAAATGTCAAGGGTAAATGCCCTCTGTGGCATTCAAGATTGATGTAAAAGATGATGGAATGGGTGTAAATGACAATGATTTCGGATTTGGGAGGAGGAGGTGGTGGGGGGTAAAAGGGTAAACACACACACACACACACACACACACACACACACACACACACACACACACACACACACACACACACACACACACACACACAGTACCACTATGATCGTAGTTCTTTTCGTGTATGATACAATGACACACACACACACACACATACGCACAAATACGTGTATTGACATATGCTTAAGCATATATAAACATACATATACATATAAACAGATACACACACACACACACACACACACACACACACACACACACACACACACACACACACACACACACACACACACACACACACACACACACACACACACACACACACACACACACACACACACACACACAATGATAATGAGGGGGTGCATTGCGGCGTTTTGTTTCATGATGTGCCGAGCCTCATTGTCGGCCCCCGTTTTCTTTCTGACCTAGCGGTGCTCTTTGCTCGTAGCTCGTCCGGCAGCATGTCGACGACGAAATGAGTCATGCAGTCACACAAATTTAGACTTCGTGGACCGAAAGTGTCGCGAAGTTCGTGGCTGCGCTGGTGGTGGCGGGGACGGGGGGAGGGGGGGAAGGTATCCTTTAGTGGGAAGAAATGTAGGAATTTACACGCTGTCTTAGTGTATTATGGGACTTGTCTAACTAAGCTCCTCTTCATCGTATTCCAAGTCCACGAGGACATAGCAGACGTGGATGGGTCAGTTATCATATAGTCTTGTTTATTGTCAATACATACTTGTGTTGTGTATGCCATTAAGATGGAAATGTCAGTAACGTCCGATTACCAAACAGAAATCTTAGGAAACTTTATTCCAAGTAGCTGGACAAGATAATGCTGGGCAACGGCCTTGTTCTTCAAGACCTGGGCCAACAATGGCGACCTGGCTGTTGTGATCCAGCGTGACGGACGAAGAGTTTACGGATCTCATCTTCGTAGAAGCTTGAGTCTTGGTCCTCCAAAAACACCTCTACGGCATCAAAACAGCCGCTTCTGATCAGCTACAAGAAATTTTGGGACTCATCGAACTGAGACCTCTGTCATTTCAAGATGGTTGTGGATAATTGCATGAACACGTTCCTGGGAGATGCCCAACTCTCTGTCACAATAAAACGTTTAATCAAACGCCGATCTATGAGCAACACGTCATGGATTTCTTGAGTGGTGACAGTGGCAGGCCTTCCTTGGCGAGGGTCATCTTCTTCCAGGCTGTTCCTGCCCTGTTTGAAAGCAACTGACTATTTTTTAACCATGCCCTATAAAGGAACATTGTCTCGTAGAGTAGCCACCATGTCCTCGTGAATTTCCTTTGGAATTAAGCCCCTTGATGTGGAGCTATTGCATGACTACCAGATGACCGATTTTGTCTATTCTCCCTACAATACCTTTCTGTCCTGAATCAATTATATATATATATATATATATATATATATATACATATATATATATGGATATATATATATGTATATATATATATATGTATATATATATATATATATATTACGTTAAAGGCTTGAAAATGTACCTCGTGTGTGTGTGTGTGTGTGTGTGTGTGTGTGTGTGTGTGTGTGTGTGTGTGTGTGTGTGTGTGTGTGTGTGTGTGTGTGTGTGTGTGTGTGTGTGTGTGTGTGTGTGTGTGTGTGTGTGTGTGTGTGTGTGTGTGTGTGTGTGTGTGTGTGTGTGTGTGTTTAACTAGTTGTATCTTACGAGAAGGAAAGCTATGTTCGTGGTGTCCCGTCTCTGTATCTCGCAGTGCCTAAATGGCTCTTAAATTCGTGTATTGTTTTTGCACACACTATTTTTTCGTCTAGTTTGTTCCATACATCTATCACTCTGTGGGGAAAGCTGTTCTTTTTTCAGGTCTCTTCTATAACTGTCCTTTTTGAGCTTCCTTCCATGCCCCCCTTGTATTTCTCTTATCCCAATTTAGTGTTGTGTGTGTGTGTGTGTGTGTGTGTGTGTGTGTGTGTGTGTGTGTGTGTGTGTGTGTGTGTGTGTGTGTGTGTGTGTGTGTGTGTGTGTGTGTGTGTGTGTATGTGTGTGTGGTGTGTGTGTGTGTGTGTGTGTGTATTTCTGTGTGTGTGTGTGCGTGTGTGTGTGTGTGTGTGTGTGTGTGTGTGTGTGTGTGTGTGTGTGTGTGTGTGTGTGTGTGTGTGTGTGTGTGTGTGCGTGTATGTGCGTGTGTGTGTGTAGAAAATAGAACAATAAATAAATAATTAGATAAATGAACAGATAAAGTAGGAAATCTTTGGAATTGACATCTGTGTTTGAGCAAGAGTAATGTGCGAATGATATATAATTATGAGTTGAAAAGTAGCACAAGAATGGGAGTTAGGGTTTTCGGAAATTGAGTGAAAGAAGAGGAGGAAAGGCAGAGAAATAGAGATAGAGAAAGAGAATAGATGGAGGGTGATGGAGAGAGAAACTGCGATAAAGGAGAGGAAGGAGAAGGGTCGGAAGGGAGGGTCCCGCTAACAAGCAAACTATGGACACAATCGAGCGATGGGGCCAATCGATACGTGGCGAAACTTCCTCTGATGACCACCTTCATCACGGTGACGCGGGTATAGGGGTCGCTTATCTCTGAGCCCCGCGACAAAGAAGACCTAAACTAAGATTTCATTCAGTTTTAGGCCAGACCCCAATGGCATGATATGGGGTCATGGTCGTCAGAGCCTTGGGTCAGACTGAGGGGCACCCTCTCTATCTTAAAAGAAGAAGAAGAAGAAGAAGAAGAAGAAGAAAGAAAGAAGGAGAAGGAAGAAGAAAGTACATCTAGAGTCTGTCATAAGGGGACCAATGTTGCGCGTCTCCGTGTTGAAGGCCAAGGTCGAAGACATGACAACGAGATACG
>NC_134778.1:17590643-17600643 GCF_046742065.1 Oratosquilla oratoria | reverse complement strand
CTTGGAAAAAGAAACTAACGAAGCAAAGCGCTTTCGTATATTACATCTAGTGCACTGGATGTAATATACAAAAGCGCTCTGCTTCGTTAGTTTCTTTTTCGAAGAAGTGGCCTACTTTGCATGAGTGAACACACGTACCCCTTTACGTATGGGGGGACGGAGAGGGGGGGTCGCCAGATTTAATGAAGCGGCCTTGCTGTGGATGTGCTGTGTCTTGCGACACTGCTTCTGACCCAGGGCAGTGGACAAGGTGCAGGGATGACCCGTCATCCAGGAGGTGCTAAGATAAGAGGAAGAGAGGAGGGGTGTGGAATGTATTTAGGGACGGAATGGGTGGGAATGATTTTATGCCTTTTCTTTTTTGGCTACCTCCCTTGTAAGGGGGAAAAAGCCTTGGTATATGTGTGTATATATATATATATATATATATATATATATATATATATATACATATATATATTATATATAGTGTATATATGTATATATATATGTGTGTGTATATGTATACATATATATATGTGTGTATATATATATACATATATATGTATATATATGTATATGTATATATATATATGTGTGTATATATATACATATATATATATATATACAGGCACACAACCCGTTATCTGAAACACTTGGGGTTAGCTGCATTTCTGATTTCGTGATTTTTTTTGGATTTTGGAACAAATACTAGCTGTCAGTGTGAAGTTTGGGCAGCATCCCACATACAAACATTTTATATTAAAGCAGAAACGAGTAAATACTCAAATAATTGGGATAAATAAAGACTTCGGTATTATCACAGCTTATCTATAGAGTGATGTACTCATAAATGAAACAGTGAGATGATCAAAAACATAGATATACAAATTTTAATCATTCACAAAATTGTAATATTTCTGCAGGAAAACTTATGAATATCTACACTTATGTGGAATAAAGACAGATAGTTAACTATATGTTACAATAATAAACTGGTAAATGAAGAAATAGAATAAACGGAAATAAAGTCGCCAACATTCACGTTCGAACGTCATCAGGATGCTTTCTACAGGAACAGGATTTTCGAGTGACGCCTGTTATACAAAGCCTGTACAGAGATGATTATTCACACTTACGTGGGATAATGGAAGACTATAAATGTCGTTACAGTATATAAAGACTTATATGCTACATTAATAAATTAGTAAATGATGTAAGGGAATAAATTAAAATAAAGTTGATAACATTAGCACATTCACGAAAGTAAGTGTGTATCTGCAACGACACAAAACCTACGCAAGCAATTGCAATGGAAAAAGTTAATGTGGTTGATAAAATTAAAATCTATGTACTGGGGACTATTCAGTATGTGTTGTAATATATCTATCTATCGATCTATCTATTCATCTATCTTATTACCAACTACCAGAGGGAGCAATTGTGAGGAACAGTGTGGTTTTAGGACAGGTAGGTGTTGTGTAGATCAGATTTTTGTGGTAAGACAGATATGTGAGAAAGCTATAGGAAAAGGTAAGGATGTTTTTTTGGCTTTTATGGATCTGGAAAAGGCTTACGACAGGGTAGACAGGAAGGCACTGTAGATATGGGATAGGAGGAAAGCTGTTAAGAGCAGTCAAGAGTTTTTACGAGAGTAGTAGAGCTTGTGTTAGGATTAGAAATGGAGAGAGTGAATGGTTTGAGGTAAAGATGGGACTTCGTCAGGGATGTGTTATGTCGCCCTGGCTGTTCAACTTATACATGGATGGGGTGGTGCGAGAGGTGAATACAAGGGTAGTGGATCAGGGGTTGGAGATGATTATAGAAAATGAAGAAAAGTGGGAGGTGAGCCAGTTGTTGTTTGCTGACGACACTGCGCTTGTAGTAGGAACAGAGGAGGGATTGAGAAAGTTAGTGACAGAGTTTGAGGTGTGTGAAAGAAGGAACCTGAAGATAAGTGTGGGCAAAAGTAAGGTGATGAGATGTACAAGGGGAGAGAGTGACAGCAGGCTGGAAGTAAGCATTAAGGGTGAAAGACTAGAGGAAGTGGATAGTTTTAGATACTTGGGTGCGAATGTGTCAGGAAAGGGAGGAGTGGGGGTGGAGGTAGAATGTAGATTGAGAGAAGCGAGTAAATGCCTTGGTGGATTAAAAAGTGTATTGAGAAATAGACATCTGGGAATGGATACTAGAGGAGGTTATATGAAGGAGTGATTGTGGCAGCAGCACTGCACGGAGCAGAAACATGGAACATGAGAGAGGAAGAGAGAAGGAGTTTGAATGTGTTTGACATGAAATGTCTGAGAAGTATGATAGGGGTTACTAGGCTGGATACAGTGAGAAATGAGGAGGTGAGGAGGAGAACAGGGGTGGAAAGGGAACTGGGAGATAAGGTTGATGAAAAAGTATTAGGATGGTTTGGACATATAGAAAGAATGAGTGAAGAAAGATTAGTAAAAGAAGTGTGGAAGGCAGAGGTGGAAGGAGTGAATATGAGGGGGCGTCCTAGGATGAGATGGATGGATGGGGTGAAAGGGGCTTTACAAAAGAGGGGAATGTCTGTTGAGGAAGGACAGGAGAGGACAGAAGACAGGGGTGAATGAAGAGGGGTTGTGTATAGATGATGTTGTGATGCATCATGGGGAGTGGGTGGGGAATGGGGGTGAGGGAGTATGTATGAGAAAAAAAAATACGCAACCCGAAGGGATTTCTCTCCGTCTTCTCCCTTTCTGCATGGGGGGACAGGGAGGTGGGGTCGTCGAATTTATGAAGCAGCCTTGCTGTGGATGTGCTGTGTCTTGAGACACTGCTTCTGGCCCAGGGCAGTGGACAGGATGCAGGGATGACCCGTCATCCAGGAGTTGCCATGATATGAGGGAGGGAGGAGGGTGGTGGGGAGTGGAATATATAGGAAATGGAATGAGTGGGAGTGGTTTCTATGCCTTTTTCTTTTTGGCTACCCCCCGTGTAGGGGGAAAAAGCCTTTGTTATATGTATGTATGTATGTACCAGTGACTTCCAAAGACTAACTGCAACAAGCCGGCGACCACCTGGTCGCTGGTGGTCGGAAACAGGTCGTAAGCTTTGTGTGACTGGGCCCCTAAGTACACATACACACGACCGCAGCATTTCACCGCACCGCACCACGTGTTTACCGAGGTGCTAAAGGTTTTGCGTTTGGCGGTAAATGGCGGCTCACCTGCTAAGCATAGTCACGTGACCCGAGCGTCGGTGTCGGGTCAGGTCTACAATGGTGCCTTAGAATTCGAATATAATTCGTTCTAGAAGGCCGTTCAAATGCCAAGACAATAACTGAAATTCCAAGAAAATAACGGAAAATAATATATATATCGTAAATGCTTTCACTACTGCTTCAGGAACGAAACTGAGCGCTCAAGGAACGTGGGTAGAGGAACAACGCAAAGATGAACACACCCAAGAAACGTCCTCAACATTTAAGAATTTCTTCACAGTTCGAAAAATAATTTGTAATTTGGGACAAAAAAAATGAAATTTTTTCGTTCGAATTCCAAGTTTGAGTTTTGGGGTGTTTGAATTCCGGGTACACGTCTGTATTTTTTCAGCCAAACGAAGCTCGTTATAACGCTTTCTACCCTCTACAAAAAAGACATTAAAAAAGAAAAAAAAATGGATTTTGGAACTTTTCGGTTTTCAGATTTCGGAGAAAGAGTTGTGTACCTATACCTGTATATATATATATATATATATATATATATATATATATATATATATATATATATATACATATATATATACGTATATGTACATATTTTTGTATACATATATATACATATATGTATATATATACATATACATATATATATATATACATGTGTATATATATATATACATACATATATATATATATACATACATATATACATATATATATATACATATGTATATATACATATGTATACATATATATCTGTATATATATATATACATATATATATATACATATATGTACATATTTTTGTATACATATATATATACATATATGTATATATATATATATATATATATATATATATATTGTAACGTAATATTAGATATTACGTCATATGTGTAATTATGTTATAGAATTGTGTTCCTTTGTATTACATAACTATGTTCATATTTCTTGTCTATGTATGTATTGTAACAATGTTAAGCAGTAACGCCCGTCCACTATATGTAATCTTGCCTACGTGCGGAGAGAGGTGCGCACTCTTGTAGAACAAACAGACAAGCGAAATCCTGAATAGTTCGGAGCGCACAGATTTGACAGTTACTAAATAAGTAGATTGTTCAAGCGAGTCGAGGGTCCTAAAACTACCCATGTTGACGTGTGTTAACTTACCCTCCTCCTCACCCGCACCCTTAAACCGGAAGTATCCCGCTTCCGGTCCAATGGTATATAAGCGGTGGAAATCGCTCACTCGTTGTCATATTCCCACATATTGATCTCTTGATAAAAACTAGAAGGTTTAGATTCATGAGACGATTGGTGTGAAGTGATCACCCTTTTTGCCTACATTACGTGTCTGATATACATTGCATTACTTTACTTATATTTGTACTTATTACTTATTTTGATGCATGTTCCTGATCTCTTTGTACTTAGATAGTACCATATTGTATACTTATCTTGTGTTTCTTATTTGAACGATAATTTCCATATTCTTATAATCGTGTAACGGTCCCATTGACCCTACTGCCCATTCTCTTTTGTGTTAATTGCCTGTAAATACATTCCATATTAATAATTTCGTTTACTAGTTTTATCGCTAGTTTAATATTCCTTTCCTGGAATCTTCTTTGTTACCTTTACTTCTAGTCTTACGAATTATCTAGGCCCTGACCAGATAGTTCAGTCCTACAGTGGCTTCTAGAAGTGAGCTGGTTCTTAAGCACTTATCCGTTATACGTAACGTATCTTCACATACCAGCCAGCCCGTAACAAAGTGGCGACCCTTGCCAAGGATATTGGATCAGGTATTTAACACATTCTTTTAGAGATGGATGATATAATTCAAGAATTCGTTCAAAATCCCAAGGTAAGTTTCTTAAAGAAACAAACTAAAGACACTTTGATAGAAATAGGCAAGTACTTTGGAGTAGACATTGATACAAGTTTGCGAAAGAAAAAAATACTTCAGGAACTCGTTGAAAATCTGATCGAAGATGAGATCTTATCTCCAGAAGAGATTACAGCTATACAAATTCCTTCAAATAGGTTAGAAATAGAGGCACGACTAACCGAACTTAAGATTAAGGAGATTGAATTAAAGGTCAGGAGAGTAGAATTTGAGGAGGAAGCTAAATTGAAACAAATTCAAATTGAAGCAGAATTTAGAGCTAGAGAAGAGGAAGCTAAAGTGAAACAAATAGAAAGAGAGAACGAAACTAAAGTCAAATTGGCAGAGTTAGAATTAAAGAAGGCAGAAGTAGAAGCTAGGATTGTTGATAGACAACCCGTAGTTCAGGAAGGTCATATAGATATTTCCAAGTATGTAAAACTTCTACCCAAATTTTCAGAAGGAGAGCCAGAAATTTTCTTTCTTCAGTGGGAAAAATTGGCACGACAGTTACAAATCCCTAAAGAAAATTGGCCATTAATCATTCAAACACAATTTAAGGGTAAGGCTCAGCAAATTTATACTTCTCTTTCAGAAGCAGAAAGCGAGTATGATAATATGAAAGCTTGTATTTTAAAAGCTTATGAACTAATACCAGAGGCCTATAGACAGAAATTCCGTAATTATAGGAAGACACCTCAGTTAACATACGTAGAATATGCGGCTCAACAAGAGAGGTTATTCAATAGGTGGTGTTTGGCTAGTGAAACGGACACCTTAGATAGACTTAAACAGTTGATTTTATTGGAGCAGTTTAAGAATACCTTAGAGACAGATCTTAGGATTTTTATAGATGATCATGTTCCCGAAACTTTAACTAAAGCTGCTGTATTGGCTGATGAGTTCACACTAAATCATAAACCTAAGTCAAGACAAATGGAATCCCAAAAGTCAAAGTCATATATTCCAGATTCAACAAAATACTCTGATCCTTGGTCCCCAAAGAAACACTTTGAAAATCAGTCTAGCCCATCACATTTCAGTTACAGGTCTGATTTCAATCAATATCCTACAAACCAACCTTGGCAAAGAATGGAAAGGTTTAAGACTAATCCCCCTGTAACTTGTTCATATTGTAAACAGGTTGGCCATCACATTTCTAATTGCAGAAAGAGACTGACACCCTCATTCTCCAATAAGACACCAACTCTTGTAAGTAATATAAAATCAGATGATTCAAAATCCTCTATTCAGGATAAACTACCAAAGAAGCCGGTATTGTCAAGTAATGTAGAACCCCCCTCATCAGATCATGATCCTTGTTTCAAACCATTTGTATCTTCAGGAACTATATCTCATAGTAGTAGTTCACAACAATATCCTATTTCCATACTCCGAGACACAGGAGCAAAGCAAAGTCTGATTTTAAATTCTGTCTTGCTGAATCTGGGTGAGTCATATACAGGTTATGATATATTGATAGAAGGAGTTGGAGGAATTGTAAAATGTCCATTACATAATGTTTTCTTGCGGTCTGATTTAACAACCGGAATGGTTAAAGTAGCAGTAGTAGACTCTCTTCCCATAGTAGGAATATCCTTATTGTTGGCCAATGACATCGCTGGAAGCAAAGTCATTTCTCCCTTAATAACAAATAACCCTAAGACCTCAGTAGAACCTTCAGATAACTTACAGTTGTTTCCCGCTTGTGCTGTAACCAGATCTCAGTACAAGAAATCTGAAGAGGAGACCTATAATTTAGAATCCCTATTCTCCCAAACTGACCCATCTTCTTCTTCACCAGTTTCTCTATCTAGAGCAGAATTAATCAAAGAACAGAAGTCAGATCCTTCTCTTAAAAATTTGTACGAGATTGTTTCATCTCCAGAAGAAGTTGAAAATATGTCACGAGGTTTCTATATAGAAAACGGAGTCCTAATGCGAAAATGGAGAGCATCCACCGCAACCGCTGACCAGCCATGGCAAGTAAGGAATCAAATAGTCCTCCCTCTTGGTTTCAGGAATAATGTTCTAAGATTGGCTCATGATACTCCCTTAGCAGGTCACTTAGGGGTAAGAAAGACCTTGTTCAACATAACCCAACATTTCCATTGGCCCACGGTTGTCAAAGATGTTGCCCAATATTGTAAAACATGTCATACATGTCAACTTGTAGGTAAGCCCAACCAGAAAATTGTAGAAGCTCCACTCCATCCCATTCCTGTAATGGAAGAGCCATTTAAAAAAGTTCTTATTGACTGTGTAGGACCTTTACCTCCTTCAAGTAAAGGAAATCAGTACATTCTCACAATCATGTGTATGAGCACTCGTTTTCCAGAAGCCATTCCTTTGAAAAATATTAAAGCTCAAAACATAATCAGAGAAATGTTGAAATATTTCACTATGGTAGGATTTCCTAAGAACATTCAAAGTGATCAAGGAAGTAATTTTCTTTCCAACAAGTTTAGAGAAACTCTTGTAACACTAGGTATAAATCATGTAACTTCCTCCGCCTATCATCCTCAATCACAAGGTGCTCTAGAGCGCTTTCACCAAACGCTCAAGACAATGTTAAGAATCTTCTGTGCTGAGAACACTCGAAATTGGGAAGACGGACTCCCCTTTTTGTTGTTCGCCACCCGAACAACAATTCAAGAAAGCCTTGGATTCAGCCCGTCAGAATTAGTCTTCGGTCATGAAGTCCGTGGTCCCCTAAAGATACTTCATGAACAATGGATGAAAGAAGAACCATCTGTTCCTTCTTTGAAATACGTGTCCCAGGTCACCGAGAAGTTGTTAGAAGCTTGGAAGTTGGCAAGAGAGAACTTGGCGAATGCTCAACGAGAAATGAAAGGTCGGTATGATAAAAATTCTAAACTTAGAACTTTCTCTCCAGGAGATCAAGTGTTACTTTATCTTCCCATACCAGGAGATCCATTGCAGGCTAAATACAAAGGACCCTATGAAGTCTTGTCCAGAGCCAGTGATCTCAACTACATAATCAAAACTCCAGACAGAAGAAAGAGTTCCCGTCTCTGTCACATAAATACCTTAAAACCTTATCATTCCAGAGATCCAATTCCAATTTACAGCTCTACCACAATAGAATCGGAAGAGCCTCCTGATAACCTGCCTAATCCTCCTGAGATTCCCTTGGAAAACTCTCAGATACTACAAAATCTTCAGATAAAAGTAGGACACTTATCTGAGAAACAAGATGTAGCAGAACCATTGACTGACCTGTTGAGAAAAGACCACGACTTCGTGTGGACACCTACCTGTGAGACGGCCTTCAAAAACCTGAAGTCCCTTCTCACTAACGCACCAGTTCTAAGGGCACCCGATTTCCAACGACCCTTTCTTCTGCAAGTCGACGCCAGCGACACCGGTATCGGTGCCGCCCTCTTGCAAGAACACAACGAAGTTCTTCACGCTATCGCCTACTACAGCAAGAAGCTGTCCCCTGCGCAAAAGAACTACTCCATACTTTCTAGAACATAGCTTTTCAACAGAAAGTGAAAAGCTTTCCCAAACGGTGGAGGTGTAACGTAATATTAGATATTACGTCATATGTGTAATTATGTTATAGAATTGTGTTCCTTTGTATTACATAACTATGTTCATATTTCTTGTCTATGTATGTATTGTAACAATGTTAAGCAGTAACGCCCGTCCACTATATGTAATCTTGCCTACGTGCGGAGAGAGGTGCGCACTCTTGTAGAACAAACAGACAAGCGAAATCCTGAATAGTTCGGAGCGCACAGATTTGACAGTTACTAAATAAGTAGATTGTTCAAGCGAGTCGAGAGGCCTAAAACTACCCATGTTGACGTGAGTTAACTTACCCTCCTCCTCACCCGCACCCTTAAACCGGAAGTATCCCGCTTCCGGTCCAATGGTATATAAGCGGTTGAAATCGCTCACTCGTCGTCATATTCCCACATATTGATCTCTTGATAAAAACTAGAAGGTTTAGATTCATGAGACGATTGGTGTGAAGTGATCACCCTTTTTGCCTACATTACGTGTCTGATATACATTGCATTACTTTACTTATATTTGTACTTATTACTTATTTTGATGCATGTTCCTGATCTCTTTGTACTTAGATAGTACCATATTGTATACTTATCTTGTGTTTCTTATTTGAACGATAATTTCCATATTCTTATAATCGTGTAACGGTCCCATTGACCCTACTGCCCATTCTCTTTTGTGTTAATTGCCTGTAAATACATTCCATATTAATAATTTCGTTTACTAGTTTTATCGCTAGTTTAATATTCCTTTCCTGGAATCTTCTTTGTTACCTTTACTTCTAGTCTTACGAATTATCTAGGCCCTGACCAGATAGTTCAGTCCTACAGTGGCTTCTAGAAGTGAGCTGGTTCTTAAGCACTTATCCGTTATACGTAACGTATCTTCACATACCAGCCGCCCGTAACAACACACACACACATATATATATATATATATATATATATATATATATATATATGTGTGTGTATATATACATACATATATATATATACATATGTACATATACATATGTATACATATATATATACACATATATGCATATATATATATGTATATATATATATATATATATATATATATATATATATGTTTCATAAAAATTGATGGCTAGTTGTGCTTTAATAATTTTCTTAAAGGTATTTTCCATATACCTTATTAGAGAAAAACTCCTGCCCAAATACACTGACAATATATATATATATATATATATATATATATACCTATACCTATATACCTATATATATATATATGTATATATATATATATATATATATATATATATACACCTATATACATCTACTATGATAAAGTAGTAGCTTCTGTCTGTCTATATGTTTGCTTGTTTGTTAGTTTGTTTATTGTTTGTTCAAGAACTCCTCCTAGGGATTTGGATATAG
>NC_134778.1:17583143-17585643 GCF_046742065.1 Oratosquilla oratoria | reverse complement strand
TTATTTAATTTGGTAAGACTCGATTTTTTGGTCATAAATTCGTCATCAGAGATGAATTGATTTGAGGGGTCGTCGGATTTTACGGGTTAAGTCGGCGACTCCACTCTCCGTCCCATCTTGCAGAAAAAGAGAAGACGGGGAGAAATCCCTTCGAGCTACGTCATGTTATTTTTTCACACATACTCCCTCACCCCCATCCCCCACACACTCCCTTTCATGCATTACAGCATCATCCATACACAACCACCCTCTATTCACCCATATCTTCCATCTTCTCCCGTTCTTTCTCAACAGACATTCCCCTCTTTCCCAATGTCCCTTTTCCCCACCCATCCATCTCGTCCTTGGTCGCTCCTTCGTGTTCATTCCTTCTACCTCTGCCTTCCACACCTCTTTTACTAGTCTTTTTTCACTCATTCTTTCCATGTGTCCAAACCATCCCAATACTCTTTCATCAACCCTATCTCCCAACCCCCTTTCCACCCCATTTTCCTCCTCACCGCCTCGTTTCTCACTCTATCTAGCCTAGTAGCCTCTATCATACTTCTCAGGCACTTCATCTCAAACACATTGAAACTCCTCCTCTCTTATGTTCCATGTTTTTGCCCCATACAGTGCTGTTGGCACAATCACTCCTTCATACAATCTCCTCTTAGCATTCATTCCCAAATGTCTATTTCTTATTACACCTTTTAATCCCCCAATACATTTACTTGCTTCTTTCAATCTACATTCTACCTCCACCTCCATTTCTTCCTTTCCCGTCACATTTCCACCCAAATATCAAAACTATCCACTTCCTCCAGTTTCTCTCTCCTTTAATATTCACTTCTAGTCTGCTGCCACTTTCTCCCTTTGTACATCTCATCACCTTACTTCTACCCACATTTATCTTCAATTTCCTTCTTTCGCACACCTTCCCAAACTCTGTCACTAACTTCCTCAATCCCTCCTCTGATCCTGCCACAAGCAGTGTCTTCAGCAAACAACAACTGGCTTATGTCCCACTTTTCTCCATTTCTTTTAGCCATCTCCAATCTCCGACCCTTTATCCTTGCATTTAATAATAAAGATGATAATAATAATAACAGTAATACTGATAGTAATAGCAATAATAATAAAGATGGTAATAACATCAGCAACAACATTATTAACAATGATAATAATAAACACGAAAAACAACAATGAAAATAATAAAATATAACGATAATATTAACAGAAATACCAGTTACAAATAGCAATATTGCTTTGCCGTGCTGAAGGCTTTATTTATTCAGACAAGTCCCTGATGATCGAGAGATAAGTCTTTTTGAACGTGTTGCACAACAGCCAGACGGGACTACTCGGCCAGACAGTCTCGGGAACAACAACAACAGCAATGCCTTGGTGTCGTTACCAATGATAAGATCTATGCCTGATGTAATACCAGGGTATCATTCTGTGAGCTGTATCAGTTCGTTGTTGTAGCAATACAGTTTCGCTGAAAAATATTATAAAGGGTCTATTGTATGTAGGAATATATCAGATATTGAACAATGTGATATATATTTGCATGTTTACAATATGTCACTGGTCATGAAGTTTTTTCTAAGGTAATGGTTTCAAAAATGGGGAGCGTGACCCAAGGGAAGCTGTATGAGATTTTCAGGGAAAGAGTGATTTGGGTTTCTTAAAGAGGCAAGTGAATTTGGATGAACTGAGATTTATCTATTCAGTGACACGTTACTTTTCCCCTGAATGTTACTTTATGTATTTTTATCTTTATCTTTTGTTATTCATATGACTTGTTCGGTTTAATGAAATGTGGCAGGGATTGGCGCGGTCCTGCATTGGGCGATTTAGGTGCCATAGCTCACATTGCTGCAGAATTCGGCTTCAATCCTGTTTCGTGGTTATGATGATTCTAGTTCAGCGGATACCGTTGACTATCCCTCGCTTCGGTTGTCTAAGTACAAAGGGCAAAGGTGTTACTCAAATGTGCTGTTCCCGTATTCTGTTCCAGCGGATGTAAGATTGTATTTTCAACTGTTCTTGTAGAGTAGGTTTGTATTTTCTAATGCGGTTTGATATTAATGTCTTCATCATAATATTATATTTTTACAAAGAATAACAGTCATATTTTCTAATTTACTTTTCTAGTATTAGTAAACACAGAACTCACAGTGATAGATTTAAATTGGACAAAGATTCACGAAAGGAAATAGACAAGAAATGGTTTATCAATAAAGTGGTTAAAGAATGGAATAGACTTAGTAATCATGTAACGAGCGTTGAAACTATCAGTTGTTTTAAGAAACGGTTAGACAACTTTATGGATCGGGATGATACATGATAATGGACATGGAACTGCTTAGTGTAGGCATTATAGTCTCTTGCAGTCTCCTTCATTCTTATGTTCTTATGCTCTAATTCAATTCCTTTGCTTTGATGTCACCTTTAGGGGAGGGGGGAGGGTATTCCGGCTAACGATAGGCTATTTTATTCAGCTCAGGATAGGATC
>NC_134778.1:17568143-17580643 GCF_046742065.1 Oratosquilla oratoria | reverse complement strand
TAAAAAGAATATAAAGACATTAGAAAGAGCAACGACAAAGATGGCACCAACACTCTCCAAACTACCAACCCTGGAACAAAGAAAAAACGAGATCCGAGTCTTTTATAATCACGGAGCACATTTAGTGCCAAACTCACCACGAACCGCAGTATCAACTCTATTAAAAATCCTGCAGGGCGTAAAAACATAAAACATTCCTAGCTCGTGCAAAATAATATTCAGTTTCAAAACCTTCATTGCTAAATGAATATAATAAAATGAGATAAACGACTCGATTAAAAAGAAAACAATAAACAGAAAGCTGTGTAAAATTAAAGAAACATCTAAATCCCGCGAGTGAGTAGTAAATTAATCAAATTAATTGGTCAAAGCGATCAAGCTTCACTGTAAAATTTAATGCCTGCATTTGTGTAATATATCAAAAGGACTTTTGAAAATGAGTTGCACAGCAACAGTGGTAAATTTAAGTAAGCAGGATTCAACGTCAAGTTAACTACTTAATGAAATAATCGATGTATGCGGTTGGTAGTGCGGGATACGCACACACACACACACACACACACACACACACACACACACACACACACACACACACACACACACACGCACAAAACATAGATATATATGTAAGAGACTCGTAGATATAGGTAGACAAGTGAGGTAGAAAGAAGTGCAGACAGTGAGTTTCATTTTTATTGGATCTGCTGTTTGGTAAACAACAGTTCAAAGACGAGGGTTTTATTTTATGGGTTAAAAAGTTTATAAACACAGTCGAAGACGAGAAGGTAAGGAATTGCATAACTTTGCTTTTAGCGTTATGTTTATAAACAAGTGCCTGGGGACCTGATTTAACTGTTGTATATCAGTTTTGCTTTTGATGATGTAACATATGTCAGTGTGCAATGAATTCGAGATTGCTTGAGTAAACAATGTTGCATGCGGATTTGTAAAGGCGGACCTGATTGGAGAAAGAGTGGAGGAGACAATTCAATTGGCTCACGATTGTAAGATCACGCCCTTAGGGAGGTTCTTAAATAGGAAGTTAAAGATCATTGGACTAAGGAAATCATGACGTCACTGCAGAACTGACCTAGGACCTAAATTGAGTGTTCTTGACGGGATTCTTTGTGTGTAACTGAGAAAAGAATGTTGTAATAATTTGAAGAGGTAAATAAAAAAAATTTGTCTCAAGCTAGAAGCTCCGCCCTGGGATTCGAACCCTAATTTGTGCCGACATAATCACGCAACCAGTTATGTCGGCACAAGTCAGGTTTCGATTCCTAGGGTGGAGTTTCTAATATCCATTTGTCCTAAAGTACACACACACACACACACACACACACACACACACACACACACACACACACACACACACACACACACACACACACACACACAGATTTATGTATATATATATATATATATATATATATACGTGAGACAAATGTTGGTACATTGTGACAAGTTGATGAAGGTGGAAAAAGAAGTCACGGGTCTAGTTCCGAGTTACTGAGTTTATTCCTGACCGGTTTCGCTCTATGCTTCTTCAGAGGACTGTGACTCTGGAGTGAAGCTGGCGGTATACATAGTCTGAGTAAGACCGCGTTCCCTCCTTGGAGGTGGGTTACGTTTGGTTGTACAATGGTTTTTAATACAATGAACAATAGTGATAATAAAGTATACAATAAATTGTTGTGATGTTATTACAAAACAGCTCCGGTGTGTGTGGAATGTTGATCGAGGGTGTAACATTGTAAGTGAAGTGAGTGGTGTAGAAATGTGTGAATCCTAAAAAGTGTCATATGATAACTTATAGTATTAAATAATATAATAATATAAGGATAAATATCCAGCACGGGCATTAACCACAAAACCACGGCCGACTATGTTGAAAAGAACTATAATTGGAGGGACAGTGAATTAGAGAACGGATTCAAACAGGGTCTAATATTATGCTGCTCACTAGCCTCGAGAAAACGTGAGCCAGCCATCCCCAGAAGGTACACACGTGCACTAAAAGAACTCCGAGACAACAACGACATCTTGATCACAACAGCTGATAAAGGCGGAGGTATAGTGATCCTTGATAAATTGGATTACGTACGCAAAATGGAGGATCTCTTATCCGACCCGTCCACATACACCAAACAAAACATCGGCAAAGCAAAAGAGGAAGCGGAACAGTTCAACAAAACCACAAGAAAGATTTTGAAGAGAACCGAAAAGGGTAAGAAAATGTTACATCTCTTAGAAGAAGACCCCAAGATACCGACCTTGAAAGGACTCCCCAAGATCCACAAACAGGAGATACCGCTTAGACCCATTACTTCAGGTATTGGAAGCGCCCCGCACAGGTTAGCTAAAATCCTAGCCAAACCCCTATCGTCCGCCCTTGGTAACATCAGTAGTACGCATCTCCAAAATTCCACAGACTTAATCGAGAAACTCAACAACATAGACTTTTCACAGAAAAGATTAATCAGTTACGATGTAACATCGTTATTTACCCATGTCTCCATAAAAGGCGCCATCAACGCTAACAAGGAAGCACTACAAACCATCGACGAAAATAGCCTACCGATCTGCAAAAGAGACTACATGCAGCTCACAGAAAAATGTATGAGATTTGGCTCTTTCAGATTTGACAACCAAGAATACCACCAGTTGGAAGGCCTTCCCATGGGATCTCCTTTGAGTGCAGTGGCAGCAAACCTCTACCTAGAGGTATTGGAGAGGGATCACTTTTTAAAAATCCTCCCAAAGGGTTCACATTGGCTAAGGTATGTAGATGATTGCCTATTCATTTCCCCTGCAGAGACAGATGCTGAGGAGATTTTGTCAAAGTTAAATGAAGTAACTAATAATATACAATTCACTATGGAGATTGAGTCCCTTGGTCGCCTGCCTTTTCTCGACACGGAGATTATTAGAGAGGATAACAAAGCACATTTTAGAGTTTATAGGAAACCTACCAACAAAGATGACCTATTACATTTTTACAGTGCACATGACGAACGAACCAAAACAGGAGTGGTGATCGGTTTTTTCCTCAGAGCTCTGAGGATCTGCAGCAAGGAGTTCCTCGAGGAAGAAATCCGCCGCGTCACAAACACCTTCATATCACTGGGATACCCAGAGGGCTTACTGTCCACTTCCCTAAGTAAAGCTCAAAACATCAGGCAACGGAGAGAACCAGTAAACAGACAGGACAAACAATACCTAGTCGTACCGGACTCAGAATTTTCACGCACACTGGGGGATGCTGTACGCCCACTAGGACTAGAAATAGTGAATGACACGGGAAGGAGAATCAGACAACTAGTAACACCAACATCAAAAACAACAAACGACCTCAGCGTCATATATAGGATACCATGTGGCAACTGTGACAAGTCATATTATGGTGAGAGTCACAGGGGCCTACATACCAGAATAAAAGAGCACAAGGCGGACCTAAGGTACCACCGCCTCTCAAACGCGATGGTGGGCCACGTGGATCAGGAAGGACATCTTCCCGACTGGCAACAGGCAGAGGTAGTAAAGAAAGGTCTATCAAAAAGACAAAGGAAGGTGATTGAAGCCCTATATATAACAACCAATGCCAACATCAACCAAAAAGTAGGGGATATTAAATGGGAAAAATTCACAGCTCAATACGCAGCCATAAGAACCTGCCCCAGAACAGCGCCCACATAGAACGACAAAATCCATCCGGTGCCCAAACGTCCGCGCTCCCTGGGTTGAGGGCTTGAGGCCGGTCAGTTCGTATTTTTATTTTTATTTATTATTATATTTTTTCATTTCATATATTTTTACTATATATTTCTTTGGCATTTATTCATCTATTCATTGTTATATATGTATGTATATTTTTTGATAACATTCTGTCACACAATGATATGCGATGAGATGTCATGTCACTTTAAATAAGCACATTTTTACTTATTTATTTATTTATTTATATTTTTATTTCTATTCATTTATTTTCATTTTTATCTTTATTTATATTTGTATTTGTATTTTCATTTTATTTCATTCATTTTATTTATCTGGATATTTATATTTATATTATTTAATACTATAAGTTATCATATGACACTTTTTAGGATTCACACATTTCTACACCACTCACTTCACTTACAATGTTACACCCTCGATCAACATTCCACACACACCGGAGCTGTTTTGTAATAACATCACAACAATTTATTGTATACTTTATTATCACTATTGTTCATTGTATTAAAAACCATTGTACAACCAAACGTAACCCACCTCCAAGGAGGGAACGCGGTCTTACTCAGACTATGTATACCGCCAGCTTCACTCCAGAGTCACATTCCTCTGAAGAAGCATAGAGCGAAACCGGTCAGGAATAAACTCAGTAACTCGGAACTAGACCCGTGACTTCTTTTTCCACCTTCATCAACATATATATATATATATATATATATATATATATATATATATATATATATACATATATATACATATATACAATTTCTTAGCTAACAACGAACAACATACTCATTGTTGACACGGGCGTTCAGGTTGGAGCATCGTCACCTACAAGATTAATCACATCGCTTCTGGACGATGTGAATGCACACTCTACACGCAGATTCAATTCAAGGTCGTTAAACCTTTTAAGACGATTGGGGTCTACACGTACAATATAGCAGGAAGATACATATAGGCAATGTAAGGATCCGTTAACCAGACTTGACTCACGACAGCCTCAGAGCATAATATGTTATGAAAATGACCATGATTAGTTTGGGTCGGGGAAAGGTCATCTGCCGGTTGTGGGGAGACTTCGTTGAGAGAGCTGTACATTATACATATACATATATATGCATACACACACACAGACACACAGACACACACACACACACACACACACACACACACATATATATATATATATATATATATATATATATATATATATATATATATATATATGTGTGTGTGTGTGTGTGTGTGTGTGTGTGTGTGTGTGTGTGTGTGTGTGTGTGTGTGTGTGTGTGTGTGTGTGTGTGTGTGTGTGTGTGTATGTGTGTCTGTGTGAAAGAAGGGAGCAGGTTCTCGGTAATACACGTGGAGTTAAAAACGACAACATTGTTGTAGTTATCCAGTTTTTCCTCGTATTCTCGATTTTCCTGATTAGAGATTTGCCATTAACCAGGTGAATTGAAACCATTATTTGAGCTCAACGTTTCGTCTTAATGAAGACATTTTCAAGAGTAAACTGAAATAACAAAAATTACATAATTACAGTAATGGTGACAAAATTACAAAAGTTACATAAATACAGTAATGGTGACAATTGTGTACAAGAACAATACTAGTAAAATATATGAGGGATACAATATAAATGCAAATAGATACGATGACAATGGTACAAGAACATAAAATTCAACAGAAGACTTACATTTAAAGGGATGGGAAAAATGACAAGTCGGGGATGAACGGTATATATACGCTTGGGTCAGGTGGTCAGACAATGCGATCTCAGAGGTCACGGGTTAAGGGGGATTGGGGGTGGGGGGTTAGGCGTGTGTGGTTACCGTGAGGGAGAGGAGGAGGGGGATGGGAAGAGGATGGGGGGTGGAAGGGGAGGAGGGAGAGACGAAGAAGAGAGGGGGTGGAGGGAGGGGGAGTGGGGAATATTTGTTTCTATACAATGGGATACTGGAGGTCATGTTACTTTGGATGTTAATGATTGGAGCTTTCCCTCTAATATGAAAGGCTTCGAGCAATTGTAGCCTCCTAGGGTCATCACTCGTTCCAATAATTTTGGTGGAATTAATCAATTCATCCCTGCTGAGTACAGCGTTGTGAAAATTTTTATGATGTTCTTTGATTGCTCCCTCTTGTAGATGTAATGATAAGCGACGGCTGACTTTGCATCTAGTAAAACCGATGTAGGTATGGTTAAGAGGCTTACAATCCTCTGAAGAGCAAGTATATTGGTACACTACATTGGTTCTAGATGTGAAGTCTGATCGCCTAGAGGAGTTGTTCGTCATGATCAGAGAGGAAGTTCTGGGATTTTTGTAGTAAATGAGAACTCTGATTTTGTTGTTCTCGCTTGTAGGGAGGCAATTACTTTTTCATCTTTTTTTGTAATCATTAGTAAAGGTGTTTCGGTAATATATGTTGATGTAGTTATGATTTTGTGGTGCTTTGATTGTGTGATATGATTCTAGCATCTCGTTGGTAATAGAATCAAAGTCGGTGTTAGAGTCACCATTGTTTGTGAGCATTTGTCTAAGAAGTTGAAGCTCACTGTGTAATGCTTGCCACGAGGAACACACCGATATGGCTCTCTTTACATAGGCTCTTATGACACCTTTCTTGTAGTTGTCAGTGCACTCGCTCTTGCCATTCATGCATTTATCTATGTTGGTGGGTTTTCGATATACACTAGTAATAAAGTTGTCAGATGTAGAATCGACCAGCACATCCAGGAAGGGGAGTAGACCGTTATCATTCATTTCTGTGGTGAAAGTTAGGCCTCCTATATTTTACATGAAAATGGTTTGCTTAATCTGTGCTCCATACAGGCTTGGTAACCGCGAATAATGTGCAAAGATGAACCTCTGTCTTAAGATCGAGAAGCTTCCAGAACCCAAGCAAGGGTCCTCGTGACAAAAGTAGACAACTTTGCCCCAAAGACAAATCACCACCCATCACAAAAAAAAAGAAAAAAAAAGAGAGAGAGTAAGAGAGAGAGAGAGAAAATGTATGGAAAAATAAGAAGAATTCCTGCGAAGTGCAAAACTGAAAACGACAGTGAAGCAACTTCTTGTGCGAAGAATAATAAGCCTTTTGGGAAATGTGGATCCACGTGAGGACCACAAACTCAGCTAAAGCCTCTCAAGAGAGTCCAGGAGCCGAATTCATAAAAGATCCTAACCCCGAAGTCGAGACATAAATCTTCAAAATGGCGGAGACTTTACCTAAATCCCTATGTCGGCGACCTAAATGCTTATGTCTAGAATGCCTAGACATAAACATTTAGGTTGCCGACATAGGGATTTAGGTCAAATCTCCGCCATTTTGAAGATTTATGTCTAGACTTGGGGATTAGGATCTATTATGAATTCGCCCCAGAGGCTTCGAGGACCTAAGTCGAAGACCTAAGTCGAAGACCTAAGTCCAGGACCCTCTAAGCCATAAGGTTTAATGTACACTGGCGTCCACCCATTTTGGAGAGGGAGAGAGAGAATAGAAAAAAAGGAATAGAAACACGAAAATGAATCTTCCTTGAGTATGGTCGAAATTTCCTGGAAAGGATCTAAAGGCTCCAAGAACTGTTGCCTCCGAACATAAAGATAAGCGCGCCCCGAAATCAACGTGCCATCATTCGTGTAAAAAAAAAAAAAAAAAAAAAAAAAAAAAAAAAAAAATTAGGTAAGGAAGAAATTAAATTAGCGTTTTAATGGTAAAGAATATTATTAAAAAAAACATGATGGACAGAAGAATTTGCTAGTGCTCTAATTTAGAGAAGCAAAATACTCGTAGGTTTAGATTGAGGATGAAGTGCCGAGCCAGGGATCGCTTAAAAAAAAAAAACAAGAAACAGAGAAACTGCATAAGCCAGCTGAAGGAAGAAAGTGAAATGCATCATATCGAAGAAGACAGAAAGATATTTCGGAGACGGTTCCAAGGGACCAAACAAGCAAACGAAATACAAGTATCGAAAAAAGTAGAGCGAAAATGTTCGAGCAATTAGACACCAACACGGAAATGTGCTTGCTGAAAATAGTCGTGTCATAGGCAGCAGACGGAACCAGTATTTTTGAGACTTATTGAATATTGACATTCACCAAGATGCAAGACCTTGCATCACCGCTCAGCCAGCAGAATAGTTGAGACCCCAAGAGGTGCAGGAAGCAGAAATTGTACTTAAGCTACTAATACCCGATTAGTTACATGAACCCGATCAGATAGATACCAAGGTTCTGAAAATGGGTGAATAGGGTGTTTTCAAACTTCTGCACTATGTACTCAATATAACACCAATAAAAAACTGCGCCACATGATTCGAATAAACTTATCTGCTCCGTCTTTAGAAAACAAAAGACGACCCTATAGTGTAAAAAAAGAAAGAAAACAAAAGATACTGGGGATATCTTTACTGAGACATGTTGGAAAAGTGCACAAAAGAACTGAAGACTTGATTTCACATGAGTTCAAGATTGGATGAACAGTCGACCGGATGTTCGCCTCAAGAATGTTCCTATAGGGGGCATGGCAACATGACACCGAGCAACATATGTGCTTTCTCGATCTTGAAGAACCCTTTGATAGCATATCATAGATACAAGAGAGAGAGAGAGAGAGAGAGAGAGAGAGAGAGAGAGAGAGAGAGAGAGAGAGAGATTTTAGATACTTCTTTTGTATTCCCATTAGCAAAGTGTTGCAAGATGACTGAAGGGAATATTCAATCCTTTAGATGTCTAGCGTGCACACGCGCGCACGCACGCATTTAGTACAGGATGGAACGTCCGACGTCTCCAGAGAACTCCCAAGGGACCTCCTATTGTGTTTGACCTCACAGCGGTCATTTGGGCTAAGTGCGTCCGAGGTCACGCAGCCAGCTGGGATAAGCGGCTAGACACGTGGTCGAACATTGCCAAACTCCAAAATCAGCATACGTCAAATATATACATTATTATATGTGTTCTCATTTCTAAATATACAATCTATGCATAAAAACTGAGTGTCCATACTCAGTTCATGCATTGTACGTTAGAGAAATAAGAATAGGTATAGATAGTAGAGAATAAATTGTATATATTTATTGTTGTAGCAACATCCAACATGTGCATTTAAATATTACCATTAGCAACCGCCAGAGTTTTCCTCGGGGTATGTTCCGAGAATGTAGATCAGTCTAGACGAGGAGAATGAAAGACAAAAACACAACTTCGTTTGTCTCAACGCCTCCAAATTTATTGTAGATAACAAACAACAAATCTACAAAAGGTGCCTTGGTTGCAATTAACCGCAGCCTGATGTGAGCTCCTCAAATTATTTCTGCTTTAAAGCACCCATTTGGTTCTAATTAAATAGCTTATGTGAATTACCTACGTATAAAACACACACACACACATACACACACACACACACACACACACACACACACACACACACACACACACACACACACACACACATACACACACACATACACATACACACACCATTCTCGTAGACCTCTTAGTGATGAACTGGACCTCCTGTCTCTAACCACAAAAAAATCGATAAAGGATATCAAGCCACATTTTATTTTGTTTATTTATTTATATGTTTTTTTATTTTTGTCTCCAAGTGATTTGGTGATTTCAGTCAACCGATGAAGGAAAACCCTCTTCTGCAGGTTTGAATAAAATCGTTCCTACCCTAAGTTACATGATATTGCACTTCCTCTGTCCTTCATCCCCCCACCATCTTTGAACCGGATGTTCGATCTACAGCCTTGCGCCCAGAGCAACTACAACTTCAAGGAAGCTTTCAGTATAGGCGCCCTTGATCTCTTAGCTTCATCAATTACGCTGGCTGTCCTTGACCTTGCGATTTCAGCAGCCTTGCTGGTGTTTGTTTTTTTATTTCCTGATTTTAGTCTGTGTTTGTTCGTGATTTTTTTTTATTTCAGTATTTGCGGTGACCTAATTTCAGTGGTCGTGGTTGTAATCGTCTTTGAATTCATGATTTCAGCACTTCAGGCGATCTATATTCGTCCTTCACCTTCTGACTTCAGCAGTTGGCTTGATATTAGTCCTTGACCTTCTGAAATCACGTTTTTAGTTGATTTTTTTTTTCCTGCTCTGTAGTTGTGACTTTGGAATCAATCATATATAACGACACCAACTCTGATCACAGTGATGTGAATATTTTTCTTTTAATAAGGACGATAAAAGCAGTACGTCCTGAAAACTAAATGACTTGCCAATAGCAACGCATAAGTCTGCAACACGCAACCCACGTTAGGAAACAGTTGCCTCGGCTGTGCTGGAGGGATCAGTTATTTTTAGACAACTCATTCACGAATAAGAACTGCCTATTGTTTATTTTGATTTAGTGATCATTTTTCGTCTCCCACACAGTCTGAAAATAATTACATGTCGACATAATTGAGAAACAAGAATGACAGGATCTGAATTAGACAACAGATTATTTTCATGGTAAGCGACAAATTCAAACGCAAGCGTAATGACGTCACACGAAAAGAAATTCGAGTTACCATAATAATATTCATTACTTTAGTCTCCAATGAAAGTAAGAAATTGACAGGGGAAACAGACAATTAAAAGAGGACTATAAATAACAAAATCACTGGATGCTTTACGAATTAATGAGCTATTTTCTTGGATTGCATGAATGTTCACAGGAACACGTGCAGGAAAAACCGATGGTTGCAGGAGGCGTGACAGACCGTGATTGGACAAGGCGACTGTTACGTCATGACTGCCGTGCCTGCACTATCACGCCAACGTTCACACCTTACTAAATTTAATTCTGAATTTCTCTATATGCTTTTATATACATATTCATTTTCCCATACTTGAATACTTATATAATAATACCCAAATACCTACTGTACTTACCTATACGGGTAAGACCGTAAGATAAAACATATAACCATGATCATTTGATTCATTCATCTATGCAGTCAGTTGCGTACGCTTATCCAAAACCGTATCAGATTGTCTACCCACGAAAAATAACGTACTGTTCCTAGCTAATCCCATGTATTAACTTACTATCCGGATAGACGCCACTACTCTATCCATCAACATCTAAAAGCATCCACCGCCATTCCCTATCCTTCAGAGCCAAACAAGCTTATATTAGGTCGAATGTATAGAAAGACCCAAGAATATCGGATGGCGAATTTATGTCTCGTTTTCCTTCCGCCTATTCACCTGACTGGCACCACTCCTCCTCCTCACCTCCTCCTCTTCCACCTCCTCCTCCTCCTCCTCCTCCTCCTCCTCCTCCTCCTCCTCCTCCTCCTCCTCCTCCTCCTTCCTCCTTCACCTCCCCTCACACCACATCTACCTTCTAGATATGATATTCACAACTTTTAAGCGTTAATAATTCTTCTCCTTCTGTTCCAGCACAGCGCCCATGTTGTGACAGTTTCTAGGTGCTACGTGCATGAAAGAAAAGACTTTCTAGGTTCTCATTTCGTACAGAATAATTACTGTCGTCCTGGGGTTGGTGCAGGTGGGAGGGAGGGGGGAGGAGGAAGAGGGAAGAGAAGAAAGATGTAGAAAAGGCGTTCCGTCCATAGGATAGGAAGCAACGACGTCACAATTTGTATTACAAAAGCTATAACCAGTGCTTCTATCCTTGTGGCCCAAGCCTCACCACCAAAGCGAGGGTACAATAAGGATTTCAGGCGGAGAGCAGAGAGAGAAGCTAAAAGTGATATACATATATATTTTTTCAATCTCCAATCATTAGATTCCCTACGATATTGACTACATAAAACACAGTCTTCCATACGGGAGGGAGAGACGCGCACGCACACACATACACATACACACACACACACACACACACACACACACACACACACATATATATATATATATATATATATATATATATATATAGATATATATATATATATATATATAATGTATATGTATATATATATATGTGTAATATATATATGTATTATATATATATATATGTATTATATATATATATATATATATATATATATATATATATATATATATATATATATATATATATATATATATATATATATATATTTACAAAGAAGGATCATGCCAACAGAAGACGTTTTGGTCCATAGCTAGGTCGGGTGTGAAAAAAATCATAATAATGATAAATAAACAAATAAAGATTACAATAACATAAACAAAAACAATATATATATATATATATATATATATATGTGTGTGTGTGTGTGTGTGTGTGTGTGTGTGTGTGTGTGTGTGTGTGTGTGTGTGTGTGTGTGTGTGTGTGTGTGTGTATCTGTGTGTGTGTGTGTGTGTGTGTGTGTGTGTGTGTGTGTGTGTGTGTGTGTGTGTGTGTGTGTGTGTGTGTGTATGTGTATAAATATATATAACATGTATACATATATATCTAAGTCTAAATAGAAATATTCTTCTAAAAAACGCTGTGGAAGTCGGGGACAGGTGGTATTATGGTGACACTTTGTCCTAAAAATATTCTTGAAAAAGCGCTTGGGTAAGTCGGGGTCAGGTGGTATTCTTCTTCTTCTTCTTCTTCTTCTTCTTCTTCTTCTTCTTCGCGTTCCTCTTCTTCTTCTTCTTCTTCGCGTTCTTCTTCTTCATCTTCTTCTTCTTCGCGTTCTTCTTCTTCGCGTTCTTCGCGTTCTTCTTCTTCGCGTTCTTCTTCTTCTTCTTCTTCTTCTTCTTCTTCGCGTTCTTCTTCTTCTTCGCGTTATCTTCTTCTTCGCGTTCTTCTTCTTCTTCTTCTTCTTCTTC
>NC_134778.1:17538143-17563143 GCF_046742065.1 Oratosquilla oratoria | reverse complement strand
GCTTAAAGATTTTCTTTTGATTGTCGCATAAGATTTCATTCAGAAATATATTATTCCAGTTTACGTATTGTTTCGCTCAGGTAATTTGTTTAATTTAGAAAGAAAAATAGAAGTTTCTAATATTATCAGTAATCTTTTGGTCAATTGTATACAGATCTGTGAAATATGATATTTTTGAAGATCATGAACGTATATTTCTTAATTATTCAAGTGAATTCGTCCCCTTCCTGAAATGTCTTTCTGCGTCGGTTTGCTCTCGACATTGTGTTGCTATGCGATCCACCAACGAAGGCGATGAGTTTCGGAAATGTCGCCGACATGACGTCACTCTGTACGGAAGTTCCAATTGCTTCTGAGAAAGAAGCTAAATAAATTAATAGATAAATTAATGAATAGATAGACAAATATGTAGCAGCTTAGCATTTATTAGAGTAAAATGCTTATAAGAGCAGTTGAATTGATTTCAAAACACATTAAAACATTCACTTAGAGAATTGAATTCTGACAGTTACGAATAGAACACTTCTTTTGAACCAAAGGAATATGGTCCCTGATATAATGTATATCTTTCATTGATGAATATTTGATATTTCAATATACACAATTTTCTTTGTATTATTTTTCACAACGAAATTCATATCGAAAGATGCACTACAAATATTTGTAAATCCTGAGTTCGATTCTGTACGCACACATGCGTGTGGTTGGGTTCACGCCACGTTCGTTTGATACAGATTGATCTCTACAGCGACCTTGTGGTGTGCTTAAGAAAATACAAAGATTTAAAACGATTTCTCCATCCTTAGCAAGAAAAAATGTAGAAAGTGGCACCAAAATGTGTCAACTAATACGAATATTCGTAGAAGTTCCTGTGATACGACAGTTTCCGATGACCCTACGAGTGTTTCAGCATCCCAATGTTTACGTCGCTGCGTGTCCTGCTTTATTTACATTTATTTACACTCTGTCTTGGAATTATCTCATTTGCTCACGCTAATACTGTTAGCGGATTGGAAGAGTGTGTATTTCACACAAGGGGGAGAGAAGGAGGACGAGGGAGTGGAGGGGCTTCTCCTCACTCACCGTGAATCTCGCCCTTCAACGTCTACAAGGACACGCCATCCTTACTCACACTCGCCCCATTCCACCCACAATTGAGATGATTTTCCATAATCTCGCCATTTCACATTCAAATCGACTTGACAGCATGGCGGGAAGAAATCATAATTTTCAGTTATTTAATCAGCAGAGCCCAAGGTATATGTATGGCTTCCAAATACGTAGTTTATGGTGACATTTTCAAGACCTTTTCGAGAAAAGGCGACGACGCGATGCTGTGGTTGTCGTGGCCTACAAGAAGGCAAGGCGGGGCACAGTCTTCCGTCGTCAGGAGGCCGGTTGACGACATAACACGCTATAAGTTTTCAAGTCTGATATTTTATCTTATGGTCAATCGATTATTTAAATATCTCATCTTCATTTGGTATTTCAAATGAGGATAATGTCAGATCATGATGGGATATATTCGAATATTCTAAAAACACTTCATACCGTGTATATGTACACATATTGAGACATTGTGACAAGTTGAAAAAGGTGGAAAAAAAGAGAGACACGGGTCTCATTCCGAGTGTATTCCTGACCGGGATAAGGCTTTGTGAAGGTGATCTTACGGGTGGCCGAAAGCAGTGAGTTCGAATCCTGCATGCGACTGTCATAAAAATGATCGTATATATATATATATATATATATATATATATATATATATATATATATACATATATATATATATATATACATATATATATATATATATACATATATATATATATATATATATATATATATATGTGTGTGTGTGTGTGTGTGTGTGTGTGTGTGTGTGTGTGTGTGTGTGTGTGTGTGTGACTGTGTATATATGTACATATATATATATATATACATATATATATATATATACATATATAATATACATATATATGTATATATATATATATATATATCATATAATATACATATATATGTCTATATATACATATTATATATAATATACATATATATGTTATATATAGTATATATATATATATATATATATTATATAATATACATATATTTATACAATATACATATATTATATACAATATACATATATATATATATATATATATATATATATATATATATAATTGTGTGTGTGTGTGTGTGTGTGTGTGTGTGTGTGTGTGTGTGTGTGTGTGTGTGTGTGTGTGTGTGTGTGTGTGTGTGTGTGTGTGTAGGCGTGTATGTCTGTGTACTTCACAAAGACCTACTTTAACGTGAGACAAAATATCAATAGGGAGAAATATATTGATGTGGACATACAAATCTACAATAACACATATTGCTGGGACATTGTGACAGGTTGACGAAGATGGAAAAAGAAGTCACTGTTCTAGTTCCGAGTTTTTGAGTTTATTCCTGACCGGTTTCGCTCTATGCTTCCTCTGAAGAAGCATAGAGCATAACCGGTCAGGAATAAACTAAAAAAATCGGAACTAGACTCGTGACTTCTTTTTCCACCTTCGTAATATAACACATATATACAAATATACATACACATACACATGCCTATGGATAAATATAAACATATATACATGAAACACATATACAAAAATACGTGTACATGCGATAAGGCTTTTCTTCCCCGTTAGGCGGCTATTCTTTGTTTTATAATTTTTTTTTTTTTTCAAATTGCATTTTCAATCTCACATTCAAGTCGCATTAATACCTAAACGCTTCCTGACCTTTCACGGTGAAGTAGACTTGGCAACGGCACCGAGCCAGTGGCTGCAGAGTGGCTGCTTCTATAAGAAATGCAGAGGTTTTGATGACAAAAGGGTTAATAGTTCTTTGTGATTCATAAATAGTGCGGCTTTTCGTTGACTCTCACATAAAGACGTACACAAACACGCACACACGAACACACACACACACACACACACACACACACACACACACACAAGCTGTAGAAGAGATATGAAAAAGAACAGCTTTCCTCACAGAGTAATAGACATTTGGAACAAGTTAGATGAGAAAGTGGTGTGTGCAAAAACAATACATGAATTTAAAAATAGTTTAGATAAAATGAGATATGAAGACGGGACACCACGAGCATAGCTCCCCTTCCCGTATAATACAACTAGGTAAATACAACTAGGTAAATACACACACTCACACATAGAGAGAGAGAGAAATATATAGAACATGCAGATAGATACAGGTATAGGTTCAATCCCTCTGGCTATGACAGGAAGCAAATAAAAAAACAAAGTTCATA
The DNA here is from genome assembly GCF_046742065.1 of Oratosquilla oratoria. Classification (NCBI taxonomy): domain Eukaryota; kingdom Metazoa; phylum Arthropoda; class Malacostraca; order Stomatopoda; family Squillidae; genus Oratosquilla; species Oratosquilla oratoria. The sequence continues at coordinate 17,559,827 of NC_134778.1, read as the reverse complement.
ATCACACAATACGACAATTTCCCTTGATTCAGAACATTTCCAAACACAAAAGCAACAAACTTTGCAACACATAGCTTCAGTGGTGCTAGTAAACAGGAAAGCTCACTCGATATCATGAATTTTTTAATGTCGGTTGCCGTTAGCTGCGCTCCTTGTTGGGCCTTGCCAGCACGCTACCAACCACACCAGGTTTACAAGCTATAATCAACATTAATAATGATAATGTTGATAATGATAATGTTGATAATAATAGTAGAGTAATAATGATAATAGGAATAATAGTATTTATAATAATAATAATAATAATAATAATAATAATAATAATAATAATAATAATAATAATAATAATAATAATAATAATAATAATATTAATAGCAATAATAGTAATGATAATGATAATAATAATGATCATGATAAATATGATAGTAACAGTAATATTAGTAATAATAGTAGTAATGATGATAATGATAATAATAAAATAATTATGATAATGAAAATAATTATAATAATAACAATAATGATGATGATGATGATGATGATGATGATGATGATGATGATGATGATGATGATGATGATGATGATGATATCTATAGTTGTTGCCTCGATTTCCAATGACTGGAGTAGACCTGGATCCCCCACAGAGTCCAGCAACGGTACCCCGGAGCTTCCTATTGATCTCTCCTGGAAGACAAGTTGGACCATTTGTTGTGATACATTGAGGTGAGTCCCTCTCCCAGTCACCAGCTGCTAGGCGGAGGAGGAGGAAGAGGAGGAGGAGGAGTGGGAGGAGAAGGAGGGGATCAGTCGCCGGTATCCAGCTTTCCTTGTGTGAAAAGATGGAGGAAATACAAAGTCGATCTAGAGGGATCCTTTGCTAGGCTCAGAGATCAAATATATATATATATATATATATGTGTGTGTGTGTGTGTGTGTGTGTGTGTGTGTGTGTGTGTGTGTGTGTGTGTGTGTGTGTGTGTGTGTGTGTGTGTGTGTGTGTGTGTGTGTGTGTGTGTGTGTGTGTGTGTGTGTGTGTATACCAATATCCACGTAGCGCCGGACACCTGACCTGAGTCCCCGTTCCTAGTTGTTCACCTCACTACTTTTGTATATATATATATATATATATATATATATATATATATATATATATATATATATATATATATACATGCTTCTCTATACTCTAACACATCTGTTGAAGAGGATCACAGATAGTGATCGAAATATGCGGATGCCTATTCTTCTCCGAAAGTGGAATATTAGTATAATATATATATATACGCTAATAAGAACACGGGCACGTGTGTTCACTTATGCAAAGTAGACCACTTGGAAAAAGAAACTAACGAAGCAGAACGCTTTCGTATATTACATATTCAGTGCAAAAAGTACTTTTTGCACTGAAGATGTAATATATGAAAACGCTCTACTTTGTTAGTTTCTTTTTCCAAGTGTTCTACATTGTATATATATATATATATATATATATATATATATATATATATATACAGTGTATATATTTATATATATATATACAGTGTATATATATATATATATATATATATATATATATATATATATATATATATAATTCCCTCTTATAAGAGTGGCCGACATAAGTATTCACTTACCCAACACTCATCCCATCACACCAAAACCTCACTCGTGGTCCGCCCCATCGTAGCTCATCGTGAAGGGTCATCCCAGACCCCTCCACACTGTTCGGGTCAGAGGCAATGCAACGAGGCACAGCACTTCTACAGCAGGACTCGACAGCCTTAGGTGGTTTATCCCCTCAGCTTCAGTACATGGTCGCCTCACTCGAGAAATGTACAGAGCAGACAAGAAGATATCCCGCGGTCTACGCCTCTTGTTCTTCGTTTTACAGTCATTCTTCATTCACACCTATCTTATGATCTTGCCTTCTTAGTAAGTTAGAGGGCAGGATAGATAAGATGGGGGAGAGGGAGGGAGGGAGAGGGATTTGGGGGTTTAGTGGAAGGAAAGAATGAAATGGAAGGAAGATAGAAATATGATAGATGTGGGGCAGATCCACTTGTTCGGTTATTTTTATAGTCTCGATGCACATTCTTCTTATATCTGATGCTCCCTTCCCCCCTCCCCCGTCCATCCACCTCATTCTTGATCTTCCCTTCAAACTCCCTCAGTCCACCTTCTACTTTTAACACTCTTCCTACTAACCTTTCTTCGCCCATTCTTTCCATTTGTCCAAACCATCTCATCATTCTTTGAGCGTATATGATAATGTTAGATTATCGTATGGTTCTGCTAAATATAACTCCACAGGTTTTTTAGATACATACGGATTACAGCTGCAGATAATCAGCGATAATTGTCATTATGTATAAAAGCGGATTTCAGGGGGACCTCCTCAGTTCGTTCGTGTGAAAAACCTTTCCAAATTCCAATACTTGAGATTAAATGGATAGAGAGAGACAGACAGACAGAGAGACAGAGAGAGAGAGAGAGAGAGAGAGAGAGAGAGAGAGAGAGAGAGAAAATATCACTCCAGAAACCTTATCAATCCTTTCACTTAATCAAGAGCTTTAATGTAATTCTGATGACGGCGACATGTTGGCACCCCACAGACCGTGACGTCACGGTGCCACGCGGGTTCCAAACATGGCTCTCCTGAATAATTTTCTTTTTTTCAGACCGCGACACTTCGGGAGACCTTTTCGGCTTGAGAAGGTCCTCAAGCGACGAAAACCGGAAGACCTTTCTGCTAAGGACATCCAGGCAGTCCAATGACCTTGGCATTTACTCCAGAGGATACTACAAGGATCAATAAAATCGCCCAGCGACAAACGGAGTACAGGAAAAAGTACCACCAGGTATCAAAGGCGATGCCACAAGATCTACATCACTCCTTTCTTAATGAACGAGTCCGATAGAAATTAATAAAACAGCCTAAAGGGAGACAATGAAAGAACAAGTACAGCATTGTACCCAAAGGATTTAATTGTGATAGAAATATCGAAGGAAACCCCGAATAAGCGAATAAACACAGCCCAGGAGTGACGGGTTGAACCAAATAAAAAATTCTGGTATTAGTCAAAAAATATCTGCAGTGCCTCACGTTATTAGAGGTGTGGCTTACATATGGGCACATTCGTCTGCCGTGGCGGTGGCCAGATTAGTAAAAAATACCAGCTGGTATGAAAGGAGTCAACCAGCTGTCGTTCACTACGATTTAAACATGGAGAGTTTGGTTAACCCTATAACCACATCGCAGGGAGATTTTCTCCCGCGCGCATGCACACAATTTTCGTTCAGTGATTTTACCTTACTTTGCATTAAATCACGTACAGGGTTAACATAACTTTACTAATTAAGTTTACATATCATCATTCTAAAGTTTAAGAGCTACTCTTTCAATGTTTATTTCATAATAAACCTGTTTTGAAGTTAAGCATGTTTTTTTTTTTCAAAAAAAGGGTGAAATTCTCCCGGTGATGTGGTTCACGTCCGTCAAAAACAGCGATGTAATTCTGGGGTTAACATCAAAGGAGACGAGATGGTCTTCTCAAATTCCGAGGACTACAATGATAGCCTGGTGTACTGTAGATAATAACCAAGCAAAGCTGGACATCAATAATACATTAACTTATGTAGTGAGTAAAAGGGTTCCGGTCTTCCTCAGGTATAGAAAATTTTTACTGCTGATCTTACAATAGCTGAAGCGGTAGAAAGCAGTCCCAGACAATTGGTCCAATGTCGATTGGTCTAATGACGATTGGCCCATTGCTAATTGGTCTAACAGACCAATTAGTCTAAAGACATCTAGTCTAAGACTGAATTACCTAATAGACCAATTAGTCTATAGACATCTAGTCTAAGACTGATTTATTTAATAGACCAATTGGTTTAAAGACATCTAGTCTAAGACTGATTTATCTAATAGACCAATAAGTCTGAAGATATCTAGTCTAAGACTGATCTATTTAATAGACCAATTGGTCTAAAGACATCTAATCTAAGACTGATTTATCTAATAGACCAATTAGTCTAAAGACATCTAGTCTAAGACTGAATTACCTAATAGACTAATGAGTCTAAAGACATCTAGTCTAAGACTGATTTATCTAATAGACCAATTGGTCTAAAGATAACCAATCTTAGGTTATATTAGGTTAAGTTAGGTTAGGGTCTGGTTAGGTTAGATCAATCCCAGACCATTCAGTAATCGTCTTTCTAATAGAATAACTGTTCCTACTGGACGAGGTGCTATTAGACCAATTCTCATTGGACGAGGTGCTATTAGACCAATTCTCATTGGACCAATTGGTATTAGACCAATGTTCACTCGACCAATCGTATCTAACTCGTAGAAAGTACCTACTTCAGGAGAGAATATATACATACATATATATATACATATATATATATATAAATATCTATATATATGTGTGTGTATATATAATATATATATATATATGTATGTATTTATATATATATATGTATATATATATATATATATATATATATGTATATGTTTATGTGTATATATATATATATATATATATATATATATATGACGTAAGCGGAGTAGGAAACCCAGGAGTCTTAGTCTTGAGTTTATTCCTGACTAGTTTCGCAGGTGTGCTTTTTCAAGGAAAAATTCCTTTGAAAAAGCATAACTGCGAAACAAGTCAGGAATAAACTCAAGACTCCGCTTACGTCAACCTGTCAGAATGTCTCAACATATATATATGTATATATATATATATATATATATATATACATACATACATACACACACACACACACACACACACACACACACACACACACACACACACACACACACACACATATATATATACATATATATATATATATATATATATATATATAAAAGCGATAGTACAGTACTCGCCGAAGAGGAGAAACCATTGAGGTGGTTAAGGACATGTTTGAGGAGGAAAGCAGAGATGAGGTATGATAGAAACCAGATGTGACCACCATTAATTTCTGAGTGGAGAAGAGAGGGAGAGGGAGAGAGAGAGAGAGAGAGAGAGAGAGAGAGAGAGAGAGAGAGAGAGAGAGAGAGAGAGAGAGAGAGAGAGAGAGAGAGAGAGAGAGAGGGAGAGTTCCATGGAGCAAGGGCACACTGCAAGAGTTCCTCAGGTAATCAATTTGATCAATACCCAATGAGGGCGTTTGAATATTTTCGAAACTATATTGACTGCAGCAAGTCGATGATGGTGATGCAAATGATGTGAAAGCCGTGAATAATATAAATCCGTTTAAAAGATGATATTGTTAATGATAACACTCATTGTTAATAAAGATGATGATGATATGGTTTAACGTCACAAACTCGCCCCCCCTCCCTATCGGAAGGCTAGAACGGTGCCCCTCACTGAGGGCTTTGTAGCGTGGAATTTAATGAACCATGCCCTTGGTTCATCTTCGCTGGTGGCAGGATTCGAACCGCCATCCCCTCGACCTTGGCCGCAAGTAACGACGCCCTAATTTTCTATTTCAGTTAATCATTTAGGTCATATGGTCATATGACGCTGAAAGATAAGTATATACATGACACAATCTCTCATTAATTTTATTCTTGTTATAAATAGGTTGTACTTCTACCTCTACTTCCTAGGTAGAGAGACGAGTGTTGGACACCTCTAGACATCGTTTGGAGATTGTCAGTGACCACCGGGTCCTAAGTCTGGATTGTGTGGTCACGATAGGATGACCTTGAGTTTCTCTTCACCCATTCTTTCCATGTGCCCAAATCATCCTAGTTTTAATCAACTCTCAACTTCCATTCAACCCCGCTCTCAGCCAGAACACATTCTTCATTATTCCCATCGTCTTAAGTCTGGATTGTGTGGTCCCGATAGGCTGACCTCGTGTTTCTCTTCAGCCATTCTTTCCATGTGCCCAAATCATCTTAGTTTTAATCAACTCTCAATTTCCTTTTCAACACCGCTCTCAGCCAGAACACATTCTTCGTTATACCCATCGTTGTAACCACCACCACTATATTTCTTAAACACTTTATTTCAAACACGTTAAGGCTCTTCCTGCCTTCTTCGAATTCCAGGTTTCTCAAACCGCCCGGATGCATGCGCCCTGGAAGGTAATAGCCAGGCGCGCCCCAAGATAACGGAAATTTTAATTAATAAAATATGCTTATATTTAAAAAAATTGTATGATTTTCATATATTTTAGAGACACCAAAAATGTGGTTTAATAATCAGCGTCAACTCTGTGCCATTTGACATTCTGAACTGACAGGTAAATTCCTTAATCTTTATGAAGCAATGCCTTGGATAATCCTTTCCCGTTTTCTTTCCTAGGGGATGATGAGTCATTTCTGATCCCCCCCCTCCCCCCCCCTCTCAATTATTATTGATTGATAATCCGGATCTTTTAATACTTTCCGTTTATTTATTTCTTTTTTTTCGTTTTACATGATTTGTGGGAGTTTGTAATGAACTAGTTACTTTTTTTGGAGTAGAATCAATGATGCTCCCCAAAGTTTTGGTTAATTCATATGTGCGCCCCAAAGTTTTGGTTAATTCATAGGTGCGTCCCGATGTAAAAAAAGTATGAGAAACGCTGTTCTATACAGTGCCGAAGGCAAAATCATACACTCGTATAATCTTCTCTTTCCGTTTATCATTAGACGTCTATATGTCACGACGTTTTTAATTTTTCCCAAACATTTACTCGATTTCCTTCCTCTTATAATTTACCACCCTCATTTCTCCGTTCCCTACTACATGTAACCTCAAATACTTAAATATTTCAACTTCTTCCTGACTTTCACCCATTAAACTCGCCTTCAACCCGATAATATCTCCTTAAACAGAAAGGATTACAAAGGCGGAGCATGCCGACAGGAGACCTTTTGGTCCATAACTAGGTCGGATGCGAAAAAAATTATAATAATGATAGATAAATAAAAAACAGACCGTATATGAAAATATAAACAATAAAACATAAAAAGTATAAAGGATAAATAACATATATATACATATATATATATATATATATATATATGTATATATATATATATATATATATATATATATATATATATATAGATAGATAGATAGATATAGATATAAACAATAATAATAAAACTTGTACACCTCATCTCCTTTTGTCCGCACTAGCTTTCACATACTCTTCCAAACTTCGACACTACCTGCTTCCGTCTTTCTTCCGACTCAACTACAAATGCAATATTATCCGCAGACAACTGGCTCACATCCCATTTTCCTCCACTATTACATACCAGCACCCATTGCCCTACCTACGCACGGCAGTAATGAGAGATCACCCACGAGGATAGAAACGCTAGTGAGCTGCAGTCCACAACAAGAATAACAACCCCTGCCTAGCACCCTTCGTATTTACCTCCTTCACTACGCTCCTCAAATACACAATGAACAACCATGGTGACATTACACAACCAATGGCTCAGTCCCAACTTCACCTCAGACCACTCACTCTCCCCTTTCCCTATCCTCACACAACCTTTACAAAAGTAAAATAAATAAATAGATAAATAGGTAAATAAATAAATAGATAAATAAATAAATAAATAGTTAAATAAATAAAAATGCAAATGGTGTTACTGTTTCCAGAGAGTCTTCGAAGCTCCATCTAAGGAATAAACTCACCCGGCGTTAATCATGAAAAGAAATGTATAAAATTGCGTCATCAGGGTTTATATTGGCTCAGGAGTATTGTGTGCATGACCCTGGGTGCACTGTTCTCATTTTCTACCTGTTGTCAGGCGATTTTATTCGTCTGGGAAAAATTCCTTCCTTAGCAAGAGGCTAACGGTATTCTTAAAAAAAATATTTCCCTTCCAAATACTTATATAAGATTTATATAAGGAAAGATTTATGTAAGGAAATAATTTTTTTAGGAATACCACCGTAAGATTCTTATGGTGGTATTCTTAAAAAAAAACACTTTCCTTTCCAAAGATTTATGTAAGATTTATACAAGGAAATATTTATATAAGGAAAAGAGGTGCTACAGCAAGTAGAATAGCTTAGCGTTGGCAAAAACAAATAAACAAACATATAGATAAACAAATAAATAAATAAATAAATGAATAGATAAATGAATAAATAAATTAAGATAAAAGGACCACAAGGGGGCGGAAAGGGTTTATGACGTCATACCCTACCGTAGGTTTTCTTCAGATGTTAATCTGTGAAAAAAATTATGTACTGGTAGTGTGCATGTATTAGGAAGGTGTTGTCCTAGCTTTGTGTGTGTGTGTGTGTGTGTGTGTGTGTGTGTGTGTGTGTGTGTGTGTGTGTGTGTGTGTGTGTGTGTGTGTGTGTGTGTGTGTGTGTGTGTGTGTGTGTGTGTGTGTGTGTGTGTGTGTGTGCTCTACTTAATGCACCAGGCGATCAAGACAAGATATTAACATACGTAAATATAAAGCCTTACATATACGAGCGCCCTCTTTTGCGTCCATCCCAGAGCTTTAATGTATATATTTACACTGTGATGTTGAACAAAAGCACATGCTATGGTTCAATTACGTTTTTGTTCTGAACCACACCAGTCCTTTGCCATTCGGTCAAACAGCAACTCATAAAAGACTCACCTGATGTTGTTGTAGACGTTGGGATGGAGGTTCCTCTTCAGGAAGCTCTCCAGCTTGCTGTTCCGCCGCCCGCCGTCCTCTCGCCCGGTCATTCTTCCTCAGGAAGACCTCATCCTTCTGCGTCCCTGTGGGTCAAACCCGCCTCGACGGCCCCTCCGTCGTCACTGCAGACTTGCTTCCTTATATGGTGGTCCTCCTCTCCTGACATGGAGAGAAGGAAGGGGGATCTCTCTTCAAGGCTTCTGCAGAAGATCAAAACCCTTTTGTGTCTCTTAACTCGACGGATCTCTTCCTATAAAGGAGACGCATCGATAGACGTTTCTCTCTCTCTCTCTCTCAGTCTCTCTCATTAGTCTTCAAAATTCTTTGTTTATTGAAAATCTCTATTTTTCTATTTCGGTCTTTGTTTTCTTTTGGGTCACGCCACAGCAGGGGTTGTGCAAGCAGACGCGGAGGGGGACGTCGGCTTGCAAAAGTGCTCGCTAGTTGACCAACCGCTTATGAATTTACACGCACGTCAACACGCTCTCTCTAACCTTGAACAGTTCCTCGTTTACCTCGTTCTTTTTTTCCAGAAACATTCGATACACAACAAAATTTTGCTTCCGTATTGCAGTCGTTTAGTAATCCATTCTATGTTTGATTGAAGGTTTACTCTTCGGGAAGATTAATAATGTGATTAACCAAACTTTTGTTCTTGACAAAGAACGTAGCTGCAAGAACATATCAAGTAAATAATGACCTAAAACACCAATTGATTATACTATAATACATAAAAATTTACAACTGTCACGAAAAACCGTAATTTCTCTGAATATTTCAACAGAAAATCATTATACGTCAATCACTCCCATGTGCTTTCAAACACAAACTGTGGCAACACCCATCATCGACAAAATAAGGAAAAGGGAACAAATCCACGCTTCCCAAGTAGCTATTGGTAGCTGTCCTCACGACTGAAGGGATAGTAGAGAGTGCCCTCCACTATATTCATCTCTTCTTAGTATATATAACCGAACCCATCCCATATAAAACCACGCTGAAGAGGATTACATTTAGTGATCACAATATACGTATCTTCAAATATCTTTCTTTTTCCCGATAGTGGGATACTCAGTCAATATATATATATATATATATATATATATATATATATATATATATATGTGTGTGTGTGTGTGTGTGTGTGTGTGTAATTAAACAGCTCTGCCTACGAGGACTCGAACGCTAGGCCGTACGTCACAAGGCACGAGTTTAGGACGCTACCGACCTCGTCATGGATGATGCACAAAAGGGGCAGCTTTGAACTAGTCCAGTACCTCCCCGACATCAGCTCCCGGAGCGTAGTTAATCTTTTGTATTTTGGAGAAAGAGGATGATTTTTGTTATTAAATGTGGAGTAGTGCTGAAGGGTGAGGTAGATTTAGTGGAGGAGAGTGTTGAGGAAGATGATGGATTGGTGGCGACAAAAGAGGGTAAGGAGTGTTGGCAAGTGGTATTTCGTTGATGTTAACCAGTACTTCTGTCCTTAGGGACAGCATTGCGCAGAGATAATTACAAAGAGAGCAAAGGAGAGATTTAAAGAGTGTAACCAAACGGAGGGATTGCAGAAGCTAAAAGTGATCAACATTTATTTCGAAGTGGAGAGGAGTCTCCAGTCTTAAAGGAATGCTGCGTTGCTCTGGTCCTTAGGGGTAGGATTTTTTGGCGAGAGTGCCAAGTTGGGGGTTGACTTGGGGAAGTGGTGGGGATTGACTTCTTGAAGAAAGCCGTGTAGTGTGGAAGTGTGTATGATTCAAGAAGTGGATTAGGTTTCAGTTAGCCTCTTCACGACAAGTACCAACCGCAATAAAAAGTAAAAGCGAGTTCAGATACTGTGACGTCATTACACATAATTTTTACCTTCTTCAACACTGAATGAAATAGTTTGTCGACACCAGTGACACGTGAGTAGTGAGAGGCAGAAGCAGTGATTATTTGCAGTTAACAAATTTGAAAATGGTACGACTTCTGAGTCAGCCTCCATTTACTCGTTCCGTCTAACATAAACAAAGAATGATTTTTCATCTACTAAATGACGCACCGCATTCGATATTGATTAAAATTGCAGTCTTATATTAAAGCGTGGAGGAGTTTGAAAACTGATCGGACGTAAACAGAGGAATAAAAGAAAGTTATTTTTCACTTGATGAATTTACGCTCTGCATTCGAATTTAATTGAAAGTATGATTTTATACCCATTAGCGTTCGATGCCCAGTGTAAGAATTCTCTTTTTTGGCTAACGCGCAAAAAAAATTGTTCCCCTAGTATATGTTAAACAACGTCTAGAATGATCATATAAAGCCGGTTAATCTCTTAAATTATTCAGATCTGACTAATAACTAATCATTCTATTTAGCGTGGAAGGTCTTCTGATTTTTTAGGGGTTAAAAGTGAAGTAGAGATTGAAGAGAATACCCACAGAGAAGAGACAACGGAGGGTAATTGTTTGGTATCCAAGCGCACCCCAGCAGCCAACCAGACACGTCCTTGGGCATACCATAATTAATAAAACATATATTTGGGTGATGTTACAATTGATTACAACGGAAGATCACACTGATTATAAGAGAACTTCTGTTTACAGAAATATAATCAATACTGTATATCGTGGGTCACGTTTGTATATTCACAGTATTGAATATAAATCTATGGACTAATGATTGATTTATTTTTATTTATCTATGTATTTGTTTTTTACATATATATACCTAAGGCTTTTCCCCCCTAAAAGGGAGGGAGCCAAAAAACAAAGGCATAAAATTCACTCCCACCCATTCCATCCCCATATATTCCACTCTCATCCACACCTCTCTCTCCATTATCTTGGCTCCTCCTGGAGGACGGGTCACCCCTGCATCTCGCCCACTGCCCTGGGTCAGAAGCAGTGTAGCAAGACACAGCACATCCACAGCAAAGTCTGCAGAAACGGAGATGACGGGGAGAAATCCCTTCGGACTACGTCAATTTATTTTCCACACATACTCCCTCACCCCCCATCCCCCACCCATTCCCTTTCATGCATAACATCATCATCTATACACAATCATTCTCCATTCATCCTTATCTTCTGTCTTCTCCCGTCCATCCTCAACATTCCCCTCTTTCCCAATGCCCCTTTTACCCCCATCCATCAATCTCATCCTTGGTCGCCCCCTCATGTTCACTCCTTCCACCTCTGCCTTCCACACCTCTTTTACCAATCTTTCTTCACTCATTCTTTCTATGTGTCCAAACAATCCCAATACTTTTTCATCAATCCTATCTCCCAACTCCCTTTCCACTCCCACTCTCCTCCTCAACTCCTCGTTTCTCACTCTATCCAGCCTAATAACCCCTATCATACTTCTAAGGCACCTCATCTCAAACACATTCAAACTCCTCCTCTCTTCCTCTCTTATGTTCCCTGTTTCTGCCCCATACAGTGCCGTCTGCACAATCACTCCTTCATACAATCTCCTATTAGCATCCATTCCCAAATGTCTATTTCTCATTACACTTTTTAATCCCCCAGGGCCTTTACATTCTACCTCCACCTCCACTCCTCCCGTTCCTGCCACATTCGCACCCAAGTATCTAAAACTATCTACTTCCTCCAGTCTGTTTTCACTTTCTCCCCTTGCAAATCTCATCGACTTCTTTCGAATATCTTCCCAACCTCTGTCACTAACATCCTTAGTCCTACCTCTGATCCTACCACAAGTGCAGTGTCGTCAGCAAACAACAACTGGCTTATCTCCCACTTTTTTCCATTTTCTTTAACCATCTCCAATCCCCGACCCATTACCCTTGCATTTACCTCTCACACCACCCCATCCATGTATAAATTGAACAGCCAAGGCGACATAACACATCCCTGGCGAAGTCCCACCTTTATCTCAAACCACTCACTCTCTCCATTTCTGATTCTACCACATGCTCTACTACTCTCGTAAAAAATTTGACTGCTCTTAAAAGCTTTCCTCCTACCCCATATATTTCCAATACCTCCCACGGTGCCTTCCTATCTACCCTATCATAAACCTTTTCCAAATCCATAGAAACCAAAAAAAATCCTAATCCTCGCAATCAAGACCCTCCCATAAGCCTTTCCAACTCCCATAATCCTTCCCAACTACACTCAACAAACTGATCCCTCTGAAACTACCACACTCACATTTGTCCCCTTTTTCCTTGTAAAATGGAACTATACAGGCACTCCTCCAGTACTCTACCCTCTCTTAAACAAACATTAAACAACCCTACAAGCCAGTCCATCACTGTACCTCCCTTTTTAGACATTATGCATAACACCCATCCAACCCAGATGCCTAACCTGCTCTCATCATTTTAACAACTGCCTTCACCTCATCTTTCCTTATTTCTCCTCCATTTCTCTCACTCATCACTGTCATTTTCTTAGTGCTTCCCACTGCAACTACCTTTCCTTTCCTATCTTTCTTCACTTTTAGCAGCTCCCTAAACTAATCTGCCCATCTTCCTCTTACTGCCGTCTCTTTCATTATCATCTCTCCATATGCACCTTTTACCTTTTCTTCTCTACTTGATTCGCCTTCTCTTACTCTCTTAAATTCTTTCCAAAACATCTTTTCATTACTTTAAATTTTCTCTGTCTTATTCTTCACCCATTTCACTTCTGCTCTCCCCATTGCCTCCTTTACCTTATGCTTTACTTCTCTTCGCTTTTCTTTGTACCTCTCGTATGTTTCTCTCGTCCTATTTTTGTAACCAATCGGTTAATGCTCGCTTCTTCTCTTCTACAATCATCTTTGCTTTTTCATCCCACCACTCGCTACCCTTCCTTTTATTTCCTCCCGTCTTCCTTGTTCTACATACCATCTTTGCCCACTTTAAGACTCCCTCCGTGAAGCCTCCCCACTCCTCCTCCATTCCTAGTTCTACTCTATCCTTCATTCCCTCCCACTCCTCTCTCAGCTTCTTGTGCTTCTTTTCTTTATCATTTAAGCAGTTCACTTTAAGCACCTCTCTACCTTCTGTCCTTTCCTCTTTCTCCATCTATCCTCCACTCTCAACTTACCTTCCACCAAAAAGTGATCAGATTTTCCCCCATTCTCTCCCCTTAGAACATGTACATCCTTAACTCTTCCTACTATACTCCTGATTACCACTATATAATCCATTAACGCTCTATCTACCACCCTTCCATTCACCCTCTCCCATGTGTACTTATGCTTGACTTTCTTCCTAAACACCGTATTTGCTATCAACAACTCTCTAGACACATCACCATCAACTCTCAACTACGACTTTTTCCTGGAACTCCACACATCCCAACCAATCCGTCTATTGGTACATTTCCTATCCTAGCATTAAGATTTCCCAAAACCACTACATTGATATTTCTCTATAAACCCTCTATCCACTCATTTAAATATATCCAAAAAGCATCCCTTTCCTCTACACTCTTCTCACTACCAGGCCCATATGCACTTACAAAAACCCACGTCTCCCTTCCCAGTCTTACCTTCATCGACATTAACCTTGAAGAAACCTCCTTCCACTCCACCACGCGCTTTCCAATCTCTCCACTTACTATTATAGCCACCCCTTCTCTCCCTCATCCTCTCTTCACTCCTGAGATCCTCCCAACTACACTCCCAAACTCACACTTGCCCCTCCCTTTCAACTTAATTTCACTCACTGCTAACACATCCACCTTTCTTCTCACAAACATGCTGCCTATCTCTTCCCTTTTACTCTCATCTGTACCACATCCACTCACATTAAAAGACCCAAACTTTAGGGTACTGGTTAGAAAAATCCCAGACTCTCTTATGCCTTTGCTTTTTTTAGGAATGTTCCCTTTGGAGCCATAGAGAGAAAAATGCCCAGTCCTATCCCCGTCCCGTTTTTGTAGCCTTATACGACCCAAGTGGAAATACTTAGTGGCAGTATTCTTTTCCCCATCACAGGGTTCGATGAAATGAGAAAAATATTCAGAATAGTGGTACAGGATAGTAACAAGAGTGGGGGATAGTCTAACGGAGGAACAGTCGCATTGTAGTAAAGTACTGTATTATCATTTCTCTATGAAGAGAGATTTCCTGTACCACAGACAAAATGATGTGTCTCTGGTCCATAGGGGCGCCCAATATGAACCCTAAAGTATCAGCTGCATGCAACTTAGCAGCTTTTAACCCCACAATAACTTGCAACCAATACACCAGACGGGTAGATCTTGTTTAAAAAGTCTAACAGAAGGCCCTTAACCATGACCAAAACTGCCACCTTTGTTCTGTTTGTTAAGCCAAGTAGAAGTCATAACAGAAGATTTCACTTTAACTTGGCGCGGACTTTCTTCGCTATCATGGCTGTGATTGTATATGTTTTTTCTTAGAATTTTCTTTTTTCTTTATGTTTATACATTATTCCATTTTTAAAGAAAATATATGGGAGTTCAGAGGACTATGGTGCCGATTTCTAAAGGCGAGATACTAGAGGGAAGCTATTCAAAGTTACTAGAATCAGAAAGTGACATTATCCAGGACATAACACCGGATCTCTGTTAAAGGCTATCATGCCTAGCCGTCTCGCAAAGCCTACCGTACAGTGTTAAGAACATTTTTAAGATAAAAAGATCTTTTATTATCTCTAATGATCGCGTGAAATTTGATATCCCTGATAATGATAAGTTTCCCAAAGCTCATTTGGCTGCTGTAGACGTCTTTCGACCCGATCAAGAGTTATCTGCAGGAACTACTTTTTGGTGTGAAGACGAAAACGAGAATGAAAATTAGTTTATTTCTGGTGGAGTTATGTCAGCTCGGCATCACCAGGAGAGACCACCATTAAAAAATAATAAATAAATAGATAAATAAATAAGATAAATAAATAAATGGAATGCCAGCAAAATGCCCGCTTTGTCGCTGGGAATTTCTTCTCATTGACAGGAATGAAATTTCATGTTGTAGTTGAATATCTATGGAGGATTTATTTGTGTGGATATATAGTAATTCTGACCCATTTAGCATTATCCTTTAATACAAGAAATTCATGTTATCCTCATAAGGACAACAAAAAGGCAATGAAAAAGATAATCGGCAACAATGTGACCACCAACCGACCCTGATACCAATCCGAAGTTCATTATATATTACAAAACAACAACCTCCAGCTTTGTCATGAGAAACATCTGCCTTCCATAAACAAAGCCACTACTAAAAGTGAACCTAATATATATCAATATTCCTGCAGCACTGCTGAATGTATATAGGTCTCAAAATTACCACTTTGCCTAAATGGTAACAACCAACCAACAGGATGATGCTATTCTACGGTCAACAAAAACGCTCATAGCAATTCACTTACCAGGTAACATCTAAAAACACAAACCTCTCTGCTGTACAAAGAACCAGAAATAACGAGGGTGACAATAGCAGAATTAGTTTGTATCCGTTCAAACAAACCCTTCATGAATCGTCAACTATAAATTCAAGCTTTGTTCCCATCAATGAGGAGAAATTCCCAGCAACCAAATGGCAACTCACCGGAGCTCGTTTAGTAGCGTCCCACCCTTAGGGATGCCTGATGGATACAAATGTCATAAGACATATTACATTCTATTCTCATTCCTGTCTTCCCATCAAACAATAGTTTCAGAATATGAAATATATATATATATATATATATATATATATATATATATATATAGAGAGAGAGAGAGAGAGAGAGAGAGAGAGAGAGAGAGAGAGAGAGAGAGAGAGAGAGAGAAAGTAAAACGAAGTTTGAAGAACATGCCAGTACCCTTAACATCAACAATCGCACTCATGAGAGATACTAAAAGAACTTCATACAAATTAATATATGTTTTAGAAAGTTCATACGTGTGTGTGCGTGTGTGTGAAGTTTTGACAATTGGATTAAACAACTCTACCGTTAGGAATCGAAAAACTGACCGTGCGTTGTCTTGTTACAAGACAAGGATGCTACTGATGACGCTACGACGGACAACTGAAGTAATGTCTCTGATTTTATAATCTAGACTGACATTGGGGAGTTGACACTGGGAAACATAGGGGATGAGTTCCGAAATGTCCCTTTTAATGTTCTTCAGAGTGCAATCAGTAGCATCCTTGTCTTATGATAAGACGACGCATAGTAAAGGTGTTTAATCCACACACACACACACACATACACACACACCACACACACACACACACATTATGAAGGGAATGGAAATGTTAGATAAGAATGACTTATTGAAATGGGACAATGAAAAACAAGAGGACTCGAAAAAAAAAAGATAATTACAGAAGAGATCTGAAAAATAGCTTCCCACATAGAGTGATAGATACTTGGAACAAATTGTACACAGACACAGTGTGTGCAAACACTATTCAAGATTTAAAACAAAAAAAAAACTTGATACTGAGAGATAAAAAAGACGGGCACCACGAGCATAGCTCCCTTCCCGTATAATACAATTAGGTAAATACACACACACACACACACACAAATATATATATATATATATATATATATATATATATATATATGCATGTATACATATGTGTATTTGGGTGTGTACCTGTGTGGTAATGGAAAATGCCGGGAGAATGATTTTGATGGGTGAAGAGAATGACAAGCTTGTAGCACAAGAAGAGATACACATTGCACTGAAAGAGCTGAAAGCTTATATGTCATATAGTAGGATCGTTGTTTTAGGGTGTCTGACGTTGGGAGTAATATAGTGGAGTCACTGGCGAGATTGTTTAACGTGTGTCTACGGGGAAGAAGTGCACCTATGGATCGGAAGTGCACGTGTATAGATCCACTATACATGGGGAAATGGGGGAAAATATGAATGAAGTAGTTTTAGAGGGGATCAGAGTGGTGAGTGTAGTCGGAAAGGGGTTAAGGCGACAAAGCAAGGGACAGAGAGTAATTGAAGAATATTGGGGCTTTAGGAGTGGATGAGGTTCTATAGATCAAGTTTTTGTAGTAAGACATTTATCCAGGAAGCTATTGGCAAAGAGGAAGGACATTGTGGCTTTAGGAGAGGGCGAGGTTCTATAGATCAAGTTTTTGTAGTAAGACATTTATCCAAATGGCTTTGGGCAAAGAGGAAGGACGTCCTTCGGGTTTTCATTGATTTGGAGAAACCATGTGTCGAGGTTGACAGAAAAGCGTTATGGAGCGTTCCGTTAGGGTTGGTAATGGAGAGAGTGAATGGTTTTGAAGTGAAAGTGGGAATATACCATGGTTGTGCAATGTCACTATGGTTGATACCATATTTGCCGTCGTATAAGACGCGATTTTTTATTTCTAAATTTATCTAAAAATAGTCCTGCGCCTGTCACAACATTGTATTTCAAGCACAGAATCATACATTTTCCATACAACTTTTTTAGTATTTCTTTCAATAAATGAATTATGAAACATACTATTTTTTCCACTAAATATCCTGGTAAAATAGGGGGTGCATCCTATGTGAAGGTGCGTCTTAAGCGAGGGTACCTCTTCTACGCCGGAAAATACGGTGGCTGGGGTGGTGAAGGAGGTAAATGCAAGTGCTAAGCAGGTGAAGAATGAGAATGGAGAGAGGTAGAAGGTGTACCGGACGCTCTTCGCGGATAACACTGCGCTTGTGGCTGAATCTGGGGGTTAACTGAAGCAATTGATGGCGGAGTTTGGAAGGGTGTGTGAAAGGAAAGACCTGAAAGTAAGTGTAAATAAAAGTGATGTAAAATGTGCAAAGGGTGGTGGGTTAGAGTTGAATTTAAAGATGGAAACCTTGGTATCGCATGTGGCAGTGAACGGAGTCGAGGTGAATTATAGAGTAAAGGAGGCAAGTACGAGTAAATGTCTAAAGGTAATGAAAACGGTTACGAGACCTTAGTATCTGGAGATGAACCCAAAGAGAGGGTTGCACGAGAGAGTGGTACTATGGTACTATAGTACCCATATAGTACCCATGGTTCTATATGAAGCATATACTTAGAATTTGGAGTAGAAAGGAAGAACCTAAACGTGCTTGAGATTAAATGTTTAAGTATGGTGGTTTTTAAGGGGATGGATAGAGCGAGAAATGTGGAGGCAAGGCATAGTGGGACTGGAAAAATAGCTAACGGGTTAGATGAATCATAGCGTGATGACATGATCTGATTGTATGAAAGGAACGAGTGAGGCAAGACAAGCAAAAATAGTGGGGGAAAGAAGTTATTGGAGTGAAGTTGAGGAGAATCCCAAGAATGAGGTGGAAGGATGTGGTCTTGGGTGCATGAGGAATGTCTGTCGAGCAAGACGCAAAAGATAAAAGTGGATGCAGAATGGATGTAAATGGATTAATAAACGATAAGCCCCGAGCAGATGTTCTTGATGGTTCCGTGAATTGTTTCGAATGAATGAGGAGGGGGGGGGGGGGGGTCCATAAAATAAAGCTGTGGAAATAAACCCGCTTCGACTGTTGGGACCTAGTTTTTATATATTTAATTTATTATTAATCTAATTTGTTTATTATCAATTTAATTTAGTTGTTATTAATTTATTTTGTTTATCTGTTTATTTAGTGGCTATGACAAGAACAGTAAGGCGGTGTCAAGATGTCCCTTCCTCCACGAATTAAAGGGAGACAAATCGGCACTGGATAGTTGTGGGATGGGTAGTTATGTTTTGATTCGACCATCTCGACATCATATGGGGGAAAATGTGTGTGTGTGTGTGTGTGTGTGTGTGTGTGTGTGTGTGTGTGTGTGTGTGTGTACATATACTATGTGTGCATGTGTGTATGGATGTGTGTTTGTGTGCACGTGTGTTTATATGTACACGTGTGTGTGTGCGCGCGAATGCATAGGCTTAGGTTTGATTTGATACAGGTCTTTAAGATTTTAAAGGGGAATTGACACCTATAGTGACGAAATTTTCACACTCAATGCTAATCAGACAAGAAATAATGGTCTTAAACTATCAGGAAGTAGATGTAATTTGATAGTGGGTAGAAACAACTTCGCCAACCATGTAGTAAATGAATGGAATAAACTTCCTGCAGAGGCAGTGCAATGTGGTATAGTTCGAAGTTTTAAGATTCATTTAGATAAACACCTAAACAATATGCTGAAATGTCTGTCATTTATTTGTCTATTTATTAATTTATCATTATTCATTTTATTATTATTTGTTTATATTATGCATTATTATTTACATGTTTATTATTTAGTATTATCTATTTATGAAATTATTTATTCATTTATGTGTTTATTATTTTGCATCCAACCTAGATGTGGACCAAAGGGTCGGTATGCTCTTCCTTTGTAAATGTGTGTGTGTGTGTGTGTGTGTGTGTAGTACGGTTCACAATTTTAAGATTCATTTAGATAAACACCTAAGCAATATGCTTTAGTGCCTGCCAATTGTTTGGTTTACTTGTTTATTCATTTCTTAGTTTAACTATCTATTCCAAGCATCCGATCAAGTGGAGATAGTATGGGAGGAGATAGTGCAAGGCTGGGTGATAGTACTCGTACTAGTAGAGGAGATAGTAAGAGGAATATTCTCGTAGCGCGTGGGAAGGAGATGGCAAGGCGAGTGATTGTACTGGTTTGGGAAATAGTACAAAAATGGAAGATAGTACGAGGGTAGGAAGGAGTACAAATGCAGGAGATAGTACAAGAATAGAAGACAGTACGGGGCTGGAAGATAGCATAAAGGAAGTAGATAGGACGAGGATGGGAGGGAGTACAAAGATGGAAGATAGTGCGGTGTGGGAAACAGTACAACTGTGGGAGGTAACGATATTACAAAGGTACGAGTGACAGATTGTGCGCGTGGACAGACAAGTCAATATTTACATTTGAACACACGTATAAGGGATGAATTTTTAATCTATATATAATATTCCTTCCCAAACCCCAGAGGAAAGGTGGTCCATGGTTTATTTGTTTTCGTTGTTAATCTACTCGTAGTGACTAGATTCTAGTAGATCTGTATTATGTTGTAGTGGGTTCTCTCTCCACATGCATGATAAATTTGTTTACTGAATTATGTATGTGAATTTGTTCCAAGCACCAATCAAATCACACATAAAAACATATGAAGGTGGAAATACATCAATGGAATTAGAAATACAGTCTGTTCACAGATTGTTGCATGAATTTCAGTTCATGCAATTTCAGTTTTGGTCAGAAAACACGCCCTTTGCTTGTCAAATGTTCGTATATTGGAACCCAGTGTAAATAAAAATGGAAGAGTACATGTCCTCCATATATGTGTGTTTGTGTGTGAATATGTGCTTACCTAGATATTTGAATCACGTCATTTTAAAGCAATAATGTTACTCTCATGTCGCGGTTCCGACCCCTTTTCACACTACGTAGACTGGTGATTCCCACTTGTTTTTGACAGGGTTGACAAGTTAAGTCTTTTTCATAAGGTCACACCACTTCTGGTAAGTCTTTCTGTGTTCATTTCTCTGATTTGAAAAACATTTCATTGCCTTCTTGCCCATCGTTTTCTAAAATTGTGTGTACGTGCGCGCTTTTTTTTTTTCTTTTTTACCTAATTGAAATTTACAATGAAAAGTACACTCGTATCCCGAATTATTCATTGTCAAACTTCCTTCAAATTTATTATTGATGTTTATCTGAACGTGTCATCTAAGTTATTCAGAGTTTATGCAATCTATATTGAAATCTATGTTTTTTGATATCCATCGTGTGTGTGTGTGTGTGTGTTTCAGCAACAGTCTAAGCGAGCATGCACTTGCATGTTTGTCACAAGAGCACGTAAATTGGACCAGTAAATTACCACACTTCCGCCCTCTATCGTCTTTCAGTATAATAATAAAAAAAGAAAAAACTCTTGCGTAGTCTTTAATTAATTACGATTAAGCGTCCAGGTTTTGTTATACGCGGAAGCAAGCTAAAGATCACTCTTAGAAGTGTGATATTTAAAATAAAACAAAGATAACCTCTTGCAGTAACTTGATATTCTTCTATTTCTTAATACATAGTCTACTAACTTGAATCCTTCTTGCGCAATAAGCTTCTGTACTCTACAGTCCATCATTATACACTAT
>NC_134778.1:17495643-17535643 GCF_046742065.1 Oratosquilla oratoria | reverse complement strand
TCCTAAATAACAACTGCCACACGGGATCAAACATACCCCGTGGGAGTGACGCCTTTCACCCCCCCCCCCGAAAAATAATAATAAATAGAAAAATAAATAAAGTAATAAAAAAGTATTTGCGTGTTACCCTGAAAAAACCGTAAAGTCGAAACGTTAGATTACATCAGTATTCC
The DNA here is from genome assembly GCF_046742065.1 of Oratosquilla oratoria. Lineage (NCBI taxonomy): Eukaryota > Metazoa > Arthropoda > Malacostraca > Stomatopoda > Squillidae > Oratosquilla > Oratosquilla oratoria. Next base: position 17,535,470 of record NC_134778.1, on the reverse strand, counting down.
TGGTTCAACTTGTGTTTCTTTACCACACACACACACACACACACACACACACACACACACACACACACACACACACACACACACACACACACACACACACACACACACATACACACACACACACACACACACAGACAAACACACACACACACACACACACATACATACATGCATACTTACAGTATACATGTATATATATATATACAGTATATATATATATATATATTTTCACACACACATGTATATATATATATATATATATATATATATATATATATATATATATATATATATATATGCACAAATTTCACAAGTCACACGTGAATCACAAATATGCAGAGTCCACTAGGAAAAGGAAAAACACACGGAGTCCGAGCGCTTTCGTGATATATTCACATTATCAAGGAGTACAGAAAGATGAGAACAAAAAATGGAGATACAGAGTATAAATAGGACAAGAGAGACATTTACCCTCCTCTCCGAAGCCTGAAAGCTCAGGTTGGGTCACTCGGTGAGGTCATGGAAACATATCATTATTACATTAACTTTTAAAATATGTACTATTTATATTACTGACAATATATGGATCTAATTTATATAATCCTAAACTATTATTAATGAGTTGGTCATAATTGCATTTGATAATTCCTGACTCTATGATATTTCTGTTATATATTGTTATACATTATAACATTATATTACATTATATTGTATAACATTATATATGTACAACATTATATTGTATACATTATATTGTATAACATTATATTGTTATACATAATTCCTGACTCTATGATATTTCTGTTATATATTGTTATACATTGTTATACATTGTATAATTTTTGAAGCATTTTTCCAGTCAATAGGATGGTCAAATTCACAAACATGTTTAAAAAGTGCACTACATTCTTAGCCCTTTTTTATGCTGTTTTATGCTAACCTCTAATTCTTTTCCTGTTTGACCTACATAATATTTGTCACATTTACTACAAGGTATTTTATATACACAGCCTGTAGAATTGTCAGGGGAATTCTTTATGAGAAGATTTTTTAGAGTTGTGTTGTTCTTGAAGGCTACATTTACATTGAAATTTTTAAGAATATTAGGAATCTCTATAAGATTTTCATTAAAAGGAAGTACAAGTAAATTCTTTTTCTCAAACTTTTGCTTTTTTGAAACTTTTGTTTTGGTTCCCCTTTATAGAATGTCCTTTTTGCTTTTTTGAAACATTTGTCCAAAAAGAATTTGGGATATCTCAACTGTGTTCCGATGTCATAAATTTTGTTCATTTCGTCATCCATATATTGTCAGTAATATAAATAGTACATATTTTAAAAGTTAATGTAATAATGATATGTTTCCATGACCTCACCGAGTGACCCAACCTGAGCTTTCAGGCTTCGGAGAGGAGGGTAAATGTCTCTCTTGTCCTATTTATACTCTGTATCTCCATTTTTTGTTCTCATCTTTCTGTACTCCTTGATAATGTGAATATATCACGAAAGCGCTCGGACTCCGTGTGTTTTTCCTTTTCCTAGTGGACTCTGCATATATATATATATATATATATATATATATATACATATATACATATATATATATATATATATATATACAGTCACACATATGTATGTGTATATATATATATGTATATATATGTATATATATATATACATATATGTATATATATATATATATATATATATATATATATATGTGTGTGTGTGTGTGTGTGTGTGTGTGTGTGTGTGTGTGTGTGTGTGTGTGTGTGTGTGTGTGTGTGTGTGTGTGTGTGTGTGTGTGTGTGTGTGTGTGTGTGTGTGTGTGTGTGTGTGTGTGTGTGTGTGTGTGTTTAGAGAACAAATGACAGATGAGAGTTTTGGGTGCTGGAAGTAAAACGAAGATGCTCTCGGAATAAATTTTACTCTTACGTTACGACCACCTTAGTCTTCTTCAGAGAGTTGTCTACAGAAGGTTTTACATGTCACATTTTATATCACTCCTGAGGGGCCTTTCGGTCAGGTCACAGCGTCCAGGCGGTGAGCATTGTCCGGTGTCTCAGCGAGTCTATTATAAGGACACTTGCCACCTTCGATAAGTAGATAAATCCCTCTCTTCTATTAGTGTTTTCTTTGACAGCAAAAACGATTGAAGCTGCGTATACTGTATAAACGTCAGCATGCATTCTTTATTCCTCGTGTGAAAAGTCATTAGGATCTCATTCCTAGAGCTTGTGGGCACTCTCAACCGTTATCTCAATGTGCGTCGTCGTGGCTCATGTGCACCACTAGGTCTATCACAGAGTTACTGGTTTCAATGGGCGTTCGGTTACACGTGTAGGTAGTGTCCCTTATTAGTTCTTGGAGCGGGGCATATCTCAGAAACTCAAACTTGTCCTTGTTTAGGGCCATGTTTTTGGTTTCGGCCCATCTTGCCACTCAGTCCAAATACGCTTTTAATAGGGCCACGTCTGCAGCAGATTTGATGTCCCTGACTCCTGGTGTCGTCAGCGAAGGATGCATGTGAATGCTGGAGGTCCTTGCCGATGTCTATAATCATGATAAGGAATAGTAGTGGGCCCAGAACTGAGCCCTGAGGTACTCCGCTGATGACTTGGCTCGATTCAGACAGGGATCCCTGAACTGTCACTTGCTGTGTCCGGTTTGTGAGAAAGCTGTGAAGCCACTACCCCAGTTTCTCCCAGTGTCCTCAATTTATGAAGGAGGATGCCGTGATCTATCTTTTTTTATTTTATTTTTTTAATACAGGTAGATCACATGCACTTTTTTACCTTCCTGTATATTTACCATAATTGTCTCATAATGAGACAGCAATTGTGATAGAACAAATGTCCCTGTCTGAGGCCGTACTGGCCCTTGTTAAAGGAGTTTGTGATCTCTAAGTAGTCAGTTATCTTGACTCGAAACACTCTCACTTTAATTTTCGTCATGTGGGAGGTTAGGGCCACTGGTCTGTCATTTTTTGGTAGTCCTTTGCTGCCTCCTTTGTGGATGAGTGTTATCCCTACTTTGAGTACTTTTGGGATCCTGCCGGCATTTAAGGACCTGTCCACAGTAGTTATAATGGCTTTGCCAGATCGTTATTACATTTTTTCAGTAGTCTGGTGTATGTATATATATATATATATATATATATATATATATATATGTATATATACTTTATATATATATATATATATATATATATATATATATATATATATATATACACACAGATTGACCTCTCATTAACGGACTAAAAGGGGGGTAACGGTGTCCGTTGATGTGAATAATTCGTTGATCTGGAGTAGTTTATGTGTGTGTGTGTGTGTATTGGGGGGATCACCTCTTAAGTTCTATAAAATCATAGTATACGTACATACATATTAATGTTTCCCTTTCTGATACTGTTCACGAACCAATAATCCTCTTAAAGTGCGCAAATGTTCATAATAAGCCTGAACGTCACCGTTAGCAGAGAGATCAACGAGTTATGAGCGTGTCAATAGCTTGGCGCACCTCCGACATCTTAGTTTTAATCGCCACTACCTCCTTTTCCTCCTCATTGCCACTCGCTCCCTCCTGCTCGTTGCCAGCGAGAACAGCTTCAGCGATCTCCTCCATAGTGATTGCACAGCACAAAAAAAAAAGCACAAAAAACACCGAAAACACAGCGAAAACACCGCAAACACAGCTAATAAACGTCCAAACGTCCACACCGATCACAATCTTGTTAACTAGTAAACAAAACAAAGTGCGCGCCATCAGCCACTCAGCGGACAAACGAAAAACTAACGGACGCATTCACCCTACCCGCGAAATTTATACTGTCGGACCGGACCAGCGGATTTTGTCCATTGCATCCGATATCCGGTAATGTGGTGTCCGTTAATGAGAGGTCAATTTGTATATATAGTGTATATATATATATATATATATATACTGTATATATACATATATATATATATATATATGTATGTGTGTCTGTGATTCACCTTGGTCTTTGGAACACGTGTTGGACTCGTGATCGACAGCTATTTCCCTCCCAGAAGAGAACTCAGAACTCGTATGACCGATCTATGTGTAATGCTTTGACCTTACATGCAAACACACACACCCAACTCCCCGCCCGTGAGAGTTGGAGTAACGACTCGAAGTGCGGCGATACTCAAATTATTTTCAGTCCTGGGCAGGATACGAATCTGGACCGCCGCAGTGACAGTCAGGGACTCTACCAACCCCGCCACCGAGTCGTATGTGAGTATATGTGTATGCGTGTGTGTGTGTGCGTAATTTACCATAGTCTTGGATCACGTATTGGACTCGTGGTCTACAGCTACTACCCTTCCGGATGAGAGCTCAGAGCTCATGTATGACCGATCTATGGGTAATACTGTGACCTGACACACACACACACACCCAACTCCCCGCCCACGAGAGTTGGAGTAACGGCTCACAGCGCAGCGATACTGAAATTATTTCAACCCTGGGCGGGATTCGAACTAGGACCGCTGGGTTAGCAGTTGCGAACGCCACCAATGAGTGTGTGTGTGTGTGTGTGTGTGTGTGTGTGTGTGTGTGTGTGTGTGTGTGTGTGTGTGTGTGTGTGTGTGTGATTCACCATGGTCTTGGATCACGTGTTAGACTCCTGATCGACAGCTATTTCCCTTCCGGAAGAGAGCTCAGAGCTCATATATGACCAATCTATGGGTAATGCTGTGACCTTACACGCACACACACACCCAACTCCCCGCCCACGAGAGTTGGAGTAACAACTCACAGCGCAGCGATACTGAAATTACTTCAGCCCTGGGCGGGATTCGAACCCGGACCTCCGTAGTAGCAGCCGGGAACTCTACCAGCCGCGCTACGTATACGTGATTCACCATGGTCTTGGATCCCGTGTTGGACTCGTGATCGACAGTTATTAACCTCATGGATGAGAGCTCAGAGCTCGTATGACCGATCTGTGTGTGTGTGTGTGTGTGTGTGTGTGTGTGTGTGTGTGTGTGTGTGTGTGTGTGTGTGTGTGTGTGTGTGTGTGTGTGTGTGTGTGTGTGTGTGTGTGTGTGTTTCACTTTGGTCTTTGGACCACGTATTGGACCCGTGATCGACAGCTATTTCCCTTCCGAAAGAGAGCTCAGAACTCGTGTAACCAATCTATGGGTAATTCTGTGATCTTACACACACACACACACCCAACTCCCCGCCCACGAGAGTTGGAGTAACGACTCGAAGCGCAGCGATACTGAAATTATTTCAGCCCTGGGCAGGATTTGAACCCAGACCGCCGTAGTGACAATCAGGGACTCTACCAACCGCGCCACCGATTGTGTTTTTGAGTGTGTGTGTGTGTGTGTGTGTGTGTGTGTGTGTGTGTGTGTGTGTGTGTGTGTGTGTGTGTGTGTGTGTGTGTGTGTGTGTGTGTGTGTGTGTGTGTGTGTGTGTGTGTGTGTGTGTGTATTTACCTAGTTGTATTTTACGGGAAGGGGAGCTATGCTCGTGGTATCCCGTCTTCATATCTCATTTTATTTAAACTATTTTTAAATTCATGTATTGTTTTTGCACACACCACTTTCTCATCTAACTTGTTCCAAATGTCTATTACTCTGTGAGGAAAGCTGTTCTTTTTCACATCTCTTCTATAGCTGTCTTTCTTGATTTTCTTTCCGTGCCCTCTTGTATTTCTATCATACCATTTTATCAGATTCTATCAATAATTTCTATGCCTTTCATGATTCTGTAAATAGCTATCAAATCTCCTCTCTCTCTTCTTTGCTCTAGTGTCTGTAGCTCAAGTTTTGCTAGTCTCTCTTCATATGATAGTTTTGAAAGTGTTGGTGCCGATTTCGTAATTGCTGTTTGTATTCTTTCAATTTTTTTTAATACATTTTTTGTACTTGGTGACCACATCGTTGCTGCATATTCCAATCTTGGTCTTATCAGAGTGATTAGAATTTTCTTCACCATTTCTTCATCCAGGTATGTAAATGCCACTTTGATTGTTCTTATTGAATTATAAGTTTCTCCAAAAATCTTATTTATATGTTTCTCAGGTGACATATTATTCATAACAATGACTCCCAGGTCCTTCTCATTTTCTACTTTTTTTATTCTTTCTTCTCCCAATTTATATGATCCTGTTATTCTGTTTTTGCTTTTTCCAAATTCCATTATACTACACTTTTTAGTGTTGAACTCCATCTCCCACTTCCTACTCCATTCCCATACTTTATTTAGATCACTCTGTAGTGACTCACAATCTTCTTCCGTGTTCACTTTTTTTAATAGTTTTGCATCATCTGCAAAGAAGCTCATATAACTTTCAATTTCTTCATCCATATCATTAATATATATAGCAAACATTATTGGGGCCAGAACTGTTCCTTGTGGAACACCGCTTATTACGTCATCCCATTTTGAGTGTTTGTCTCTTATCACTACTCTCATTTTTCTTTCTTGCAAAAAGTCTTCCATCCATTTAAGCAGTTTGCCCTGTATTCCTCCTTCAGTTTCTAATTTCTTAAGCAACTTCTTATGTGGTACTTTGTCAAAAGCTTTTTTAGGTCTAGAAATGCACAATCAGCCCATCCATCTCTTTCTTGTATTATATCTATTAGCCTTGAATAGAAACATATTAAATTGGTGACGCATGATCGTCCTTGTCTGAATCCAAATTGCCTTGGATTTAGCACGCTGTTTTTTTTTTCTAAATATTTTACCCATCTACTTTTGATAATTCTTTCACAAATTTTTGCTATTGTACTTGTTAGAGAGACTGGTCTATAGTTGGTAGGGTCTTCTTTATTTCCTCCTTTATATATAGGTACTATATTTGCTTTTTTCCAATCTTCTGGAACTTTTCCTTCTTTCAAGGAACTATTTATTATGCTATGTATTTTGTCTGCCAGTTCATTTCTGCATTCTTTCAAAATCCAGTTTGCTATTTCATCTGGTCCATGCGATTTTCTAACATCAAGATTACTCAAGTGTTTCATTATTTCATTCTTTGTTACTTCTATTTCTTTCATAGGGGGGACTTTCTCTTTCCATTCGATCTCTTCCGGTTGTATATTCTCCCTTGTAAACACTGATTTAAAATGCCTGTTCATAATTTCCGCCATTTCTATTTCCTCTGTGTATTCAACTCCTCCTTGTCTTAATTTCTCCAAGTCTTGTTTGTTTTTCAGTTTGTTGTTTACAAATCTGTAGAATAGTTTTGGTTGATCTTTACATTTTTCTATGACATCTTTTTCATATTTTCTCTTTTCCTCTCTGCACGCTTGTACATATTCATTTCTATAACTAGTATATATTTTCCATTTTTCAGTTCTTTTGTGTTTTTTCCATTTGGTCCAAGCTTTATGTCTTTTGTCCTTTAACTCTCTACAACTTTTGTTGTACCAGCACTTTACATATCCTTTTTCTTGCTTTTGTCTTGGGATATACTTTTCCACTTCTTTTTTTTATCAATTTTTGTCAAAATATTCCATTTCTCTTCCACTGTTGTTTCCTCTTTGTATATTCTTTCCCAGTTTTCTTTTTGAAAGAATTCTCTTATTTTATCAAAGTTTGTTTTTTCATACATCAATCTTCCTTTTCTATATTGTTCATTTCTTTTCATGTATTTTTTCTCATTTAGTTCTAGTTCTATCAATATGTGGTCACTTTTACTTATTGGTGCCTGGTATTCTATCTTTTCCACTATTTCAGGTTCTGATGTGATTATTAGGTCTAGTCTCGATGGTTCTTCTTCATTTCTATACCTAGTGTTCTCTTGTATCCATTGTGTGTGTGTGTGTGTGTGTGTGTGTGTGTGTGTGTGTGTGTGTGTGTGTGTGTGTGTGTGTGTGTGTGTGTGTGTGTGTGTGTGTGTGTGTGTGTGTGTGTGTGTGTGTGTGTGTGTGTGTGTGCGTGTGTGTGTGTGTGTGTGTGTGTGTGTGTGTGTATGTGTGTATGTGTGTTTGTGTGTGTGTTTGTGTTTGTGTTTGTGTGTGTGATTCACCTTGGTCTTTGGATCACGTGTTGGACTCGTGATCGACAGCTATTTCCCTCCCGGAAGAGAGCTCAGAGTTTGTATGACCGATCTATGGGTAATGCTTTGACCTTACACGCACACACACACCCAACTCCCCGCCCACGAGAGTTGGAGTAACGATACGAAGCGCAGCGATACTGAAATTATTTTCAGCGAGTCGTGTGCATGTGTGTGCAACCGAGGATCAAAATATTAAAATAGTAAAGTCATTCCTTTAACGTTTTCTTTCTCCAACTTCACTCTGTCAAGAATCATGCTTTTTCACATATGTATATGTATGCGGGAGTAACTACCGTCTACCTGGAAAGATAAATTAATAAAGCAGATCACTTTCGAATATTTATATCTTCAGTGATAGTACAAAGAACAAATTAGAATAGGAAGAAAAAAACGGAAGAAATAGAAGAGAAAAAAAGCCATAGTGAAGAAGGAACTCGGTGAGTTAGAAAAAGTACACGATTTTCCACTGTCTTGGTAATCAACAATCAATTGGGACAATTACTCTTTACTGGTATATTTCTTTTTACAATTTAAACAGCTTTCATCATTCTTGCACGCATAACTATATAAATTTGAACAAACTGCGTGCAAATTTTCTAAATCTGAGAAAACGACAATTGTTAAGCCAATGAACGGTTTCCTTGACTGTCAGAGTTTAAACTCTATAGACCAGTTTCAAATTTATCTTATGTATCTAAATTATTTGAATGCGCGATGCTTGAGCAGTTGACTGACTACCTGGAGCATGAACATGCTTTCCCTGATTGTCAGTCAGTTTATAGGCAATTGTATTCTACAGAGACTACAATGTGTTCTGTTGTTAATGATGAACTGGAAGTAATGGATGAGGGCAAATGTGGTATATTAGTTTTGCTTGATCTCAGTGCTGCTTTTGACACTGTTATCCATGAGATACTTTAAATTGACTTAAGATCCATGGATATTGTTGATGAGGCACTGCAATGTTTAGATATCTATATCAAGGATAGGACATATTGTGTGCAAATTGGTAATTCTTTTTCATCAACTGAAACCTTGGGAAGATTTGGTGTAAGATTTAGACTGTATGCTGATGACACCCAATTCTATTTTTCTATTTCTGATATTGAGAGTACTGTTGAGAAAATGAATAGTGTTTTGATGAGTGTTAACAATGGATAGACTTTAGACAGTTAAGATTAAACTTAGATAAGGCTGAATATATATTACTTGAAAGTAAAGAAAGGCTAAGAAACTTTAGTAAGGTTGGTTTGAATGTAAATGGTGGTCAAGTTAGTATTGTTGATAAAGTTAGGTGTCATGCTTGACTCTCATTTGACTCTAAACTTGTGATGAATTATTTTATTAGCAGAGTCGATTATTGCTAATTCAATTTACCGTAATTTGCCCAAGATACAACTGAAAAATTACAAAATATTCTAGATATAGCTGCAAGTCACGGATAGAATTACGCCTGTGTTGATTCAATTTCACTGGTTGCCTTTTAAAGCCAGAATTATTTTCAAAATTTGTGTTTTAACTCATCAAATACTACATACTGGTTCACCATCATATTTAAGAAATATTTTGCATGCAATTCATCCAACGGAAGAGAGGATCAATACCCGGAGAGCGACTGTTGGACTAACACTGAATCAAAATTTTCATCGACTGTAGGTTTTCGCACTGTCTGCCGCTCCAAGATTTTATAATAAACTTCCTGTTGACATTAAACGGATTGAGAATATGAAGAATTTTAAGACGTTAAAGACATATTTATTCTCTGAGTGCTGTAAACTTGATGACATAACTATTTGTGAATTATATACTCTATGACAGTGGTTCTCAGCCTTACTTGGCCCATTCACCCCTTTCACCATTTGTCAGAATGTCATTCCACCCCTCCTTTCCAAGATTGTCTGTTTCAAAAGGTGCATTCTAAATAATATGCAAATATTACTAAAAACCCTTTTATTTTTTCCAAATTAGTATATATTTTTCCCAAATTAGTATAAATCCAGCCCAGGTGACAGGCCAGATAGGCCAAAACCTATAATTGCTTTCCTCACCCCGTAAGCTGACTGTGGTCACAAATCACCCCCCAGAAATCCCAAAATTCCCCCCAGGGGGTGAATTTCACCCCTAATGACAACCCCTGCTCTATGAAGTAATTATATGTGAACGGTCCTGCAGAGCACCATTGACGGAGTGGGGACCTGTTAAACAACGACAAATACCAAGTAAGTAACAAGTAATCAAACTTCTTCCTGTGATATTGTTGTTATATGTAGTGACTTTAGCACTATACCGATCAATTGGGTGGTTAGAATTGCTAAAGTGAATGAAAATACCCCTAGACTGATTTCCCTAACGTATTTCTTGTGTTGATTGATTCGCGTTTTGAGTGTTTTAGCAGTCTGACCAACACAAAACTGTATATCTACACCCCTTACCACATATTTATCCACTATATAGATTTCTATCAGAATCATCAATTTTTTCCACCAATGTTTCTCTTAGTTCTTTTTTAGATTCTTTTAATATCTCTGCTATCTTTCGCTTCACTGCACCTTTTGTTAAACCAGCACTTAATATACACCTTTTCCTGTTTTTGCTTTGGGACATATTTATCCACTATATAGATTTCTATCAGAATCATCAATTTTTTCCACCAATGTTTCCTCATTGTAGATTTTTTTTTTTCAACTCGCTTTAAGAACATTTTTCTAAGTTTGCTAAAGTCCGTTTTATATATTTCCTCTTTTAGTTCTAACACTTCTAAGCTACCAGAAGAGGCTGGATGACCGCATTGTGAACAGCTGCCCAGGATGTAACACTTCACCCCATACCATACAACACATAATGGAAGACTGCATTATACACAATCATGCACGCAAACAACACAACATACGCTCTATAAAGGATTTGTGGGAAAACCCAGTTTCGGCCAAGATCTAAGAATATAAGGTCTAACCACTTCCGACCGAATTTCGAGGGAGTTGGCGCAGCGGGCCCGTGAACGTCACCTGGCTGTTCAAAGTGGGGTTAGCGGGTCCTATAGCTGTCAGTTGAAGCTGGTCCGTCGTTGGAAAATGACGTTGCCTTCGCTCGCACCGCTCCACGCAATTAGTTATATTCTGACAAATATTATATAAAATATATATATAAATATATATAAAATATTATAGTTCCTGTCTATATATATGAATATATAATATATATGATATATAATATATATATATAATATATAAAATATTATAGTTCCTTGGCGTTTCACAGTTTTCTTCAGTGTATCACAAAGAGAAAATGGACTCAGCCAAATGACGTCAGAAGCTGCGCAGAAGAATTCTAACGGTCTGACCTGTATATTTAGACCTTGGTTTCGGCTATGGCATTCCTTGGGGGAGACGGGACTGCTCGGACAGACAGTCTAGGGAACGACAACAACAACAACAACTGACGTAATTATTTATGAGCAATTGCCTTACAGTATTCTTGTTGTTGGAAACAACATTGGTTTTGTAATTAGGCAATAAATCTGGGATACCATACAGGTATTCTTGGTTAGGTAAAATCTGCATGGTATCCCAGATATATTACGTAATTTCAAAATCAATGTAGTTTCTAACAGCAAGAATACTGTAAGACAATTGCTCATATATATATATACATATATATATATATATATATATATATATGTATACACACACACACACACACACACACACATATATAATATATATATATATATATATATATATATACATACATACATACATATATATATATGCGAAAGTAACCACTAGGAAAAAGTAAGCTATCGAAGCAGAGCGCTTTCGTATAATTACATCTTCAGCGCTGAAGATGTAATTATACAAAAGCGCACTGCTTCGTTAGTTTACTTTTTCCTAGTGGTTACTTACGCATTTGTGAACACACGTTCCTAATGTTTTTATTGCATACATACATATGTGTGTGTGTGTGTGTGTGTGTGTGTGTGTGTGTGTGTGTGTGTGTGTGTGTGTGTGTGTGTGTGTGTGTGTGTGTGTGTGTGTGTGTGTGTGTGTGTGTATTTATTTACCTAGTTGTATCTTAAGGGAAGGGGAGCTACGATTGTGGTGTCCCGTCTCTGTATCTCGTCATGTCTAATTTGCTCTTAAATTCGTATATTGCTTTTGCACACACTATTGTTTCGTCTAGTTTGTTCCATACATCCACCACTCTGTGGGGGAAAGCTGTTCTTTTTCAGGTCTCTTCTATAACTGTCCTTTTTGAGCTTTCTTCCATGTCCCCTTGTATTTCTTTTATCCCAATTTAGTAAGTCTTCTCTATCAAGGACTTCCATACCTCTCATGATTCTGTAGATGGTCAATAAGTCACCTCTTTCTCTTCTTTGTTTCAGAGTCGGTAATTCTAGTTTTCACAATCTCTCTTCATATGACAGTTTTGGCAGTGTTGGGGTCATCTTCGTAGTTGCTCTCTGTATTCTCTCAATTTTCCTTACATTCTTTTTAGTACTGGGTGACCATAGTGTTGCTGCGTACTCCAATTTTTGCCTTATCAGTGTGACTAGTATTTTCTTTACCATTTCTTCATCCAAGTAATTAAAAGCCACTCTTATTAATCTTGGCAAGTTGTAGGTTTCTCCGACAATTTTGTTTATCTGTTTGTCAGGGCATATATCCCTTGCGATGATTGCCCCCAGGTTTTTTCAGATCCCACTTTCTTTACTTCCTTGGCACCAATTTTATATTCTGATAGCCTTTTTTTTTTTTTTTCCAAATTCTATTATACTACATTTCTTAATGTTGAAGTCCATTTCCCACTTCTGACCTCATTCCCAAACCCTGTTCAGATCTCTGCAATGAATTACAATATGTTTCAGTACTCACTTTCTTCAACAGTTTGGCGTCATCTGCAAAGAAGACCATGTAACAATCCACACCCTCGTCCATATCATTCACATAAATAGCAAACATTATTGGAGCCAATACTGATCCTTGTGGAACTTCACTAATCATCTCTTCCCAAGAAAAACTCTTATCTCTGAGCACTACTCTCGTTCTTCTTTCATGCAAGAAGTCTTCAATCCATTTCAGCAGTTTACCTTGTATCCCTCCTATGTTATCCATTTTCTTAATATGTTTTTTGTGGAACTTTGTCAAAAGCTTTTTGTAGGTCTAGGAAAGCACAATCAGCCCATCCACTTTCCTGTATTATATCTAGTAATCTTGAGTAAAAACAGATCAGATTTGTGGCGCATGATCTTCCCTGTCCAAATCCGAGTTGTCTCGCATTTAGTATATTGTTCTCCTCCAGATGTTTTATCCATCTACTTTTTATAACTTTTTCACAACTTTTGTCTACCTTCCTTGTAAGGGAAGCCTGTCTGTAATTTGTTGGGTCTTCCATTTTTCCAGTCGTCTGGTATTTTTCCTTCTTTGAGTGAGCAGCATATTATGTTATAAATTTTGTCTCTTAGTTCTTTTTTAGATTCTTTTAATATCCAGTTTGTGATTCCATCCGGGCCGTGCCATTCCCTGACATCATGGTTCATTATCTGGTCCTTTATTTATTTCCGTGTTACTATTATTTCCCTCATGGAGGGGAGGGGGGTGAGTTCACTTCTCTCCCTTCATCCTGATATTGTACATTTTCTCTAGTGAAAACTGACTTGAAGTGTTTGCTCATGTCTTCAACCATTTCTATATAGTCTATGTATTCCATATTCCATTGGCGTAGTTTCACTATTTCCTGTTTGTTTTTTAATTCATCGTTCACATATCTATAGAATAGTTTTGGCTGATCCTTACATTTTTCTATTATGTCTTTTTCATAGTTTCTTTTTTCCTCCATGCGTATTTTTACATATTCATTCCTTTGATTGATACAGTCATATACTTGACACTTTCTACTTTTTTGTCTTTTCTCCATCTTTTCCAAGCTTTATCTCTGCTATCTTTCGCTTCACTGCACCTTTTGTTAAACCAGCACTTAATATACACCTTTTCCTGTTTTTGCTTTGGGACATATTTATCCACTATATAGATTTCTATCAGAATCATCAATTTTTTCCACCAATGTTTCCTCATTGTAGATTTTTTTTTTCAACTCGCTTTAAGAACATTTTTCTAAGTTTGCTAAAGTCCGTTTTATATATTTCCTCTTTTAGTTCTAACTCAAGTAAAGTGGTCATTTCCCAATTGATGTCTTGTATTAAATTCTGTCCACAATTTCAGGTTCTGACATAAATAATAAATCTAGTATCGACGGTTCTTCGTTATTTCTAAATCTAGTGTTTTCTTTTACCCACTGTGTCATTGTATGTTCTATAGTCAGATCAAGTAATACATGTGTGTGTGTGTGTGTGTGTGTGTGTGTGTGTGTGTGTGTGTGTGTGTGTGTGTGTGTGTGTACGTGTGTGTGTGTGTGTGTGTGTGTGTGTGTGTGTGTGTGTGTGTGTGTGTGTGTGTGTGTGTGTGTGTGTGTGTGTGTATTGAGATATTCTTACAGATAAACGTGAGTCTGAAGAAAGAACAGGAGTATCCGAATTTATTCCTGATCAGTTTCGCAATGAGGTTTTCTTAACCCGAGGAACTCTTGTTGTTGTTAATGGTGGCTGGTTTTCTGTACACATTCATAGTGATATAGTGGTATCAGTTTTTGTATCGAGTTCCGAGTGTTGGATACAAAATACCAGATATCTTTGCAACCTAATTGTGTATTCCACAGTAGTTGTATACACATCTGCCTAGATATATGAGACCGGTGCTTTTCAAAATTCCTTTACAACTTACTACATATATAAAACGACGAGAAGAGATAATAAAATTGAACCTTGTCACACTGCACTGTCGATATGAAACCATTAAGTCTTACCATAATCTGACGTGACACAAGTTATACACGACTGACGCATACTCATGATATTTTGTTATAATTTACGGAGGATCTCATAAGACGTGTCCTCTGGAACATTCCAGAGATTTCTCCCAAAGATATTGTCAAAAGTCTTTTCCAGGTCTGATGCCAAAATATGCACAGGAAGGTCGTATTTTCAACGCTTGAACCTCTAATGGAACGCAAATTTAGGTCTGTGGTATACTTCATTGAGTACCGTGCTGACTATCATCCAGCTTACCTACTACTACAAGTCAGAGTCCCCGTTCGTCATATAATCTAAATTTATTCCAAAGGAGGGATATCCCCTATAATGTCCATAAAGGTGTTTATCACCAGACCTCACAAGGCATATTATGGCATTAGACCACCCCTTAGGTGTGTTCTCTTCATCCCAGCATCTTTGGATGAATATCCAAATCATTTCTGCCAAATTTAACCTCCATCTTTCAAAATATTGCAAGGTCAGCTGATTTGCCCCTCTTGCTTTGGCCTAAACACCGTCATTACTTTGATTTTCTCAGCTGGATGTTCTTGTACACCCAATAATTCAGCAATCCGTTGGACCTCTCGCCATGTCTCCATCGCAGAGTTAATCAATTCAGAAAAGTAGTTCACGTAGTTCATCCATCTATTCCCAACTACATCTAGATCTAGAGTTCATAGTTGCCATTTTGAGTAAGGTCCTGTTTCCTATTCCATAGTATGTGCCCCTTTGAGCGTATCCAAGGTCGTTGGGCGTGGTCCATCCGTTCTTTTGAAATATTATTAGTTTAAAAAACAAGAAAAGTATTGGAGAGAGGGTTCTTAACCATGCGCAGTTGCTAAAGCTCCGTTGGCCTTGGCCGGGGGAACGGGAGTTGGAGTTTTTTTTTATAGTTTTGGTATTTCTATTCACACCTTGCATTTTTCTACCCTGAAGATGTCTTGATACACGAAACCGCTAGGTCATTTGCTTTTCTGTTCCTTCGTGCATTTTCTGCACGTGCGCACACACACACACACACATACACACACACACACACACACACACACACACACACACACACACACACACACACACACACACACACACACACACACACACACACACACAAACACACACACACACACACACACACATGTATTACATTTATTTGTGCTATTCAAGAGCATATGCCATCTGTGCTCAGTGTCTATTCATAAACACTTGTGGATATGGAACCAGAGCAGAATGTTCTTAAGCCCCAGTCATACCAAGGTTACGACCTGTTTCCGACCACCCTCGACTGAGAATCAAGCGATCGGTCGGCGACACAAAACCTATGCAAGGAATTGAAATGGAAAAAAAGTTAATGTAGTTGTTAGATTGAAAGTCTATGTACTGAGGAGTATTCATTGTGTGTTGTAATATATCTATCTATCTATCTATCTATCTATCTATCTATATATTGATCTATCAATTTATCTATCTTATTACCGAATACCAAAGACTTCCAAGGACTACCTGCAACTGGCCAGCGAACACCTGGTCGTCAGTGGTCGGAAACAGGTGTGACTCGGCCCTTAGCTACGCCGATGACCACACACACACGCACACACATACGCACACACACACACGCACACACATACGCACACACACACACACACACACACACACACACACACACACACACACACACACACACACACATATATATATGTATATATATATATATATATATGTGTGTGTGTGTGTGTGTGTGTGTGTGTGTGTATACATATACATATATATACATATATATATATATATATATAAATATATATATATATACACTGTGTGATAGAAGAAAGCTGAAGATAACTTTGGGTAAAAGTAACGTGATGAGATGTACAAGGGGTGAAAGTGGCACTAGACTGGAAGTGAGCACTAAGAGAGAGCGACTGGAGGAAGTGGAAATGTGGCAGGAAAAGGTGGAGTGGAGGTGGAGGTAGAATGGTGGATTAAAAAGTGTAATGAGGAATAGACATTTGGGAATGGATGCTAAGAGGAGACTGTATGAAGGAGTGATTGTGCCAACAGCACTGTATGGGGCAGAAACATGGAACATAAGAGAAGAAGAGAGAAGGAGTTTGAATGTGTTTGAGATGAGGTGTCTGAGAAGTATGATGGGGGTTACTAGGCTGGATAGAGTGAGAAATGAGGAGGTGAGGAGGAGAACAGGGGTGGAAAGGGAGTTGGGAGATAGTGTTGATGAAAGAATATTAGGATGGTTTGGACACATGGAAAGAATGAGTGAAGAAAGACTAGTAAAAGAGGTATGGAAGGCAGATGTGGAGGGAGTGAACATGAGGGGACGTCCTAGGATGAGGTGGATGGATGGGGTGAAGGGGGCTTTGGGGAAGAGGGGAATGTCTGTTAGGGAAGGACGGTAGAGGACAGACGACAGGGGTGAATGGAGAATGGTTGTATATGGATGATGTGATGCATGAGGTGGAATGGGCGGGGGGATGGGGGGTGAGGTAGTATGTGTGAGCAAAATTTGACGCAGCCCGAAGGGATTTCTCTCCGGCTTCTCCTGTTATGCATGGGGGGACGGAGAGGGGGGGTCGCCGATTTAATGAAGCGGCCTTGCTGTGGATGTACTGTGTCTTGCGACACTGCCTCTGACCCAGGGCAGTGGACAAGGTGCAGGGATAACCCGTCATCCAGGAGGTGCTAAGATGAGAGGGAGGGTGGAGGGGTGTGGAGTGTATTCAGGGATGGAATTGGTGGGAATGATTTTATGCCTTTTCCTTTTTGGCTACCTCCCCTGTAAGGGGGAAAAAGCCTTGGTATATGTATGTATGTATGTATGTATGTATGTATGTATATATATATATATATATATATATATATATATATATATATATATATTTCTAAACAGAAATGTAGTAGCACGTTTGTAAATGACACACAGGAAACCCACAGTCGGAGAAAATAAACTTCGAATAAAGAAGAATCCTATATTTCAGCTATCAACTGTAGCCCTCTTCAGGAAAGTACATAAGACAGAGGACAGAGGGGACTTATAAGCTACAGAAAAGAGAAGGAATGTGGACAGATGACCTCACTCAGGCGCGGGGCAAACCGGGGTGGCGGAGGAGGGAAGGGGTGAGGTGAGGGGGGTTGTAAGCTCCGTACCAGTTTGCTAACCGCTGCCCTTTAGTAATATCAATATTAGGGCATTCCTCATTTTATGCTGATTCGACTATTTTTCTCCTGAAACCGCAGTGGGACTTGAACACTAATCTGGCCTTACCCCAGTCGAAAGAATGATTCATATTTTTGACATGAAGAAATACAGCTGAATTTTCTTGCCCATACCTAATTGACCTTTTATGTTCTGCCAATCTAGTTTTCAAGTCTCTCCCGGTTTGACCCAAGTAAACCAAATCACAATCTTGGCAGGCGCAAACAATAAACACCAGGTGACTCAACTTCCTTCGGTTTTTGTTGAACGTTTACAATTTGCTTACGCACGGTGTTAGGATGGTGATAGGCAATAGTGAGACGCTCATGACGAAACAACTTGGTAGAAGAACTGATGGTATTATTGAATGGAATTTTTAGAATGTCCTTAAAGGAGCGGTGAAAACTTGAGGGGACGGAAGTTTTAAAATGGTTGGCCCTAGCCTTACTGAGGGCTTGGTCCAGAAACCAAGGTGGATAAGCCAACTTCTTAAGTTGACATTTGATCCCCTCGATCTCATGGTCCAGAAATTGAGGACTGCAAATCCTGAAAGCCCTCAAGAAAAGGCCAGAGGCAACACTTTTCTTAACATTGTCAGGGTGATTGCTAAAAAAGTGAAGGTAACTCCCTGAGTGGGTGGGCTTTCGGTACACTGTAAAGAATAAATTATCATCAGTTCTTCTTATCAAAATGTCCAAGAAAGGGATTTGGTGTCCTTCTTCCCATTCAACTTTGAATTTAAGATTCGGGGTCAATTGGTTCAATTTATCATGGAACACTTCAAATGGGCCCCAACTGTCATCCCACGCCGAAAAGATATCGTCTACGTACCTGAGCCAAATCATTTCGGGCGGTTTGATGCTGGGCAAAAGGGTACACTCAAAATACTCCATGTATAAATTGGCCAAAACAGGAGACAAATTGGAACCCATACTGCAACCGAATTTTTGACGGAAGAATTGGTCTTGAAAGGAAAAAACATTTGAAGAAACACAAAGGCGAACTAAAGCAAGAATTTTGTTGACAGGGAGGGGGAAAATGTCTTGAAACTGTTGCAGTTTGGTTTCCAAAAAAGTAAGTACATCTTCGACATCAATATTCGTAAATAACGAGGAAACATCAAGACTGAGGAGCCTTAAACCCTGTACTTTCATATTTTTTATCTCTGAAGTAAAATCACATGAAATTCCCAACATATGGGGATTTATTATCCCCATACGTGAACAAAATAAGTTTTACCACTTTATTGAGAAAATGTCACAATTTGCTTATTTTAAGAAACTGGGCACGGTGCTGTTTTGTATAACTAGGGAAAGAGTTTAATTAAGTTTGTAGTATATACTGAAGTCAGTTTACAACTGACCACCAGGAGGATTTTATCCATCAAGACATCAAGAGGATTTTGTCCCAAATCAGAGACCAGAGCCACGGCCGCCCAGCACTTAAATCACCTGTAAGCTGATCCATGTCTGTGTCATAAACCCTATCCCACGATCACGTGACCACTAATTTCTACTCTGATATTGTACTGAAATGATCTACTGACACTTAACCAGTCTCCATCCTGAAGAAGCCTCATTAAAAAGGTGGAAAAACTCAAGAGTTTAGGTGGGAAAATCAACAAATGTCAGTTTGTTACTTTCATCGAATACAATTAGTCGATGTTCAAATGTAGATATGTTCATCCTCCTACAGTTGGGCAAATGAGGAGCTACATCCAGACACTTTCTGTTAATAATAAAAAGATACTTCTTAAGTTAGAGAAAACCACACTCAAGATTGTGAAATCCAATATCGCTGTTGATTTCAACCAGAATATATATACAGTATATATATATATATATATATATATATATATATATTATATATATATATATATGTGTGTGTATATATATATATATATATATATATTTGTATATATATATATATATATATATATGTGTGTGTGTGTGTGTGTGTACAAATATATATATATATATATATATATATATATATATATATATATGTATGTATATATATATATGTGTATATATATATATGTATACATACATATTTACATATATACATATATATATAAATACATATATATATATACATATATATGTATATGTATATATATTGTTACGTGCGGCTGGTATGTGAAGAGACGTTACGTATAACGTCTAAGTGCTTAAGAACCAGCTCACTTCTAGAAGCCACTGTAGGACTGAACTATCTGGTCAGGGCCTAGATAATTCGTAAGACTAGAAGTAAAGGTAACAAAGAAGATTCCAGGAAAGGAATATTAAACTAGCGATAAAACTAGTAAACGCAATTATTAATGGAAAATATTTACAAGCAATCAACACAAAAGAGAATGGGCAGTAGGGTCAATGGGACCGTACATGATTATAAGAATATGGAAATTATCGTTCAAATAAGAAACACAAGATACGTATACAATATGGTACTATCTAAGTACACAGAGATCAGGAACATGCATCAGAATAAGTAATAAGTACAAATATAAGTAAAGTAATGCAATGTATATCAGACACGTAATGTAGGCAAAAAGGGTGATCACTTCACACCAATCGTCTCATGAGTCCAAACTTGTATTTTTATCAAGAGATCAATAGAGCAAGAAATGACTACGAGTCAGCGATTTCCACCGCTTATATACCATTGGACCGGAAGCGGGATACTTCCGGTTAAGGGTGCGGGTGAGGAGGAGGGTAAGTTAACACGTCAACATGGGTAGTTTTAGGACCCTCGACTCGCTTGAACAATCTATTTATTTAGTAACTGTCAAATCTGTGCGCTCCGAACTATTCAGGATTTCGCTTGTCTGTTTGTTCTACAAGAGTGCGCACCTCTCCGCACGTAGGCAAGATTACATATAGTGGACGGGCGTTACTGCTTAACATTGTTACAATACATACATAGACAAGAAATATGAACATAGTTATGTAATACAAAGGAACACAATTCTATAACATAATTACACATATGACGTAATATCTAATATTACGTTACACCTCCACCGTTTGGGAAAGCTTTTCACTTTCTGTTGAAAAGCTATGTTCTAGAAAGGACGTCGGCTAAAACATTAAAGACGCCTTTTATATGATGAATTGTTAGATTAAAGGGTTGGAGAAATAAACTCCAACGTGTAAGTCTCGGATTCTTGTTTTTCATAGTCTGTAGGAACTTTAAGGGGTTGTGATCCGAATATACTTGAATGGTAGTTGAGGAACCCAGGTAGACTTCGAAGTGGATAAGGGCCTGGACCAAAGCGAGCGTCTCCTTCTCAATTGTTGAGTAGTTCTTCTGCGCAGGGGACAGCTTCTTGCTGTAGTAGGCGATAGCGTGAAGAACTTCATTGTGTTCTTGCAAGAGGGCGGCACCGATACCGGTGTCGCTGGCGTCAACTTGCAGAAGAAAGGGTCGTTGGAAATCGGGTGCCCTTAGAACTGGTGCGTTAGTGAGAAGGGACTTCAGGTTTTTGAAGGCCGTCTCACAGGTAGGTGTCCACACGAAGTCGTGGTCTTTTCTCAACAGGTCAGTCAATGGTTCTGCTACATCTTGTTTCTCAGATAAGTGTCCTACTTTTATCTGAAGATTTTGTAGTATCTGAGAGTTTTCCAAGGGAATCTCAGGAGGATTAGGCAGGTTATCAGGAGGCTCTTCCGATTTTATTGTGGTAGAGCTGCAAGCTGGAATTGGATCTCTGGAATGATAAGGTTTTAAGGTATTTATGTGACAGAGACGGGAACTCTTTCTTCTGTCTGGAGTTTTGATTATGTAGTTGAGATCACTGGCTCTGGACAAGACTTCATAGGGTCCTTTGTATTTAGCCTGCAATGGATCTCCTGGTATGGGAAGATAAAGTAACACTTGATCTCCTGGAGAGAAAGTTCTAAGTTTAGAATTTTTATCATACCGACCTTTCATTACTCGTTGAGCATTCGTCAAGTTCTCTCTTGCCAACTTCCAAGCTTCTAACAACTTCTCGGTGACCTGGGATACGTATTTCAAAGAAGGAACTGGTGGTTCTTCTTTCATCCATTGTTCATGAAGTATCTTTAGGGGACCACGGACTTCATGACCGAAGACTAATTCTGACGGGCTGAATCCAAGGCTTTCTTGAATTGTTGTTCGGGTGGCGAACAACAAAAAGGGGAGTCCGTCTTCCCAATTTCGAGTGTTCTCAGCACAGAAGATTCTTAACATTGTCTTGAGCGTTTGGTGAAAGCGCTCTAGAGCACCTTGTGATTGAGGATGATAGGCGGAGGAAGTTACATGATTTATACCTAGTGTTACAAGAGTTTCTCTAAACTTGTTGGAAAGAAAATTACTTCCTTGATCACTTTGAATGTTCTTGGGAAATCCTACCATAGTGAAATATTTCAACATTTCTCTGATTATGTTTTGAGCTTTAATATTTTTCAAAGGAATTGCTTCTGGAAAACGAGTGCTCATACACATGATTGTGAGAATGTACTGATTTCCTTTACTTGAAGGAGGTAAAGGTCCTACACAGTCAATAAGAACTTTTTTAAATGGCTCTTCCATTACAGGAATGGGATGGAGTGGAGCTTCTACAATTTTCTGGTTGGGCTTACCTACAAGTTGACATGTATGACATGTTTTACAATATTGGGCAACATCTTTGACAACCGTGGGCCAATGGAAATGTTGGGTTATGTTGAACAAGGTCTTTCTTACCCCTAAGTGACCTGCTAAGGGAGTATCATGAGCCAATCTTAGAACATTATTCCTGAAACCAAGAGGGAGGACTATTTGATTCCTTACTTGCCATGGCTGGTCAGCGGTTGCGGTGGATGCTCTCCATTTTCGCATTAGGACTCAGTTTTCTATATAGAAACCTCGTGACATATTTTCAACTTCTTCTGGAGAAGAAACAATCTCGTACAAATTTTTAAGAGAAGGATCTGACTTCTGTTCTTTGATTAATTCTGCTCTAGATAGAGAAACTGGTGAAGAAGAAGATGGGTCAGTTTGGGAGAATAGGGATTCTAAATTATAGGTCTCCTCTTCAGATTTCTTGTACTGAGATCTGGTTACAGCACAAGCGGGAAACAACTGTAAGTTATCTGAAGGTTCTACTGAGGTCTTAGGGTTATTTGTTATTAAGGGAGAAATGACTTTGCTTCCAGCGATGTCATTGGCCAACAATAAGGATATTCCTACTATGGGAAGAGAGTCTACTACTGCTACTTTAACCATTCCGGTTGTTAAATCAGACCGCAAGAAAACATTATGTAATGGACATTTTACAATTCCTCCAACTCCTTCTATCAATATATCATAACCTGTATATGACTCACCCAGATTCTGCAAGACAGAATTTAAAATCAGACTTTGCTTTGCTCCTGTGTCTCGGAGTATGGAAATAGGATATTGTTGTGAACTACTACTATGAGATATAGTTCCTGAAGATACAAATGGTTTGAAACAAGGATCATGATCTGATGAGGGGGGTTCTACATTACTTGACAATACCGGCTTCTTTGGTAGTTTATCCTGAATAGAGGATTTTGAATCATCTGATTTTATATTACTTACAAGAGTTGGTGTCTTATTGGAGAATGAGGGTGTCAGTCTCTTTCTGCAATTAGAAATGTGATGGCCAACCTGTTTACAATATGAACAAGTTACAGGGGGATTAGTCTTAAACCTTTCCATTCTTTGCCAAGGTTGGTTTGGAGGATATTGATTGAAATCAGACCTGTAACTGAAATGTGATGGGCTAGACTGATTTTCAAAGCGTTTCTTTGGGGACCAAGGATCAGAGTATTTTGTTGAATCTGGAATATATGACTTTGACTTTTGGGATTCCATTTGTCTTGACTTAGGTTTATGATTTAGTGTGAACTCATCAGCCAATACAGCAGCTTTAGTTAAAGTTTCAGGAACATGATCATCTATAAAAATCCTAAGATCTGTCTCTAAGGTATTCTTAAACTGCTCCAATAAAATCAACTGTTTAAGTCTATCTAAGGTGTCCGTTTCACTAGCCAAACACCACCTATTGAATAACCTCTCTTGTTGAGCCGCATATTCTACGTATGTTAACTGAGGTGTCTTCCTATAATTACGGAATTTCTGTCTATAGGCCTCTGGTATTAGTTCATAAGCTTTTAAAATACAAGCTTTCATATTATCATACTCGCTTTCTGCTTCTGAAAGAGAAGTATAAATTTGCTGAGCCTTACCCTTAAATTGTGTTTGAATGATTAATGGCCAATTTTCTTTAGGGATTTGTAACTGTTGCGCCAATTTTTCCCACTGAAGAAAGAAAATTTCTGGCTCTCCTTCTGAAAATATGGGTAAAAGTTTTACATACTTGGAAATATCTATATGACCTTCCTGAACTACGGGTCGTCTATCAACAATCCTAGCTTCTACTTCTGCCTTCTTTAATTCTAACTCTGCCAATTTGACTTTAGTTTCGTTCTCTCTATTTGTTTCACTTTAGCTTCCTCTTCTCTAGCTCTAAATTCTGCCTCAATTTGCATTTGTTTCAGTTTAGTTTCCTCCTCTTTAGCTACTTGTTTCGCTTTAGCTTCCTCTTCTCTAGCTCTAAATTCTGCCTCAATTTGCATTTGTTGCAGTTTAGTTTCCTCCTCTTTAGCTTTAAATTCTGCCTCAATTTGCATTTGTTTCAGTTTAGTTTCCTCCTCTTTAGCTTTAAATTCTGCCTCAATTTGCATTTGTTTCAGTTTAGTTTCCTCCTCTTTAGCTTTAAATTCTGCCTCAATTTGCATTTGTTTCAGTTTAGCTTCCTCCTCAATTTCTACTCTCCTGACCTTTAATTCAATCTCCTTAATCTTAAGTTCGGTTAGTCGTGCCTCTATTTCTAACCTATTTGAAGGAATTTGTATAGCTGTAATCTCTTCTGGAGATAAGATCTCATCTTCGATCAGATTTTCAACGAGTTCCTGAAGTATTTTTTTCTTTCGCAAACTTGTATCAATGTCTACTCCAAAGTGCTTGCCTATTTCTATCAAAGTGTCTTTAGTTTGTTTCTTTAAGAAACTTACCTTGGGATTTTGAACGAATTCTTGAACTATATCATCCATCTCTATAAGAATGTGTTAAATACCTGATCCAATATCCTTGGCAAGGGTCGCCACTTTGTTACGGGCGGCTGGTATGTGAAGAGACGTTACGTATAACGTCTAAGTGCTTAAGAACCAGCTCACTTCTAGAAGCCACTGTAGGACTGAACTATCTGGTCAGGGCCTAGATAATTCGTAAGACTAGAAGTAAAGGTAACAAAGAAGATTCCAGGAAAGGAATATTAAACTAGCGATAAAACTAGTAAACGCAATTATTAATGGAAAATATTTACAAGCAATCAACACAAAAGAGAATGGGCAGTAGGGTCAATGGGACCGTACATGATTATAAGAATATGGAAATTATCGTTCAAATAAGAAACACAAGATACGTATACAATATGGTACTATCTAAGTACACAGATTTGATTTGATTTGATAAATTTATTACGCCTAATGGCGGCAAGCAATTTACAAACTGAAGCAGTTACAGTGATGAATGTCGCGCAGGACATTGTGGAATATAAATAAATCAAAAGTCACATAACATATACAATACAATATACTATTTATATAATCCTTATGTAATTGTGATAATACTTAATTACATAATTATACGGTGCACCACCAAGATACAATACTAGTATGATATATGCATTGGAATTTGCATAGTTAGTAAAATGCTTTGCTCAGTGGCGGTAAATAAAATATAAACTTATTGAGTTACAGAAAGAAACGTGTTGCGTGGGACATAGTAGAATTCAAATTGATTAACAACCACCAAAATATGGATATCTCATTAGTAGTACATCTAAATTTTCATTCTGTAAGAGATATTTACAAACATGTATTAGATCTTGTCCCTGTGGTAGTAAGTCTTTTACTGTGGGACATGCGAGACAATAATGTTCGAGTGTGTTGGCCTTGGCGAGGTGACACAGCTTGCAGGTAGAGTAGTGAGACACATCCTCAGTCTGGCAGACCTGCCACACTGGTCGGTAACCCAGCCGGAGTCTAGCACTCACTATATTGTGTCTACGGACCAGTAGTCCGTGTCGACGATATTTGTGTGAGGTGTCAATGAAGTTATCATAATGCTGTATGGAGACACTGTGAGCTCGCTCGGCGTTTCTACGATTCGCTGTTAGGGTATGCATGGCTGAACACAGGATAGTTTTGTAATGACGTAAGGAGGGCGGGGTACGTATCACTGGTAATTCGAGATCACACGCAGCCTTTGCGAGACTGTCCACAGTATCGTTACCCGCGATGCCTACATGAGATGGCACCCATAAAAAGGACACAACCAATGTATTATCATGGGCATAGGCCAATCGACACAATATATCTCGCACTATATGGTTATCAGCAGGTCTTGGAGAGGAAAGGGCGTGAAGGGCAGACTTAGAGTCGCAGATGATTACCCCATTTAAACGTCTCTCAGTAAGGAGGGTAACAGCATCTAACAGTCCATTTAGTTCACAGTAGGTGGAACTTGATGTGTCGGGCAAGCGACGGCCAATCCACCCATCTCCCCCTGGTGGTTCCAGAGTGGGGGAGAATACAGCACACGCAGCACTCCCGTCCGCCTGCATTGAGCCGTCAACGTAGAGATGGTGTGCCGTGGGAACTGAGGCAGACACACAGGCGATGGTCTCTAGGGCCAACTGTTTCTGGAGAAGGGGATGGGCCGTTTTAGACGTGGGAGTAAAGGAGACGAAAGGGAGAGGTTCTCGCCAGGGTGGCAATTCAGGTACAACCTCAGCAGCCGGAACATCAATGGCCAATCTCTGGAAGTCAGCACACACGGTACGGATAAGGTTACGTCCACCCGGCCGAAGGTGAGGCCGAGGCATATCAGGGTTGAGTGCCGCCAAGATGACGTTGGAGTAGTGAGGAGCCAGATGGGGAGAGCATAGACACTTGATGCTAAAGTAAGTGACATTAGCGTATATCCTGTCAACAAGTGGGGTCAAGTTAAGCTCAGTTAGCATGTTCGAGGGTTGCGTGTAGAGAATATCCTACTCTTGTCGGGTGAAATTATGAGGCCACAAGCAGCTGATGAATCATAGAATGAGTGAAGGAGGACCTGAAGATTCTGGGGTGAGTCGGTGTGGATGCAAATGTCATCAGCATAACACGTGATTGTAGTGCCAGGGATGTCAGGTAGTATAGCAAGAAGGCGGTGAACTAGGACATTGAAGAGAAAAGGACTGAGAACGCCACCTTGTGGAGTACCTAAGTCAAAATTTCTGGAGGTACTGCATGCGCCCCTAAAAAGGACTTGAGCAGTTCTGTTTGCTAAGGTAGCTTCTTATCCATCTCAACAAGTTACCCTTGATACCAAAAGCCACGAGTTGATCAAGTATGATGTCCCTGTTTGCAATATCAAAGGCACTCTTGAGATCGATGAATGCGACCACACTGGTGGGTGAGAGGCGGGTATAGAGATCGAGAAGGCAGTGGTGTGTACCTCGCTGTGGCAGGAAACCATACAGTCGCGGTGAGAGCTTGGATTGGAGACGAAATATCAGACGGTTGAGGAATATTCTTTCAAGCACCTTGCAGAAGCACGAGGTTAGGGAGATGGGACGAAATTTATCAGTGCCGGGTTTAGGTATGGGTACTATAATACTGGAGGTCCACGCGCTGGGTACGTAACCCCTCTGAAAGCACATATTAAAAAGCTGTAAGAGTGGGTTATCTGGGACCTTGTGGAGAAGACGTAGGACAGAGTATGTGATCCCATCTTCACCGGGAGCCGTCGCCGTACCTCGAGTGAGGGCACGCTGAAGCTCTTGTGGTGTGATGGGTACGTCATCCTCTTTATCTAACTGCAACAGGGCATCTACCAAACGGAGAGTACGAAGGTTCGCCTGGGAAGAGAGGGCTTCTTGAACAGGTGTTGGGAGGTTATCAAGGCTTGATTGTGTAGACCAGGTGTCAATTAGTGTCTGTGCATATTCCATCGGACTATGATGGAGTGCAGTGCGGGGTCGTTTCTTTACAATTTTTTTAATTTTGTGCCACATAGTTCCTACGCTGGTAAGATGATTGATGCTGTCAGTAAGGGCATGCCACGAGTCAGTTTGGGCACACTGTTGTAGACCTATCAATTCGTCACGTGACGTCTGATATTGTTGAAGATGGGCAGGAGATGGTTGTCTTTGGAAGGTAAGGCCATGTTCCATCGCCTTCCTTTCTGCCTGAAGTACACGGTCATTAAGCGACGTTGTGCGAGGCCGAGGACTACGGGTGAGATGAGGTCTGGTGACATATCGGGTGTAAAAGTTGTGTGTTGATTTCACCAGTGAGGAATATAACTCATCAGGGGAATGAATGTTGAAAGTAGGAAGCAGAGTGGTCATGTAGGAGATATACGTCGGACAGTATTTGGGAGGTATCCGGATGCAGGTGCGGGCATAAGAGGAGGAGGGTGTAGCAGGTACTGTGTAGTGGAGGCCAAGGGCAATGTGGTCAGAGAAGAGCACGGGGATGGGGAAGCACTCGACACGTGATGCTACAAGTCCTGATGTGAATATGTAGTCCAGAGTACCTCCACGGGAGTGCGTGGCACCACCAGTATCCCAGCGTGTGAGTCTGTATCGTCGTAAGTACACAGAGATCAGGAACATGCATCAGAATAAGTAATAAGTACAAATATAAGTAAAGTAATGCAATGTATATCAGACACGTAATGTAGGCAAAAAGGGTGATCACTTCACACCAATCGTCTCATGAGTCCAAACTTGTATTTTTATCAAGAGATCAATAGAGCAAGAAATGACTACGAGTCAGCGATTTCCACCGCTTATATACCATTGGACCGGAAGCGGGATACTTCCGGTTAAGGGTGCGGGTGAGGAGGAGGGTAAGTTAACACGTCAACATGGGTAGTTTTAGGACCCTCGACTCGCTTGAACAATCTATTTATTTAGTAACTGTCAAATCTGTGCGCTCCGAACTATTCAGGATTTCGCTTGTCTGTTTGTTCTACAAGAGTGCGCACCTCTCCGCACGTAGGCAAGATTACATATAGTGGACGGGCGTTACTGCTTAACATTGTTACAATACATACATAGACAAGAAATATGAACATAGTTATGTAATACAAAGGAACACAATTCTATAACATAATTACACATATGACGTAATATCTAATATTACGTTACAATATATATATATATATATGTATATACTTATTATTTATATCAATGTGGTTTCCACCACCACCATGTCATCGCCAGTGATCGTTCTCTGTTTTGTTGGTCACATTTTTTGTTTTGTTCTCAAAAGAAATATAAATGTGCAATGGCAGATTGAATATTAGTCTTATCAATAAACGTAGTAATCTATATCAAGAATAGGTAGTTCTTCTTCTGGCATGAGCTGCCCACGTATCAGGTAAAGATTGATGTTTCACAGAAATGCCTAGGAATGCGAACTCTGTCCCATTTTTTGAAAATATGGTCGTCATGACGTCACGTCGGTTTTGTGTCAGAGCGAATTTGTATTTTCCTAATCTAATATCGCGGCCGGAACATTACCAGCAACCACTGTTTGTTTATCTGTCAGCTAATTAGGTTATTTATATATTCATTTGGCTGGTATTTAAGTTTCTTTCCGATGTTATGGATCATATTTAATTCTCCTTCTAAAAATTCATAGTCTGAAATATTATAGGCTCTCAGGTACGTAGATATGAATACCGACTTTTTTACATTTATATGATGACATGAGAAGTAACGGACATAAGATATTAGTCGGTTTTCTGTATACCTTAGTTTTAATAACATTATCCCTAACAACTTCTACGTCCAAGAAAGGAAGTTTGTCATTTGTTTCCATTTCATGGGTGAAGTTGATGGATGGAGGTAATGAATTAAGTTTATTTAGAAAGTCTTCAATGAAGAGGGATTTTGGCCAAAAGCACAAGATGTCTACAACATATCAAAGCCACGTTATGTTACGTCCTTTGATGGAAGTTAGTAGATGAGTTTCAAAATGTTCCATATAGATATTGGCCAATACAGGGGATAGAGGATTACCCAGAGGCAAACCAAAATTTTGTGTGTAATGTTTCCCTTCAAACATGAAGGAAGAATTACCTACACACAACCTGATGAGTTTAATAATATTTGCATAAGGAATGCTATCGATATTGTTACCTAAAATCTTAGGTAGAAAGGTCAACACATCTTCAACGGGGACTAACAAGATGATAGAGATAGCTAACATTAATGAATTTCAACTTCTGTACTAGGTTTACACTATTCTGAACAAAAGAATCTGAAATAGTGGCCACAAATGGTGAGAGAAGAGTGACAATATCGATGGCCTGTATATGGCCCAAAAATGAGGCCGCAGTTGACCAACACTCAAGTGAATCATGTGGCACTGGTCAAAACAAAGCTAACAAAGTGCGCCACTGTGGCCAAAGGCTAGGCTAAATAGAATCGTCAGCCATAATAGAATATATGAGTCACAACTTACAGGAAAAGTGTTGAGTTTGATATCCTCCTTTATTTCTGAGGGTGAATGAAATCGTCCTACGACAGATACAATTAAATTTATAATGTATTTATGAGTCACCGTGAAAGGGTGATTCATACCAAGTTAGGATTATCTAATTTCATGGCAATTTTCGATTTCTACATTTAAAATGATAAAGTCTGAGAATATACGAATAATTAGAAGCAATTAATTTTTTTTTTTCAAAGCCATCTCATTTCAGGGTTATTTCCTGTGATTAGGAAATGATAAATTCTAATTTTGTAAGATGAGAAATATCTGGGTTATCTCGTTCGACGCTGTCGGTCTGAGCACGTGTTCCTAATTACGTAGAATATATATATGTATATATATATACTCTATGTATATGTATATATATATGTATATATGTATATATATATATGTATATATATATGTATATGTATATGTATATATATATATGTATATATATATGTATATATATATATACATGTATATATATATACATGTATATATATGTATATATATATGTATATATATATATATATAAAGGGAGATTAAATTCATGTAATTTCGCCTGAGTGATTCACCTCCACTTTTTGAAATATAACATGACTGCGTTTTTGTTACATTTGATAAGACTAATGCATATTGATGTTTTCGATAATTCAAAACGCGTTGTGTATGTATTTCGTATCAAGAAAAAACGATTTGAATTTTTATCAAGAAATAAAAAAGAAAAAGAAAATCAAGTTTCACGTTATGTCTTTTATCAAGGAAGTAATTGATTGTTCTTCGTTTATCTTCGCGGCAACTCTTCGATAACAAATTGATAAGGAAATGAATATATGTATAACTAAACAACTAAACATTTACTTTCTCGTTTATTCTCGTTGTCGTCAGGCGATTTCATTCATCCACATTGGGACACGACACCAAAGAAAGATCGATGGTCATGTTTGCAATACAGTAAATCTTAATTCTCCTCCCACGACGATTGTTTGGCCTTGGTATAGGTAATGGCATTATGTGATTCACATATCACGTCTCCTGATACTTTGTCCTTTATTACAATTCGAATGCTTTGCACTGATTGCAACCGTCTAATTAGGGCGATCGAAGCCCTTGCTTTGCGCTGATGATTTATTCAATGTCGTGATCCACGGTCGTGGCCTCAATTGCTTGGTACAGGAATGTGTGCGTCCCACCGCGGGCATCATCTATCTCATCTGTTTTATGCAAATAAATCTCTAAATACAATCACATTTATGTTATTTTGATAACAGAAGCCTTCTCCACACACACATATATATGTATATATATACACATATACTGTATATATATATATATATATATATATATATATATATATATATATATATATATATATATACATATACTCGTATATATATATATATATATATATATATATACGGGTATATGTGTATATATATACATGTATATGATATATATATACTTATATGTATACATATTATATATATACATATACATATATATATAATACATATATGTGTGTATGTATGTATAGGCTACATATGTGTGTGTGTGTGTATGCATTTACATTAGTTATTTTTGCGTTACACTCCTTTATTCCTTCGTAGTATTTGTTCCTGACGTCATTCATAACTTACCACAAAATTTCATTGAAGAACTCTTGTGCTCCGCCCACGTAAACGTTGTCGTCATAGCAACCGTCGCATCTGGTAATCAATAGGAAGCACCTACCGTCATGACGTAGTGTTCAAATCCGTTTTCTATGATCATCATACACTATCGTTTGTACAAAAGTAACCTAAACATTACAGTTTTGTCGTAATGGGGGCTTTATTATAGGTCTATTATAAAGAGAAGGATTAAATGTGCATTCGTATTTATGTTTGGGAGGCAAATGTGTAAACACAGCCTACTCCGGGCCTCGCTTAGGAACATTTCCTCAGTTGTCGATAGAGGGCTCGTGGAGAAGCAGCAAGAGTTCGATACCAGAAGAAAAAAGGTTCTTGAACACAGCTGCCAGGTATGTTAAGATATTTTACACATATGTGACGAAACCAATATTCTTATCTGTCTGAATCGGATGGCAGTATTTCTGCAGTAATAAATGGGAAGCCATCAATAAACAACAAACTCGCTGGGCTCCCAAACCATATGTTTTGGTCACGCTTTCAAAATCAAACGTGTTGAAGCTCCTGTGTTGCTCTGGCAAATGAAAACAAACACGAGTTTAGGACCTGATGATGTGATTTTTGTTTCTGGCAGTGGCTAGTACAACACAAGGCTTCAGTGAGATGGTCTGTGGGGTGACATGGTCCCACCTAGTCTTCGTCCTACTAGGCTACCTTGTCGGGTCGACGTATCACGGAGTGAAGGCAGCATCCATTAGCAAGGTTAGTAAATAAACATTTTCCCAGAATCAGGATATTGAAAATGGCGTCATGTTTTCGGAGTAGATGAAGAAATAACTGTATAATTGTCATTCTTCTGTATAAGTTTCGTACGTGAAGTGGACAAATAACAATTGTTAGTATTTTTATTTTGGTGTAGCCTATGTGGTTTGACATTGGTGTTTCTGAAAAAAAAAATATATATATACTCTATGGAGCAGCCATACTGGTGAAGTTAGAAATACTAAGAAAGCAGTGTTCATATTGTCAAAGAAACTCGTTAAGAATTGTTAACTACCATAACAAAGGAACATCCAGGGATGAAGAACATCTAGGCTATGTAACATTCTAGGTGAAGTACATTATGTACAAATGAACATAATTAGCACAGATCATATAGCGTGGTAGATCAAGTAATTTGTTTACAATGTTTTGCTGGAAATGAAATACTAACATTCCCACGTATTCATACCAAAACAATTTGAACATTTGGCAATTAGACAGATTCTGAGATTAGTGATACTTCATTGTGCCGTGTTTAGCACGGGAAGGGGTATATCAGTTTCTTAGAATAAATTGCATGTCTCAAGGAACCCCTGCGCAAAAAAAAAAAAAAAAAAAAAAAAAATATATATATAAATATATATATATATATATATATATATATACATATATATATATATATATTATATCTTTCTCATTTTATTTTCATCGTAATAGATAGGATAAGGTCTATATTACATTATTACAATAACCAAGAATATGTCGTGCATGTTTAATTATATTACGTATATGAAATTAAAGAACAAATCAAAAGTGCATTACCTTATCTCACTTGTTCTCGCGGAACCCTTAAGCGGCCCATACACGATCAATTATATTGCGCAATTTCTAGTGCTGGGCAAATACCGCTAATTTCAATATCGAAATTATTGGTGAACAACAATACAGTTACCGAAATTACCGACAGTTTACCGGTAAAAGACTCGTGAGGTAGTAGTGACGTCACAAGTTCGAGTCGAGTTCGAAAAATCAATGTTTTTGTCTCTTAATAAGCTATATCTCTGGTTCTATTTTACATATTGTTTTTATTGTTATGTCATTGTAAAGGGAAAAGGTCATACTTTAATTGGTGCTACTAAAGTATGCTATCTAGTATCTACCGCGCGAGTGAGTGAATGGAGGGTAGTGGTGGGCAGCTACCGGTGAAATTACCGGTTTTATTGGCAACAGACTTAATGATAGCGTACCGACAAAAATTCTGCTACCGGTAAAGCTTCGTTAACCAATAACTCGATAAGCTATACCATAACACTCAGAGAGCAGTAACTTCGGTAAGCACGTCTCGGCTTAGTGGTATTGAGTGACACTCAGTACCACCAAGCCAAGACGTGCTTACCGAAGTTACCGCTCTCTTAGTGTTATGGTATAGCTTATCGAGTTATCGGTTAACGAAGCTTTAACGGTAGCAGAATGTTTGCCGGT
Organism: Oratosquilla oratoria; assembly: GCF_046742065.1. Lineage (NCBI taxonomy): Eukaryota > Metazoa > Arthropoda > Malacostraca > Stomatopoda > Squillidae > Oratosquilla > Oratosquilla oratoria. The sequence goes on along the minus strand of NC_134778.1, from coordinate 17,500,921 downwards.
AAGCTATCGTTAAGATTGTTGGATAAAACCTGTAACTTTACCGGTAGCTGCCTACCACTACCACCTCCAAACATGAACCCATGCATGCAGACACGAACGAAAATGTATTCACCACACCCACCCTCAGACACCCTCCATTGGAGGGTGTCTGAGGGTGGGTGTGATGTATACATTTTCGTTCACTCAGTACCACCAAGCCGAGACGTGCTTACCGAAGTTACCGCTCTCTGAGTGTTATGGTATAGCTTATCGAGTTATCGGTTAACGAAGCTTTACCGGTAGCAGAATTTTTGTCGGTAAGCTATCATTAAGTTTGTTGCCGATAAAACCGGTAATTTCACCGGTAGCTGCCCACCACTAGCAATTTCATTGTCAATACTCTGAATTGACAAAGAAATTGCGCAATATAATTGATCGTGTATGGGCCGCTTTAGGGACCTTTTGCGGAACCTTAGGGTTCCGGGGAACCCTGGTTTAGAAACGCTGGAAGGAGATCGTTTGTGAATGGGACCGCTTGGGACTGGGCTTCTGAACGAGGTCTTCCTAGACCCCAAACGCGAATGGAATCGTGTGGCGTGAGCCAGAATAAAATCTGTCGAGCCCGTCTGACTACAGGAGGCCATTGTTTCTACATTTGAAATAATTGTAAGGTTTACATGTCTCAGATGTAACCGAATTATATACTAATATATATCGAGTCCTTGGCCGTACCACGTTTCAATTTCTGCATGTTGGCCTCCTCGAGTCTCCCTCGATGTTGATGGCTCAGAATTAGTGTATTTTCGTTGATGGAAAGGTATATACATATATATATATATATATATATATATATATGTGTGTGTGTGTGTGTGTGTGTGTGTGTGTGTGTGTGTGTGTGTGTGTCGCTCATATTGACTGAGCCAAACACCACAGCAGGCTTAGCCAATGGAGAACGAGAAGAATGGGGGGGGGGGAGGGGGGGGTTGGCAAGCTGTCGCCCGCCAGTCTGTAAAGATTCTGTGAAGAATTTTTCTTCTTTTTCATTTCTTGTCCCTTTGCCACAGTGACTTTCTTTAGAGATTTTGTTAATGTTAGCGCCAGACTGTTTTATTCAGGTGAGGGGTCAATCCTCGGTTGAATGAAATAGACTGGTGATAGAAACTGTAAAATATGTTGCTATCTGCATTATGATTCGCTTGCGTATTATTTGTTTTATCTGCCACAAGTTTTGTTGAGTTTGAAATCCGCAGCCTCACTGTAGTGGCTGGCAACGTTCCGTTGCCACTAACATCTTCAGGATAAAATGTTACACTTGTGATGCATAAGTGAGGATTTTTTTTTTCTCCTAATTTCCTAACTTTCTGAGAGGAGAAAAGTATTGGGCTTGGTCCGGGAAGCGAGTGCCAGCCTCTCGGGGCTAGCACTCCAGATGGAGATGAGGATGATGGGGCTTTGAAGACAAGTGGGGGCGGGGAGACGAACCTTTCCGACGCCTGTCACGAAGAACCAGTGTTTAAGGGCTCAGTGCAAGAGGAACTCAGAAAACCGGGTGAATCATCCCCATCCCCTGGGTGTTGGGGTGGGAGGGGGCACACTGGGTGCCCTCTTGTGGATGACCCAGTCAACTGTGAAAAAGGATAAAGAAGACAAGATAAGACTTATCAGCGACCGGTCAGAGATAAGAGCTTGTCGTTTCCTCTGAGTGAACTTGGAGGGAGAAAAAAAAAAAAAAAAAAAAAAAAAAAAAATCACCTTTGCCCTAGGTTCTTGGGCATCTACGATGAGTTCCCAATGGGCATTGGGAGTCGAACGTGGGGACATGAAAGTAAGAATCATCTGGCAGCACCCATGGTAGATTGTGGGTTGTGGGCTGTTCTTTACTAGCCCTTCTATCGTTGTTGACAATGGGTGAGTCTTTGGAAGGAATCTTGGCGAAAGCATTTTTCTGTTGAAGTGATTTGCGTATTTTGTTTTAGGCTAAAACGTCGGAGGTTTGTATATTAACAGAGGGCAAGTAATCCTTTGTTAACCGAGAAATTATTTAGTAGATTTTTTTTATTATTATTGGTATTTACTTTTAAGCTTCACGCTACAATTTAGGTTGGATACATTTTTGTTAACATAAGGATACATGAAGACAAAGTTCTGCCCAAGACAGAAAAAAAAAAAAAAAATAGACGTATCTGAAATCTGAAATAACGAAGAATGTCTACTGTAGTTTTCAAATTTGTTTTGTTACAAAAAAGTTTGGGATTAGGAACAAAAAATAGACAAAATAGAGAAAACATAGGGAGTAAACTAACTGGTAAACGCAGATGTTATTTGACAACACTTGTTACCATCAATCAAATAGATTGCAGGTTAGGCAGAGGCAGATTTTGACCCAGAAAATTTGGTAAGTCTGAGCGGCATACTTAGAGTCACGTGATCGCAACACAGGTGTCAAGCGAAGGCAAATCTGAGTATCGCCTGAGTAATGAATTTTTACTCGATGGAATATGTGGTAATAATCACAACACGCACAACTCCCATCCATTTCCTCAAACACACTCACACGCTCACACTCGAACGCATAAACATACTCGAATGCATACACATACATACGCATACTCAAACACGCACAAATACTCGAACTCAAAAATGTTAGAGGTCATAAGTTCGAACACACATGTTGAAACTCTCACATGTGCTCGAAATCACACACACACACACACACACACACGCACACACACACACACACACTTTGCACTTATCTCCATTTGCACAAATCATCTCCAATTCCCTGCCCATCGCCCTTGCACCATTTACCTCCCGGACCACACTATCCATGAACATGTTGAACAACCCCGGAGACATTAGTCAACCCTGCTCACTGCCCCCAGCTTCACCACTCACACCATATTCTAACCTAACGCAAGCTCTAATATTCACATTAACTACCTTTCTCCTATCTCATACATCTGCAACACTTACCACAATGCCTTCCTGTAGACCTTCTCATAAAACTTCTTCAGATCCATAAAAGCCTGAGAGACGTAATTACCTTTTGCCAAAAACTTTTCGCGTATTTGCCTTATTACAAAAAATTGATCTACTAACCTAATCAAGGTACCTTTCTAGTTTTTTTTTTTTTTAACCCAGCCATTTTCTTTCTCCCCACTGTAATTTTTCCAGCACCTTCCAGTGCTACAATCAATCAAACTCTAACCTATTCAACATTCAGAATTTATCTGAAAGACTCTACCCATCTTACCCAAACTGCCTTTACTGTCATTAACATAATATGTTAATGACAGTAAAGGCAGTTTGGGTAAGATGGGTAGAGTCTTTCAGATAAATTCTGAATGTTGAATAGGTTAGAGTTTGATTGATTGTAGCACTGGAAGGTGCTGGAAAAATTACAGTGGGGAGAAAGAAAATGGCTGGGTTAAAAAAAAAAAAACTAATAAAAAAAAACAAAAACTAGACAGGTACCTTGATTGGAATATGTCATGAGGAGTGCCTGACAAAGGGAGAGGCAGTTATAGCGGATTGGCTAGTGAGGTCGTCTCATAGTGCCTAAAGTAGGGCAATGTGCCGGAGGACTGGAGAAATGCTTGTACAGTTCCACTTTACAAAGGAAAAGGAACAAATATGATTGTAGTAGATTTAGAGGTATCAGTTTACTGAGTGTAGTTGGAAAGGCGTATGGGAGGGTGTTAATTGAGAGGATTAGGAAAGAAACACAGGGGGGGGTAATTGGGGAAAACGACATGAGTTTAGGAAAGGTATTGGGTGCGGAGATCAAATTTTTGTAACAAGGCAAATACGCGAAAAGTTTTTGGCAAAAGGTAGATACATCTCTCATGCTTTCATGGATCTGGAGAAGTTTTATGACATTGTGGGAAGTCTTGCAGATGTATGAGATAGGAGAAAGGTATTTAATGTGAATATTAGAGCTTGTGTTAGGTTAGTAGATCAATTTTTTGTAATAAGGCAAATACGCGAAAAGTTTTTGGCAAAAGGTAATTACGTCTCTCAGGCTTTTATGTCCAAACGCTCCTTTGACCGTATCCTCTCTACCTGATTCACCCCCCTCACACTCTCTTCACTTCCCCCAAAACATATTTTCATTCTTTTCATTTCTTTTTTGTCGAACTCCTAACTCAGTCTACATATGCACTCCACTTTGCTTCTCTTCTCTTGTATCTCTCACGTGCTTCCCTAGTTCTATCTTGTAACTAATCCTCAAACGATTATCATTCTATCATCGCCATCACATCCCACCGTCTCTACCTCTCCCATTTCTTCCCGTCCTCCATAGATATAGACTTTATTTGGCAAAGAATCAATATACATGAAGTGCAGATAATGACAAGAACACATAGTTCGGAATAATAATTGCAAATTGCCGAGGATAACACAAAAAGCATGTACGCTTATTTCCATTGTGGTCCTCATCAGATTGTTATTCTACACTAAGTCACACAGACAACATACGTAGGGGGTTAAGGGGACCAGAGACAATCATGAGTAATACCAGTCAGTACACATACGACACATAAACATACCCATTCTACCTCTTACCACCTCCCACTCAGACGTATAAATATAGGAACACAAAAGTACTCGGACACGTCAACACTCGGACACACAACACAAGCGCACATACTCGAACAAGTTAGCACACATTCGAACACATGCCGGGACACAAACACTTGTGTAGGGAAAAAGAAAACGGTGACAGAGCAAACCGGGAGACGTGTTGGTCTCTTTAGTGGTGAAGTGGCGAGTCACGTCGTGGTTCCGTGTCTAATCACTTCTAATCACATCTGCCGTCAAGCGATTTTATTCAGTTGGGGGAAGGAGGACAAGACGTCGTTGTTCTGGGGAGGCTAGATGGAATGTCAGAGCTTGTTCATGTCTTCTTTTTCACTCATCCATGTCCTCTGACAGTCTGACTCACCAAATCCAGACAGGAAGAAACAAACACATGCATATTCACGTACAAACATACGGATGCATACATACATACATACATAGATACATACTACATACAAACATGCATACATACATACATACAGTACATACCTACATAGATACATAGTACATACATATATTCATTTGTACACAAACACACAAACACACACACACACATACACACACAAACACAGACACACACACACACACACACACACACACACATATATATATATATATATATATGTATATATATGTGTATATATATGTATATATGTATAATGTATAATATATATATGTATATATATATGTATATATGTATATATATCTATATGTATAT